>NW_026057581.1:24103796-24421798 GCF_023721935.1 Panthera uncia
CTCTATCTACCTATCTACCTATCTATCTACCTCTATCTACCTATCTATCTATATAAAACATATATGTATGTTTTGAATTGGGTTGTTTTCAAAACCCAGTTTTGAATTGGGTTGTTTGTTTTGCTGTTGAGTTGTATAAGTTATATATATACCTATATCTATCTACCTATCTACCTCTATCTACCTATCTATATAAAACATATCTATATGTTTTATATAGATAGATAGGTAGATAGAGGTAGATAGATATATAGATATGAGTTCTTCTTAGATGTATGATTTGTAAATATTTTCTCCCATTTTATAGGTTACCTTGTCGTACCTTTTCATACCATTCCATAGGAGACCATTTTTGGTGATGGTTTCCTTTACCATCATGGAATGGAAACTTTTTAGTTTGAAGTAGTGCCACTTGTTTTTGCTTTTGTTGTCTTTGCTTTTGATGTCATATACAAAAAAATCATTGCCAAGACCAATGTCAAGGAGCTCACCCCCCCCCCCACCTCATGTTTTCTTTTAGGAGTTTTATGGTTTCAGATCTTACGTTTAAGTCTTTAACTTATTTTCAGTTAATTTTTGTGTATAGTATAAGATAGCGGTCCAGAATCATTCATTGCATGTGGCTGTGTTTTCCCAACACTATTGAAGAGACTGTTCTTTCCCTGTTGTGTAGTCTGGGCTTCTTTGTTGTGAATTAATTGACCGTACATATGTGGGTTTGTTTCTGTTAATCTCCATGTTAATCTTCTGTTAATCTATCTTTAATCTGTGTCTGGTTTTGTTTTCAAACCCAATACCATACAATTTGATTACTATAGCTTTGTAATATAGTTTGAAATTAGGAAGTGTGATGCCTCCAGCTCCGTTCTTTCTCAAAATAGCTTCGACTCTTTGGGGTCTTCTGTGGTTCCACACACATCATAGGATTGTTTGTTCTATTTCTCCGAAACATTTCCCCAGGATTTTGATAGGGGTTACATTGAATCTGTATATTGCTTTGAGTAGCATGGCTATTTTAACAGTATTAATTCTTCCAACCCATGAGCACAGAACGTCATTTTATTTATGTGTCTTCAATTTATTTTATCAATGGCTTATAGATTTCAGTGTACAGGTCTTTCACCTCCTTGGTTAAATTTATACCTAGGTATTTTATTCTTTTTGGTGCAATTGTAATAGGATTGTTTTCTTAATTTCTCTTTCTGATCATTTGTTATTAGTGTATAGAAACAGAACTGATTTTTGTATATTGATTTTATGTCCTGCAACTTTGCTGAATTTGTTTGCCATTTGTAACAGTTCTTTTTGTGTGTGTGTGTAGAATCCTCAGGGTTATACATGTATGTGTGTGTGTATGTGTGTGTGTGTGTGTGTGTGTGTGTGTGATATCATATCATCTGTAAATAGAGACAATTTTACCTGCCTAGTTGCTTTGGCTGGAACTTCCAGTACTATGTTGAATACAAGTGCTGACAGTTGACATCTGATGTTAGAGAAAAATCTTTCAGTTTGTCACCAATGAGTATGATTTTAGCTGTGGGCTTGTCATATATGGCCTTTATTATGTTGAGATGTGTTCCCATCACACCTGCTTTGTTGAGGAGCACTTTTGTCATGAATGGATGTTGAATTTTGTCAAATGCTTTTTCTGCATCTATTGAGTTGAGTATATGATTTTTATCCTTCGTTTTGTTAATGTGATGTATCACATTGATTGATTTGTGGATGTTGCATTCCTGGAATAAACCCTGCATGACTGTGGTGTATGATCCTTTTAATGTACTGTTGAATTCATTCTGCTAATATTTTGTTGGGGATGTTCTTTCCTTTGAAGTTGTCATAAATACCTGCAAGGATGTTCTCTCACATTTCTCCTATCTTATTCTCTTTCCTCCTCAAGTTCTTATATCAGTTCATTCTTTCAAACTACTCAGTGTTAAAGTATCAGTGCAGGCACCGTTGTGGTCTGAATTTGGCCAGTTGGCCTACAGTGGCCATGCAGATGGTGGCCAGAGCCAGGAGAGATGCCTGTCCTTGGATGCATTTCAGTATCTTTATTTCAATAAAATACTTTGACTTCATATTAATCTTTCTGAAGCTTTCATACATGGTCTGAGGAAAGGAGAATGGAATCAGTTAAAGCCCAACTATTTTGTGAATGTACTGAGGCCATGTTTTTATTCACTCCCTTGCTGCGACAGTTTGGATCTTGGTAAACAGGGCAAGCCTTGCAGTTAGATGGAACCTGCGAAACTATATGTAGCAATCAAGACACAAATCAATCTTAGCCAAAATATGCTGAGAATGAAACAAAACAAAATAGAACAAAATGAAAAAATGACTCATTGCACATGGCTAGTACAGCCTTGATAATATAAGGATAGTATGGAAAAAGTTGAATTTATCCCAGGAATCCAGTCAGCAACGTGATAAAATTAACATCATCTGTCTCATTCTTAGAACAAAGGAGAAAAATTTTAATAGCAGATGCAGAAATAGCTATCTAACCTTACAGGAGAAGACAGTGGAAGACAGTGGCTAATAGACACAATAATAGACCCATTTATTGATAGTTGTTTTTTGATAAGCTAGAGCAAATGCAGAGCCCTTTACATACACCAACTCAATTTCCATTGCTCTCTTTTGAGATCAATGCCACTTATATGTTGCTGTTATTATTTTAATATGTAGATAAAACTTTAGATTTTCTCCTCAAGGTTAGAAAAGTGTTTCAAATCTCATTAAAAACCCTTTCTTTTTACAGTCATGTAGATACTTTCTTAGAATGCCAAGGGCAATTATATTACAGTTTTCTTGAAATTCACAGGCATACATGTAACTTTCCTAAAAAGTAGTGGGCTGCAAAGGGAAATGAATGCTGAAAGTAGGTGTCAGAACTTCTCTGTGAGCTTGTAGCTAACTTAAAAATATTCTTTTTTAGAAGTAACATTTCCTTTTCCTCCCCTATTCTTAGAAGAAATAGATCAACACACAGCTGAAATCAAATTAGAGAACCATTCACATATTTTTCTGAAAACCTAGAATTATTCTTTTAGTATCTAAAGCCTATGTAACACATATACACATCTGTATAATGTGAAATATTAAAGTGTGGAATCATGGGCACCTGGGTGGCTTAGTCAGTTGAGCATGCGACTCTTGGTTTCTGCTCAGGTCATGATCCTAGGGTTCATGAGTTCAAGTCCCGCATCGGGTGAGCCCCACTTCTCTCTCTCTCTCTCTCTCTCTCTCTCTCTCTCTCTCCCCCTCCACCCCCTCTTGCCTCTTGCTTACTTGTGCATCTCTCCCTCTCTCTAAAAAAAAAAAAAGAATGAATGAATGAACGAAGGAAAGAAAGGAAAGAATTGATTGTCTTATTTTTAGAAATTTATTTACTGACTGCCAATTTGGTTTTTTAAAAAGTGGACCTAAAAATAGTTCTTGTCAAAGTGGTCTTCAGAAATACATTTTTTAAGGGGGGCCTGGGTGGCTCGTCAGTTAAGTGTACAACTTCAGCTGTGGTCGTGATCTCATAGTTCTTGAGTTCGAGCCCCACATCAGGCTCTGTGCTGACAGACAGATTTTGTGTCTCCCTCTCTCTCTGCTTTGGATTTGTGTGCCCCTCTCTCTCTGCCCTCCCCCGCTCATGTTCTGTTTCTCTCTCTCTCTCTCTGTCAAAAATAAAACATTAAAAAATAGAAATATGTTTTTTTCAAAAGATTATAAATTAAGTAGCATAAATTAAAAAACATAAAGCAAAAATTTAAAAATATACTGATTATCTAAATGTTTAAAAAATAAATAGAGTATTCTTGTTACCTATATTTTGCTTCTTAGCCGAATCTGCTGAAATGTCACTGGTATATTTCTCATTTATTTTTCAATATGATCTTATTAGAAATTTTTGACAATTTTTCATCCATTGTATTATTAGCAAATTTGAAATTATTGTCATCATCAATCGACTCTGGTCTGTTGACGGCCTCTTGGCTTCATAGGCACGTGGCCTTTACAGCCACTCTGAGCCCTTGTCAGAAGGGCCACACTTGGTTTAATGCTTTCTTACTATCATCTTGAATCTCCAAGTTTTGATCAGAGCGTCCTTCATTTTCATTTTGCACTGGATCCTGCAAATTATGTAACCAGAACTGCTGTAGATTACAGCATTTTTTTTTTAACTGAGAAAACACTCTTTTTTCAGGTGCTGAGGGACCTAGGTAAGTTTAGAGCAAATTGTGAAAAATAAGGATCTTCGCAGTTCTATTTTTTTCATATTAAAATTGATAAAGCAAATTTTCAACCTTTAATAAGTTCTTGGGCCCTGCTCCTGGGCTCCCAGGGAAGCCCTACTTGAACTTTTACCAAGGTCAGAATGACTTCACCAAACCAGAACATGAGCTCTCTTTCTGCCCCAGCACACATTGTACATCTGCTTCCTTAGCAAATAACCTAGAAGAAACATTTCAAACTAAAGGTAAGAGCAAAAGTCTCCCTAAATTCCCATCTATACCTGGAAGCCTGAACCTTGCACATGCTAAAAGCATAAGAGAAAGTTTGTTATTTTCTGTAATGTCTTCTGTTATGATGATTTGTAACTCTTGATGCAACAAAAAACATACATAACTCTGTATTGCACATGGCCTCCCTGCAGCACTCTCTTCGTGAAGATCGAGTATCCCCAATAGTCGTCCTCCCTTGAGCTGAAATAAAGCTCTCATCCTTTTCTTTTTTTAGAAATTCTAAAAGATTTGTTCATTTTGCGTTGACAAAATGTGTAAATGTGTAAATATTTCAGTGGGAATATTTCCATATGTACGGTCGTTTTGCCTCCACACAACATATATTTCTTTTCCGAATATTTTTATAGGACAAAACTTATCAAATGATTTGTCTATATAATTCTTTTCAAGTTTTCACCAAATTTATATGCTACAAACTTTTGGACCCAGTTTCATTGGATTCTTATATAGAGTATACATTTATCCAATTAAAAATAGGAACTCTATCTAAAGATTCTTCCCTCCCCCCCTGCAGCCAGGATATTCCAAAATTCAGTTATAGACTTTCAGAATTCAGTCCTGTATACAGTTGAGCTCAGGTTATTTTGTCACTTTCTCCATGTTCTTGTAGGTACAACTTTGAATTTTGTGTTTGACGATTTCCAAATCATCAAAATTTTATTTTAGAGACTCCACTCTGAATACTTTGATTAAACATTTCTAATTGATTTTGAACAAAATGCATGTGACACTTGGGAGACTCACTTCAAAGGTTAATATCATCATTGGACATTTAGGCTAATTTAAGATGATTCTTCCATAAAGCACATGTAACTATATTCCATCTGCTGATAGACGCCAAAGAGGAAAAGCATGTACTTCCATGTTGACATGTGTATTGTCTTCATCAGCAGCTTCATCACAAATAGTTTGTGGTTGTGATTATATTAAAAATATTTTTAAGTTTGCACAACTACATACTATGTTTCTTGGAAGAATATTGCAACTTGTTATCACAGTCTGAACGGTGTGTATATTATAACTAGCTCCAAGTCATTTCTTCTCCACAGGTTTATAATTTAGTAAGAATATTGTTTTTGCACAGGGTATGTTCCATCAAAATTTGATTCATATTGTTATTACAAAAATCTTCACTGATACACATTTCAACTAAGTTAATAACAGCATTTATTCACAGAGTATTACATATTTCACCTCTGGGAGACACAACTCCTAAAAGCTTAACTTTGGTTCTATCGATGAATGAAATGAAAAACTTAAACTGCTTTTTTATTTGAAGCCTTGATGAAACTGGCTTTCAAAATACGTAATTTGTCTTCTGGTACTGGAGCTAACACTTTCACATATTGGTTTACCTTTTGAAAATGGCAGAAACTAATTTAGAATAACAGTCATTTGATCAAATGAAAAGTCAGCTTAACAAAGTCACATGTACAATCACCCCCCCCTCCCCCAGAGCTCCACTTATTAGATTGTCATCTGTGGGTAGGATTTTCTTAAATTAACGACTGCCTTTTGAAGGAAATGCTGGTATTTTCTTTGAGTGAGAGAGAGAGAGTGCTCGCACAAGAGAGAACATGCGCACAGGTGGGGGAGGGGCAGAGAGAAAGGAACAGAGAATCCCGAGCAGGCGTGTCGAGCCTGATGTGGGGCTTGAACTTATGAACTGTAAGATGATGACCTGAGCTGAAACCAAGAGTTGGATGCTTAACCAGCTGAGCCACCCAGTGCTGGTATTTTCTTATAGATAGTATCTTGAACTTCACATGGTTGGAGATCTCCCTGTGCTACTATGGTGGGTGGTAAACACCATTCTGTGCACATTACACACTGTTTCTTGAGATAAGAAAACACAGTACTTAATTTTTGAGCCCACCACTTGCTGAAATGATTTATTACAAAATAAAGGAGTATGGGGCGCCTGGGTGGCTCAGTCGGTTAAGTGTCCGACTTCGGCTCAGGTGTGACCTCACCATTTATGGGTTCGAGCCCTGTGTTGGGCTCTGTGCTGACATCTTCGCGCCTGGAGCCGGTTTCAGATTCTGTGCCTCCCTCTCTCTCTGCCCCTCCCCCACTTGCACTCTGTGTCACTCTCTCTCAAAAATAAATAAATATTTTAAAAAATTAAAAAAAAAAAAAGAAGTACAACCACACAAAAAATGTCTGTAGGTTTTCACTCAGTAATGAATGATAAAATCACTGTTGCCAGAGAGCTTAGACTTTTTTTTCTATAATCTCTATAACCAGATTTTCTATAACACATCATAACTGGATTGGTCAGCCTCTATTTCCCTGTACATATTTTACATATGTCTACACTATAATTTTCCATGTTTCCAACTGACTTGCCATATGGTGGCCTCTCATATGCCTTGTATGAACCATGGCACAACCAAGTGGCAGATGAGGAAAGAAGTACCAAATACTTCTCCCACCAACACTGGAGACCAGAAGGACTTACCTGTACTTAGCTGCTATGACCAAGCATACCACCTTGCCAACAGATATGCTGTGGTTTTATCAGTACGGTAGTTCCTTATATAGGCATACCTCGGAGATCTTGAGGTTTGGGTTCCAGACCACCACACTAAAGCAAATATTGCAATAAAGCAAGTCAAATGAATTTTTAATTTCCCAGTGCACATAAAAGATATGTTTATACTATAGTCTATTAAGTGTGTAGTAATAGCATTATATCTAAAAAACGTACATAATTTAAAAATACTTTGTTGCTAAAAATGCTAACATCATCTGAGCTTTTAGTGAGTAATCTTTTTTTTAAATTTTTTTAAGTTTATTTATTTATGAGAGATAGAGACAACATGAGTGGGGGAGGGGCAGAGAGAGAGGGAGACAACCCGAAAGAGGCTCCAGGCTCTGAGCCGTCAACACAGAGCCAGATGCGGGGCTTGAACTCAGAAACCATGAGATCGTGACCCGAGCCAAAATCGGATGCTTAACTGACTGAGCCACCCAGGTGCCCCTAGTGAGTAATCTTTTTGCTGATGGAGGGTCTCGCCTCCTTGTTCATGACAGTTGATGGATCAGGGTGGTGGTTGCTGAAGGTTGGGGTGCTGTGGCTATAACTTAACAATGAAGTTTGCTGCATTGATTGACTCTTCTTGTCCTGAGCAATTTCTTTCTAGTATACAATGCTCTTTGATAGCATTTTACTCATAGAAGAACTTTCAGAATTGGAGACCATCTTCTCAAATTCTGCCGCTGCTTTATCACCGAAGTTATGTAATATTCTAAATCTTGTGCTATCACGTCAACAATCTTCACAGCATCGTCACCAGGAGAAGCTTCCATCTCAGGAAACCACTTTCTTTGCTTCTCTGTAAGAAGCAGCTTCTCATCCGTTCAAGTTTGATCATGAGATGGCAGCAGTTCAGTCACATCCTCAGGCTCCACTTCTAGTTCTCTCGCAGTTTCTGCCCCCCCTGCAGTTGCGTCCTCCACTGAAGTCCTGATCCCCTCGAAGTCATCCATGAGGGTGGGAATCAACTTCTTCCAAACTCCTGCTCATGTTGATATTTTGACCTTTTCCCATAAATCGGGAATGTTTTGAATGCCGTTTGGTGAATCCATTCCAGAAGTTTTTCAGTTGACTTTGCCCAGATCCATCAGAGCAGTCATGCTCAATGGCACCTCTAGCCTTACAAAATGTGTTTCTTAGATAATAAGACTTGAAAGTTGAAATGACACCTTGATCCATAGGCTTCAGAATAGATGTTGTATTAGCAAGTGTGAAAACAATATTCATCTTGTACATTTCTGTTGGAGCTCTTGGTTGACCAGGTGCATTGTCAACGAGCAGGAATATTTTGAATCCTTTCTTTTGAGCAGTGGGTCTCAACAGTGGCCTTTAAATATTCAGTAAACCACATTATCAACAGATATGCTTTCATCCAGGCTTTGTTGTTCTAGAGCACAGGCAGAGTAGACTTAACATAATTCTTAAGGGCCCTAGGATTTCTGGATGGCAAATGAATATTGGCTTCAACTTCAAGTCACAAACTGCAAAGCCCCTAACAAGAATGTTAGCTGACCTTTGAAGCTTTGAAGGCTGGCATTAACTTTTCTTCTCTAGCTATGCAAGTTTTAGATGGCATCTTCTTCCAATAGAAGTCTGTTTTGTTTACATTGAAAATATGTTGTGCAGCTGCCTTCGTTAATGACCTTAGCTAGATCTTCTGGATAGTTTGCAGCACTTGCTGCTTTGCCTTGCACTTTGATGTTATGGAGATGGCTTCTTGCCGAAAACCTCATGAACCAGCCCCATCTAGCTTCAGACTTTTCTTCTGCAGCTTCCTCACCTCTCTCAACCTTCATAGAATTGAAGAGAGTCAGGGCCTTGCTCTGGATTAGGCTTTGGCTTCAGGGAAGGTTGTGGATGGTTTCATCTTCTATCCAGACCACTGAAACTTTCCCCATATCAGCAGTAGGGGAGTTTCACTTTCTTATCATTCATGTGCTTCCTGCTTTGGCACTTTTAATTTCCTTCAAGAGTTTTCCCTTTGTGTGTACAGCTTGGCTGTTTGCCACAAGAGGCCTGTCTTTGTTTTTGACATGCTTTGCTCGTTCTTGTAATCATTTCTAGATTTGATTTAAAGTGAGACATGTGTAACTCTTCCTTTCCATTGAACAGTGATTAATTTCAGTATTTTCAATATTGTTGTGTCTCAAGGAGTAGGAAGTCCCAAGAAGGGAGAGACATGGAGGAATGGCCAGTCAGTGAAGCAGTCAGAGCACAACAATATTTATCAGTTAAGCTCTCCATCTTATATGGGCATGGCTGGTGGCACCCCCAACAATTACAATATAACATCAAAGATCATTGGTCCTAGGGGCGCCTGTGTGGCTCAGTCGGTTAAGTGTCCAACTTTGGCTCAGGTCATGATCTCACAGTTCGGGAGTTCGAGTCCCATGTCGGGCTCTGTGCTGACAGCTCGGAGCCTGGAGCCTGCTTTGGATTCTGTGTCTCCCTTTCTCTCTGCCCCTCCCCCGCTCACACTCTGTTTCTCTCCCTCTCAAAACTAAATAAACATCAAAAAAAGTTTTAAAAAAAGATCACTGGTCATAGATCATCATTACCAATGTAATGACAAAGTTTGAAATATTGCAAGGGTTACCAAAATGTGAGACACAAACACAAAGTAAGCAAATTCTGTTGGAAAAATGGTATCAATAGACTTGCTTGATGCAGGGTTGCCACAGGCCTTCAATCTGTTTAAAACAAAAACAGTATCTGCAAAGCTCAATAAAGCACAGTGTGATAAAACGAAGCACAGTAAAATGAGGTCTGCCTGAATGATGTGCTTGAGAAAAGGGAGGGCCTGGAAAGGGTCAAGAAAAAAGAAATTCACTAGTTGCCTTTTAGATTTAACCTCAGGTTATAGTGAGTAGTGCAAACTCTATGAATTGCTGCGTCAGTTACCAATTTACTGTCTCTCTGCTCTATCTCTACTGTTCACTGAATCAGTATTACTACCCACCAACAGGTACAATGGTGGATTCGTCAGTAGGGAGCGCTGGAGAGACAGTTCAAGGAGACAGCAGTGGAGAGGCCCTGATTTCCCTCCCAGATGCTGGTCCTCCTATTCAGTGCAAGGGCCAGCAACCCACAGTGACCGTTTCTACCTGCATTCCCATGCTTTCCCTGTGCAATGGCCTTTCTGCAGTCACAAAGCCCACAACCCCATTCTGCAGTCACTAAACCTGCAACCCAGGCAACTGTATCCCGTCCTGGCATTTTGCTTCTACAGACCAGCTTCTCCCACCAGCAACAGCCAACAGCGTCTCTGGGCCAGCTCTGACCCATGCCCTCTGGCCAGTGGCTGGCTTTGTGTTCCTGTGGCAGTTACCCCCTCTTCAAAGAGCTCTGGACCTCAGTAGGGTTCTCCTAGGTCATTGGTCCTTTCGTTGTGTTTCATTGTCCACTCTTCTCAGCCCCGAGGTAGCAGCTGGCCCTTTGCACTGCCTGCTTCTGCTCTCCTGGATCCCATTTCACTCCTTTGCTTAATGAGCAATTCTGTATACTGATTCCCCTATTCAAATAATGGAGGTAGCTATGTCTCCTAAGTGGGCCTTGACTGATATTGCACATGAGAGTCACACGCTGTCAGCCAAGACCATGGCAGAATCTTTATATACTAAACAAAGGTCTACCAAGCCTCTCCTGGTTTAGTTTAATGTAACTATTAGCAGAAATCCATTAAAAATGAAAAAGCTAGGACAGATGCTGAACAGATGGTCTGAAGTCAGGACAATAGGTATTAATGGCACTGTCCCAGGCAAACCAAGGTGTATGAATTACACTATACCACATTCCTAGAGGATATGAGGGTTATGTTTCTATTTAACTTACTACCTGCAGTGCTAGTCAAATCCCCCCGAAAAGGAATGAACATATTTAGGAGACAAACAGACTGCTCTAATTATTTGTCACACAACTCCTTACCATTTAATAAAGTCGACCTTTTTTTTTTTTTTTTTCCAGACAAAATGAGCCCAGGATCTTTCTAACAATGGTAGTAGTAGGTCTATTGGTAATGACAGTGCTCAAAATTTGGTTTGATTCATCCTTATGCAATCAAGACTAACTGCTTGGTACACAGGAGTCATTCTGAGTCTTCAACTTTGTGTGTGTGTGTGTGTGTGTGTGTGTGTGTGTTTGCGTGCGCATGTGTGCATATCATCTCCTGGGCCCTCAATTCCACTTTTACTGTGTGCATCATTTGCTTTGCTAGAGCATATCCTGTGGGAGCTTTCTGCAAAATTGTCTCATAGGAGGTATGTTTTTGGAGAACCTCTTTGTATAATTGTTTTTTTTTTTTTTTTTTTTTTTGAAGGAGAGAGACAGAGCATGAGTGGGGGAGGAGCAGAGAGAGAGGGAGACACAGAATTTGAAGCAGAGACCTCTTTGTATAAAAAGGTCTTGATTTAACCATTATTTTGGCTACTATTTTGAATGGGAATATAATTTTGGTTTGGAAACTTTTTTCCTCAAATTATTAAAGATGTTGCGCTCTAGAATTCTCTCTTCTAATGCTGCTGTTAAGAAGTCTAAAGACATTCTGATATTCGGTCCTGTGCACCTGTGTATGGAAGTTTGTTTTCCTCTTGAGATGTACAATCTTTGCTTTATCTGTTGTTCTGTATTCTCATGATGATGTGTATGGCTAAGTGTGTGCAAGGGGACTTGGTAAACGCTTTAAGTCTAGAAAGCAGGTCCTTAATTTCTGGGAAAACATTTAAAAAAATGTTCTCACATTTTTAACACTTTCTTCTTCTCTGGCTTCACTTTCTGGATAATACAGTCGACCTTTGAACAGCATGGGTTTGAACAGTATGGGTCCATTTATATGCAGATCTTTTTCAGTAACTGCTGTACAGAACCATAAATATATTTTCCTTATGATTTTCTTCATACCATTTTCTTTTCTCTAGCTTAGTTTATTGTAAAAATACAGTATATAATACAAAATAACATACAAAATTTGTGTTAATTGACTATTTATGTCATCAATAAGTCTTCCAGTCAACAGTAGGCTATTAGTAGTTAAGTTTTTGGGGAGTCAAAAGTTATACACAGATTTTTGGCTGTGTGGTTGGGGGGTGCCCCTAATCCTGTGCTGTTCAGAGCTTGACTGGACTTCCAAATAACACCCTTAAAATTAAGGGAGGGAATGACAGTGCCCTAACCAGGCACTACTGGCAGTTAGCAGATGCTATTATGTCACAAACGCTTGTTTCTTTCACAAGTTGATTGAAATACAAAACCTGGCAAACTAATTAATGTGATGCTTTTGAAATTGAGGTACCGGGTTGTTTCTGCACATTCCTAGGTCCATATGTGTCCACAACATTTCTTTCTAATAGCATGCTTTCATTTTGGTAGTCCTCTAAACATTTGAATATGAGCATGCTTTCGATTATCTGCATTATCACTTGAGAGTGGAGTATTCTGGATTTAGGATCATGCTGATACGAAGCAGTATAAGTCGCATTGTGGCAGGGTAGTGAAATAGGACAGAAATAGATCTTACATAGTGATTCATGAACTCTGTGGACTGGCCAAATAGCCAGTTTTAGGTCAGTTTGAATGGAGAGCAGTGGTGGGGACACTGGGAAGAAGAGACTTCGGCAAGTCAAACCCATGCATTGGTGTAGATGGGTACACTGAACTCAACAGAAACACAGTATCGTTTTCAAGTTGAAATGGAAGTTTTGTTCCAGCAAAGCAGTGTCACAGGTAATGAGAAGATGACTGCATAGAACCCTTCAGTCTGTTCTCAGGAAGTGAAAACTCCGTGCCCTAAACGTTCACACAACCACACCCTAATCCTTAGTGACACTCGTTCACCATAATTAAACTACTCCTCCCTCACTGATGGGTGGGACACTCTTTTTTGTTATTATTTTAGAGAGAGCCTGGGAGCAAGCTGAGGAGAGGGGCAGTGGAGAGAGAATCTCAAGCAGGCTCCACACTCAGCATGGAGCATGATCCTGTGACGCTGGGATGGTGACCTGAGCTGAATCAAGAGTTGGACACTCAACTGACTGAGCCACCCAGGCACCCCGGCACTCTTTAATATTGTCTTGTGACAATATTGTTACTACAGGGTATGGCAGAAAGAGCTTGCTAAGGAAAAGAGGCCTATGGACCACAGCCTTATTTCTTGCATGAACTGTCTGTGGGACCCACAGTGAGCCACACCAATGACATCTCTTTCCCTCTCCTCCGCTGGAAAACATGAGGAGTAGAGTCAGCAGTCTATGTGCTTTCTAGCTCTGACAGTTCATGATGCTATCTCTGTTTCTCCTGGGATGAATTAACAGAGGCAAATGCATTGTTTTCACTCCACATCTTCTTGAAACCATGAAAACCTGTTGGGAATGTTGCCGGGAGAGTGGGAGGGGAGTCAGGGGAAGTGCAGGTGGTTGTTGCTGAAGTCTATGGCTGATCACTGAATGTGGACATTCCAACTCCCAGTGAAGGCTAAGAAGGCCTCCTCACAATTAGTTCCCAGCAAACTTTTCAATGTGAAATATTACCACATCTAACGATACAGACTACAGGATCTCAACCTGTAGGAACTCTGGCTGTGCCTGGACTCCCCAGCCCTCCCGGACAAGCAGAAGTCTGAGATGGAGGGCCTGGAGTTCAGCCAGAAAGTGAGCTTGGGGTATATCTTTCCTGGGGTGTCCAAAGTTTTGAGCCAAGGCAATCAGAAAAACCACATCAAGGAGTTGGGGCTTGAGAACCACACATAATGCAAATATTAGTTGAAGAGGTGTGAAAAATGAGGTATGGGTTAAGAAGGACAGAATGTGAGACTGAGAATAGTGTCTCTGAATCATGGCTGGAAACTTCTCATCAGGCACCTTTGGCCACACTGATGGGGAAGGCCTCTGTATCCCCTGCCTCAACCCCGTGACACACTTCCTCATCTCTCACCTTCACTGTACTTGCCTAACATCATGCCTCACTGCTCATGGTGGTGGCCTCCCACAATATACTCTTCATAATGCAGCCAGAGGAATTATTCTAAAGTGTAGCCAGAAATGGCTACATGTCTCCCCACTTAAGATCCTTTGGTGATCCCCCATAACCCATGAGACAAAGAGTAAAGTCAGTGTGATGATTAAGTTTATGTGTCACCTATGGCTGTGCCATAGTACCGAAATATTTGGTCAATACCAGTCTGAGTATTGCTGTGAAGGTATTTTTAAATATGAAATTAACATTTAAATCAGCAGACTTTGAGTAGGGTAGATTACTCACAGTAATATGGGTGGGCCTTATCCAGTCAGTTTCCCTTGAGAGAAAATGAGGTTACCTGAGGAAGAGGGAATTCTGCCTTCCAACTTGAGCTGCAGCATCAACTCTTCCCTGCCCTAGAGATTTTGGAACTACCAGCCTCCATAATTGCATGGGGAAAGATTGAGAGAACTCTCCCTCAATGGTCCATGGTCCTCAACCTTTGCCCCACTCTAGAATCCATCCCACTGCCTGGATTTCCACTCAAGTGATCCTCCCTTAATTGATTTGGGGTTCAGAATGGCCATAGGAGTTTTTTGAAATAAGAGAGGCAAATGCTACTTGGAGGTATCTGAGAAAGCTTCCTGGAGGAGGCACTGTTTGAACCGAATTTTGACAGAGCAACTAGAGTGCCAGGCACCCTGTGTGTACATGTAGAGGAATATGCATGTAGGATATGGAGGGATGACAAAAAGTTTACCACAGCTGGAAAGGAAAGAAGACAGAGCCAAGATCTTAAGAGGCTTATGCTCTTTGATTGACAATTTGGACTTGATCTTTGAGATAAGAGGGTGTTATGAAGGATGATCAGATTTGGAATGATTATTTGGGATCCAGTGTGGAGAGCAGGTTGTCATGGATCAGGTGAAGGAGAGAAAGGAGGAGAGCCTCATCCAAGCAGTGAAGGTGACGAGGAGAGGGTGGGTGGGAGGGATGCTAGGATGATAGAAGTGACAGGGCCTTTGATCATTTAGCTGTGGGGTGAGGCAGAGGGCTCCCTCCAGGTTTCTGAGAGATGTCTAGTAGTACAGAGACTGGAAAAGCCTACATACAGCTCAAGATATAGGCTAGAGATTTGGACATAATCAAGTAAGAGTCAAAACTTGAACCTGTACATATAGCTGAAGTCATCCAAGAAGAGCATATTACAGAATGAAAGGAAGAGAGCTTAGAATGGAATAATGGAACATTTCAGGTTGAAGTAAAGGAATCTGGAGAGAAAGGAAAGGGACTAGGAGAGTCCTCTGGAGATCCCAGCAAGGCAGCAATAGTGAAAGAGCAGAACATTGCCAACATAAAATGAAATAAGAGCCAGGGTATGTTTTTTTTTTTTTTTTTTTTTTTTTTTTTGGTTGTGACAATTAGAAGGTCATTGGTGACCTATGGGGGAAGTTTTGGGGAATATTGGGGTGAAAGTCAAACTTCAGTGGGTGAGGAATAGATCAGAAGATCAGAAAAAGGCAACAGTTAATGTAAACTTTAAAAAATTTTTATTTATTTATTATTGTTTAAAAACATAATTTATTGTTAGGTTAGCTAACATATGGTGTATACAGTGTGCTCTTGGTTTTGGGGGTAGATTCCCATGATTCATGACTTACATACAACACCCAGTGCTCATGCAACAGGTGCCCATCACCTTTTTTCCCCTCTCCCACCCTCTGCATCAACCCTCAGTTTGTTCTCTGTATTTAAGAGTTGATTACGGTTTACCTCCCTCTCTGTTTGAAACTATTTTTCCCCCTCCCTTTCCCCATGGTCTTCTGTTAAGTTTCTCAAGTTCCACATATGAATGAAAACATATGATATGTTTTCTTTCTCTGACTGACTTGTTTCACTTAGCATAATACCCTCCAGTTCCATCCACTTGTTGCAAATGGCAGGATTTCATTCTTTCTCATTGCCAAGTAGTATTACATTGTATATATTAACCACATCTTCTTTATCCATTTATCAGTTGATAGACATTTGGGCTCTTTATATAATTTGGCTATTGTTGAAAGTGCTGCTGTAAACATTGGGGTACATGTGTCTTTATGAATCAGCACTCCTGTATCCTTTGGATAAATTTCTAGTAGTGCTATTGCTGGGTCGTTTTTTGAGGAACCTCCAGCTAATCTTTGACAAAGCAGGAAAGAGTATTCAATGGAAAAAAGACAATCTCTTTAGCAAATGGTGCTGGGAGAACTGGACAGCAGCATGCAGAAGAATGAAACTGGACCACTTTCTTAAACCATACACAAAAAATAACTCAAAATGGATGAAAGACCTAATGTGAGACAGGAAACCATCAAAACCCTAGAGAAGAAAACAGGCAACAACCTCTTTGACCTCAGCCACAGCAATTTCTTGCTTGACACGCCTCCGAAGGCAAGGGAAATAAAAGCAAAAAATGAACTATTGGGACCTCATCAAAATAAAAAGCTTCTGCACTGCAAAGGAAACAATCAACAAAACTAAAAACCTGCAGAATGGGAGAAGCTATTTGCAAATGACATCAGATAAAGGTTAGTATCCAAAATCTATAAAGACCTTACCAAACTCTACACCCGAAAAACAAATAATCCAGTGAAGAAATGGGCAGAAGACATGAATAGATACTTTTCCAAAGAAGACATCCAGATGGCCAACAGACACATGAAAAGATGCTCAACATCACTCATCATCAGGGAAATACAAATTAAAACCACATTGAGATACCACCTCACACCGGTCAGAGTGGCTAAGATGAACAACTCAGGAAACAACAGATGTTGGTGAGGATGTGGGGAAATGGGGACCTTCTTGCACTGTTGGTGGGAATGCAAACTGGTACAGCTGCAATGTATACTTTTTAAAGAAACTTAACTGTCAGTGGAAGAATGAGAAATAGAATGGTAGCTACAGGCATGAGAAGTAAGAGAAGTGTGGTTAATTGGTTTTTAACATAGGAGGGACTGGGCATATTTATGAGATGTGAATAACATGACTCCAAAGGACTACAAGAGATTAAAGATAGAGGAGAGAAGGCAATTAATAGAACCATGCCCTGGGGAACGAGGACGGGGTCTGCTTTCCTTGAAACAGAAGGGGTAGAGACATGGTAGGTCAGATAAGGAGAGTTGGCCACTCCTCCAAGAGCTGGAATAAAGAGGCACCTGTCACCAGGCCAGGTGCTGGGACCTCATTCAGTCAGGATCCCCTGGCTAAAACCCTCCCCCGGAGCACCAGGTGAGCAGGGGGAGAGGTGGGGGAGGGAGAACCCACGCAGGCAACCTGAGGAAGAGATAGGAGGGTGACAACAGGACATAGGGAAAGCGGAGAGTGGGACGGGTGCGGAGGCCAGGGGTCCTCATGCACGCCCACTGTGTCGTGGGGGTGTGCTGGGGGTCATCACACACGCCCTGCTGCCTTGTGTGGATGGGGGCATCACGTGGGGCCCCCAAGGCCAGGCGCTAGAGTTGTAGTTTATTAGCCTTGGAACAGAAGTCCTGTGGGCCGGTGGTTCAGAAGTGGGAGCAGGGGTGTCTTTCCTCAGGCTCGTGGGCGGTGGGGGGCCAGTGGTGACGTTGCTTTGGATTTGGTGGCCTGGAGTTGCCATGGCCTCCCTGGGGTCAGTCCCTGCCACCCATCTGCCTGGTCCCTCTGCTATTGACTTACTGGCGACCTCATGTTCTGCTTTTTCTCTGATTAAACAGAAGTAAACAATTTGAGCTTATCGCCTTCATCCACCACTTCCCCTCAACTTGGAAAAAATGCTTCTTCACTTGGCTGCCTTTTGTGGTGCGTCACAGGAGCTCCCTTAACCCACTTCCTCACCCCAGATACTCCTCGGCCCCCACCGCTGGGCCCACCCACTCCAGAAACACCTGCCCCCCAGCCACCTCCCCTGCCTCATGCACTCCCTGCCTCCTCATACAAATCTCCCAGATCAACCATTTCCCACAGAGGCGTCACAGGTACCTCCTCTTCCTTCTTCTTAGTACCTTCAAATATTGGAAAGTACCCAGAACTAGTTGAATTTCTTTCCTTGTGTCTTCACTATACA
Source organism: Panthera uncia (assembly GCF_023721935.1). Classification (NCBI taxonomy): domain Eukaryota; kingdom Metazoa; phylum Chordata; class Mammalia; order Carnivora; family Felidae; genus Panthera; species Panthera uncia. The sequence continues at coordinate 24,121,891 of NW_026057581.1, forward strand.
TTCTTAGTAATTTCATCCATTCACATGGAACTGCCTGGAATAGGGATGCTTATGGCTCCTTATGTCTCACTCTAGAATTAACTGCTAATTCTGAGGCTCCTGCCTGTTTTCACAACATCCTTGGTGTCCTTGGTGACACATTCATTTGGGAGGTCCCACAAACCTCAGAAGGAACGTATCGTCTTCCCTGTTCTGAGGCGGCTTCCTCGTGAAACTGGCCCTGCGGCCCTTGGCTGACCCTAAGTATAAATTTAGCTACAAACTAGAATAGTCCTTGACTTCTCCTCCTCCTCCCTAAGCCTCTGTGGCCAGTCACCCGGCATGGCACTTTTCTCTCCTACTTCTCCACCAAAATTCTTTCCTCTGCATTCCAGACATTGCTAGTCTGTTGTAGTGGCCTACCCACAGGCTCCCCAGGGGCTTTCACCAGTGGATGATGGGCCACATTATTTTGCTAAAATTCCAAACTACTCCTGTCCAACATTTGTTTAAAACTATGCATGACTTTCTAAACCATAGATCAAGTTTAGACTCCACAACCTGCCACAAGGGTCCTCCCCCTGGGTCTCCAACCACATCTCTGACAGGGCACCCTGCAGACCCACTCACGTAGGCCCTGCGTGGACTTGGTCTTCCCACTGTTATTACAGAGCCCATGGCTAACTGGCCAGCAGTGCATTCATGTATCTCCTCTCCCCTGGGGCCCGAAATCCAGGTGAGGACTTCGAGCACCTAGTTTGTATTTTTCATCCCCCAAAACATGTAAGGAAAGGTCTGCATATTTGCTCTTTGAATAAACTCACTTACGGCAGTTTGTAGAGAAGTGGGGAATTCACAGGCATACAAGGGTCCCAGGAAGCTCCTACATACTGGAGAGGAGAAGCCTTGCTTTTGAGATGTGGCATTCTTTCTGTGAGATCTGAGGACAGTAATTTCATTGTCACAGGTCTTATTTGTTCATCTGTAAAAGGAAAACTAGTTTGATGCTAATTCATTTTAATGGCTGGAAGTCAAACCTTTCCACAGTTCAGTATTTATGACACTGTAGCACTGTGGCCCTGGCATTCATACGTATTATTTGTGTTAGTCATATTTAAATGAATTCCTATTTAGACTTTTTGGGGGAGGTCCACATTGTTTGAAGTTCCAGCCCTCTCAAAAGCTTTACTGTGAGAGTGGACTGGACCACCAAGAAGAAGTGGGAGAAGGAGTTATTCTGTTACCTCCCTCCCACCCTACTGACACTGGTGTGAGCTGAGACACACCCCAGAGGCACACTGTGTGTGAATGTGTGTGCATGCCTGTGTGTCACGGCTATGGAATAGATAATGATGGGAGATATCATGCCACTGACCAGCGCCTGGATGCTGAAAAGGATTGGAAATGAGGAATGGAGATGAAAGAAGAGAAAAGACAGGAGAAACTAGAAGTAGGCAAAAACAAGGCATTAAAAGTAGTTAACATCTAAAAGTGAGGTTGATGGGATATTTGAGTTCATTTTCACCAATTCGGACAGGACAGTGAAACACACACACAGACACACGCTCACCAGCCTAGGTTTATGCCTGCAAAACTCTCAAGCTCAAATAAGGTCAAATTCAAATTTTATTTGTGTCTCTGCTCTTTGCTTCACCTAGTTCTCTCCTTCTTTGGTCCTCTTTAGTTGGTGGACCCCAATGCTTTGAAGTTTGAATAGCTCTTTCTGGCTCTCAGCTCTTTCTTTATTTCCTGAAATGTCTTTAGGTGTAAGGTGAGGTCGTGTGGACTGGAAGAGGCCTGGGAGAGGCTGGCCTCTGCTCTGCCGAGGGCTTGCCCATGGCCAACACACCAGCCTTCTAGAAACTACAGCCTTCAAGTATAATCAGTGCAGCTGAAGGATCCCGAGGGGCTTTGTGATTTGAGGACAGTTGAGGAACTTTAACATTTAACATGATCTATGTCACTATTATGCTTTCTTGGTTGACATTTTCACACATCCTTTGAGACTTAAAACAACTTATATTAGTTTTGGCTGTTCTTTATTTAGAGAATGGCCTTTGCACATTTTTTTTTTTTAATGTTAGACACTCCCTCTTAAACTATTTTTGGAGGAAGCTTACCACAAAACATCCAACTGTGAGATGCTCATATTGAAACCGAGATCCCTTAGTCTCATCCACCCAGCTCTGCTTTCCTCCCACTGTGCGCTAATAAACTCAAAGGACTGTTCTTAAGGCTTAATGGAGCACAGTTTCAAAACTGCATCACTTTGTAGCCCCCCTGGGAAACAGGAAGATGAAAGATCAGATGATGACCCATCTGTGAAAATGAGTCTGTAACAGCATGGTGGTTCCCCAAAAATTAATCATAGAGGTATCATATGATCCAGCAATTTCACTTCTGGGTATTTACCCAGGAGAATTAATAGCAGGAACCAGATATTTATATATCATTGTTCATAGCAGCACTATTCATAATAGCCAAAAGGTGGACACAACCCAAGTGTTCATAGATGGTTGAATGGATAAACCAAAGGTGCTGTATACATACAAGGGGATATTATTCAGTCTCTAAAAAAGAAGGAAATTCTGACACATGCTGAAATATGGATGAACCTTGAGGACATTATGCTCAGTGAAATAAGCCAGTCACAAAAGGACAAATATATGATTCTCCTTTTGTGAGTTATCTAGAATAGTCAAATTCTATTTGTAGAATGGTGGCTGTCAGGGGCAAGGGTGGGAATGGAGAGTTAATTTTTAATGGGTTTTCAGTTTCAGTTTTGCAAAATGAAAAGAGCTCTATGGACGGATGGTAGCACAACAGTGTGAATGTACTTAATGTGACAGTGCCTTAAACTGAACATTTAAAAATGGTTACGGCAGTAAGTTTTGTTACGTGTATTTTACCATAATTAAAAAAGAATTAAAAACCTCAAATCTGTGCATGATGAACCTTATATCTGGATAGAGTTTTCAGTAACCTTGTTTTGCTTAGTTTTGAATTTCTTAAACTAGACACTATCTTTCATATATATATACATATATATATATGTTTATTTTTGAGAGACAGAGAGAAAGAGAGAGAGAGGGGGTGTGCATGAGAAGAGGAGGGGCACAGAGAGAGCAAGACACAGAATCCAAAGCAGGCTCCAGGCTCTGAGCTGTCAGCACAGAGCCTGATGCGGGGCTTGAACCCAAGAACAGTGAGATCATGACCTGAGCTGAAGTTGGATGCTTAACCGACTGAGTCACCCAGGCGCCCCTGGACACTGTCTTTCTTATGTGGCTTTAAAATTTTTTGAGCTAAGAACCAACAGTCCTAATATTTTTATGGAACCAGAAAAGACCCCAAGTAGCCAAAGAAGTGTTGAAAAAGAAAACCAAAGCTGGAAGCATCAGAATTCCGGACTTTAAGCTGTATTACAAGGCTGTAATCATCAAGACCATATGGTATTGGCACAAAAACAGACACATAAATCAATGGAATAAAATAGAGAACCCAGAAATGGACCTACAAATATATGGCCAACTAATCTTTGACAAAGCAGCAAAGAGTATTCAGTGGAAAAATGAGTCTCTTTGGCAAATAATGCTGGGAGAACTGGACAGCGACATGCAGAAGAATGAAACTGGACTATTTTCTTACACCATACACAAAAATAAATTTAAAATATAAAGACCTAAATTTGAGGCAGGAAACCATCAAAATCCTACAGGAGAAAATAGGCAGCAACCTCTTTGACCTCAGCCACAGCAGCTTCTAATTGGCATATCTCCAGAAGCAAGGGAAATAAAAGCAAAAATGAACTATTGGGACCTCATCAAGATAAAAAAGCTGTACAGTAAAGGAAACAATCAACAAAACTAAAAGGCAACCAACAGAATGGGAGAAGGTATTTGCAAATGACATATCAGATAAAGGCTTAGGATCCAAAATCTATAAAGAACTTACCAAACTCATATTCAAAAAACAAATACTCCGGTGAGAAATGGGCAGAAAACCTAAATAGACACTTTTCCAAAGAAGACATCCAGATGGCTAACAGACATGAAAAGGTGCTCAACATCACTCATCCACAGGGAAATACAAATCAAAACCATAATGAGATACCACCTCACACCTGTCAAATGGCTAAAATTAACAATAGATGTTGGTGAGGATGTGGAGAAAGGAGAACCCTCTTGCACTGTTGGTGGGAATTCAAACTGGTACAGCCACTCTGGAAAACAGTGTGGAGGTTTCTCAAAAAATTAAAAATAGAACTACCCTATGACCCAGCAATAGCACTAGTAGGAATTTATCCAAAGGATACAGGAGTTCTGTTTCAAAGGGGGCACATGCACCCTGTTGTTTACAGCAGTGGTATCAACAATAGCCAAGTATGGGAAGAGCCCAAATTTCCATTGACTGATGAATGGATAAAGAAGTTGTGGTATTTATATACCTTGGCAATGAAAAAGAATGAAATCTTGCCATTTGCAACAATGTGGATGGAAATAGAGGGTATTATGCTAAGCGAAATAAGTCAGAGAAAGACAGATATGATTTCACCCATATGTGGAATTTGAGAAACACAACAGATGAACATAGGGGAAGGGAAGGAAAAATAAGATAAAAACAGAGAAGGAGGCAAACCATAAGAGACTCTTAAATACAGAGAACAAACTGAGGGTTGCTGGAGGGGTGGTGGAGGGGGAAGGTATAATAAATGGGTGATGGGCATTGAGGAGGGTACTTTTTGGGATGAGCACTGGGTGATATACAGTATGTTAACTAACTTGAATTTAAATAAAAAAATAAACATAAATAAATAAAATTCCAACTCTGCCTTCAAAATGAAATAAAATGAAATAAAGCTTTTCAGGTAAAAATATACATGCCTGTAAAAAACAAATAAAATAATAGAGAAAAGCAGATTGCAGAGCTGTGGTACTGTAGATGATTTGTCCCTTTATTCCCCAAAATGTTTTCAATTATAATGGCAAAGCAACTCAGGGAGGCACGGATGAACTTCAATATTATATTGAATAGTAGTCCAGTCAAAAATCAACACTTCTTGTTAAATAAGGTTTGTTGAGACCTTATAATAATTTGCTAAACTTCTTTTAACGAATAGTAAACTGTAATAACTTTTTTTTTAAGTTTATTTATTTTGAAAGGGAGAAAGAGAGAGAATGGGGGAGGGGCAGAGAGAGAGAGAGAGAGAGAGGGAGAGAGAGAGAGAGGCAGAGCATCTTAAGTGGGCTCTGTGGGGCGCCTGGGTGGCGCAGTCGGTTAAGCGTCCGACTTCAGCCAGGTCACGATCTCGCGGTCTGTGAGTTCGAGCCCCGCGTCAGGCTCTGGGCTGATGGCTCGGAGCCTGGAGCTTGTTTCCGATTCTGTGTCTCCCTCTCTCTCTGCCCCTCCCCCGTTCATGCTCTGTCTCTCTCTGTCCCAAAAATAAATTAAAAACGTTAAGTGGGCTCTGTGCTGACAGCAGAGATCCCAGTGGGGGACTCACTCATGAACTGTGAGATCATGACCTGAACTGAAGTTGGACACTTTTAACCGACTGAGCCACCCAGGCCCTTCTCTTGGAGGGCATCTTTTCATACTTTCCATGTGCATGATGGATGAATCCTGCTACTCCTTCTGTGGGAGTGTGTGTCATACAGCTGCCATGAGACGTAGCAGCTGGGCCCACATGAACATCTCAGTAACAAAAGCAGACAAAAGCATCGGTATATTAGAGCAAAATTGCATCTTTGATAAGTAAAATAAAACTATAATTCTTTCACAAAAAGGCAAAGGATTTCAATTTTATTTTAAACTTTTGTGAAAAACCTATTTAAAATTGAAGAATGCAGTTATCTAAATGAACTCGTAAGTGGGTATTGTTAGTATGTGGTTATGTGTAGTGGAAGAATGCCACACAAAGTTGAACTTCCATCTTCTGGAGTTATTTAGAGGGGATATAGAATCTGCTCCAAAGAGGGTTATGTGTGACCTTCTGTACAAATGAGGTAATGGGTCATGCTTTAGGGGAATAGTTCTTAGCCTCTTTGTGTTTTAGGTTTCTTTGATGATCTAATGAATGTGTCGCAGAGCATTTCCATTTGCATAACCTTTTACACATAATATCAGGAGTATTTGAACACCACCCCTGCAATGCGACTGTGGAGCCCAGTTGTAGTTTCCCTGAGGTTCTGTTCTCCAGTTTACTGAAGGACGGAGGCTTTGGGTTGGGGGTAGGAGACATGGAAAAAACCTATATTCTCATTCTGACTTGACATCTAAATTTCAATCTGGTCTGTAAAATTTGTAGTGAAACATTTTCATTTTTATTTCTGCTTTTTCTCTTGTTCCCCGAGGCCATGTTAGATTCAATCCCAAAGACTTTTTTTCTTTTTTTTCTGCGTCCTGTTATCATGCCTTTTGGATATGAATAATTCCGCTCCACTGGTTTTCAGTGGGAGGAAACTGTGTCCCCTTGGGAGATATGTGGCAATACCTGGAGACACTTTGGATTGTCATAATTGAGAAACTGCTACTTGCATCTAGTGGGTAGAGGTCATGGATATTGCTGCACATCCTAAAACACACAGAGAGCCCCCACAATGAAGGACCAATCATATGACCCCAAATGTCAGTAATGCTGTATAGTTGAGAAAGCCTGTGCTAGACAATTAAATTCCTTTTCAAAAAGGAACCCACTTGATCTTTGGTACAGAGATTTGTTTGGAGGTCACTCTTTGGGGAATTAGAATGCAGTGTTCAAAGCAGTTGGTGGTGTTTTCTGTTACCAGACACTTTTGTTTAAACAAAGATGGACATATTCACCAAGGTTTCCACTCACTTCTCAATGAAGCTAATGAACATGGCACACAGTGTTTTCTCAGAACTACCGACAGCCTTTGGAGAAAAAGTGTGTAAAGGAAAATAACAGAGAAACTACAGAAGAGCAGAGAATGATGAACAGATATTCCTTGACTTGCAGTGGAGTTATGTCCCAATAAACCCATCATAAAGTGAAAATATCCCAAATTGAAAGTGCATTTAATATACCTAACCTATCAAACGTTATATCTTAGTCTAGCCTACCTTAAAGGTGCTCCAAATACGCTGTGCTTAGTCCACAATTGTGCAAAATCATCTAACACAAAGCCTATTTTAGTGTTAATGATCTCATGAAATTTATTAAATACTGTACTAGAAGTGAAAACCAGAATGGTTGTGTGGGCACAAAGTGGTTGTAAGCATACTGGTTGTTGACCCTGGTGACCGTGTGGCTGCCTGGGAGCTGCGGCTGCTGCCCAGTGTCATGAGAGAGGATAGTCCCGCATATTGCTAGCCTGGGAGAAGTTCAAAATTCCCAATAAGGTTTCTACTGAATGCGTGTCACTTCTGCGCCAACGTAAAATAAAATCATAAGCCAACGTGTCGTAAGTTGGGGGCTGTCTATAACTCCACTGCCTTAAAATTGTGCTTAGAAATACACTTTTGTAATTTTGAATTTTAATACTATTTCTGAATTATGTCTTTCTTTTTTATTGTTTTCTGACACATCTCTCTCTGGTGTCACTCTCAGTATGTCCATCCTCCTGCACCCATACCTGCTTCTCCCCCTTGCCTCCCGATCCCCCACCCTGCTGTAGAAGTCAGAAGCTCAGCCATCCGGAGTCCTCCCTGGTCTTAACCTCTGGTGGGTGAACTGGTTCCCCTGCAAGATCTCTTTAATTTGCCCCCTCTCCTGAGTCACACTGCTGCTGCCTGAGTTCAGAGTCTCACTGTATCTTCTACACTATTATTTTAATTGCTACTTGACTGGTCCTCCAAGCACAGCCTGGTCCTTTCCTCTGTCTCACAAATCTGCACTACTGGCAAAAATAGTCTTTCTAAATAAAAATCTTACTGTGAAACTGAGGCCTTTGAATCGGGCTGGCTTCTATAAAATTCCTTAGTCCAGAAAAACCCTTCTTTAATGCAGTAAGTGAAGCAAAAAAAACAAAAACAAAAATAAAACTACCATATAATACACAGGGTGATGTAATGAGATTAATGAATTGGTGGAATGATCCTGGCCATCTGACTGGTTGGCAGTGCCCAGAGTTGTTCTGTAAGTCACAAATACATCCTTGCCCTGGTGGTGCCATGCCATGGAGGTTGCCTGCTCTGGGCTTAAGTCTCCTTGGCGATGATCCTGGGTCCTTTGGCTGGCTGGGTCTTCCAGGATTAGCTGTGGTGATTCCAGGAAATGTCTGGTTAATGTTCATTTTTGAACATCAGCCTGATCTTTCAATATTGGAGGATGATATTAGGGGCACAGGGAATGACCTGCCACTTTTCTTGGTTGCTTGGCTTCTCTTTCACCGTACTTCTCTTTCTTCTATAAAAGCTGAAATATTTGAAAACACGTGATGAGCGGGAAGATGGGAGCCAATTGCCAAGCTCTTTATATCTGAAAACAAATAATTATGGGGAGTTCTCTGTAGATTTTATAGTTCTTTCCTGATTTGGCCTCAGAATTAATTTTCAATTATCATTCCCTGCCATTGCATTCTTCCTAACCCCTACCCTGAAAACACACACACACACACACACACACACACACACACCCAGACCTATTCCAGTCCATTCCCAGAAGACCTTTCTTACTCTCTGTTCTCTTAAGTTCCCATGACGATCCAGATTTAAAATGCTTTTTCTCTTTTTGTTCAGTTGGAGACCTATATTTTTAAATGATCACATCCCACTATGAAGCCTTTGAGTCATTCCACAAATATATTTCAGACACTGTGGTGGTTGATGCTGTTGACAGAAAATGAGTGTAGGAAAGTGAGGCCATCATAAGGCCTACAGTCTGGTGTGGGGGACAGAAGTTAATGGAGTCCATATGGAGTATAAGTGTGGGACAGGGAAATTCTTGGCATTGGGGGATCATAGCTGCCACCATCCATTTTCTCATAACACCCTGAAAGTACCTCTCTATACTTTCGGCCTCTGTCATCAGGCTCTGAGTCACCTCAAGTCAGATACTGTGTCTTGAACTTGATGCCAAGCACCTAGCACAGTGACAGACAGATAGTAGATGGTTATACTTTTTTGTTAATTGAGTAATGAATCTTGAAATGCAGCATAACCTGTGCAAGTATTTATGGTAGAAACATGGTAAGAGGGGAAAAAAGTGTTTTCAAAGTTGTGGAAACTTTTACGGAATAGAGCCCCACTCAGTATTTGTGCTCTTTGTAAGGAATCCTCTCAGAGCTCCCTGAGGCAGATCTAGAGAGGCTGTCCTGTGCTAAGGATACAGAAGAGTCACAGAAAAGACAAGTAGCTAGGTCACACAGTGATGGTGTGAGATGCTAGCTTGGGGGGTCTCTGAGTCAGGAAGGAAAGAGGGACTATGTCTGGCTGGGGCATAGTATTTTCAGGTTTAGCCCTGTGACTCGGTTATCAGAGGGCTGTTTGTGTGTGCTTGCTGGATCCCCAGGTCAGCAACACAATTCTGTTATTTGTCTTGGGTCTGTAAGGTCATGAAATAGTGATTTTCAAAAAATACTTAAACCTCCTCCCTTCTGGACAGCGCTGGGAAATCCCTGAAAAATGCTTCCTTTTTGGGACCCTGTTTATCTTTTATCTGGGAGGACTCTTAAAGGTCAACCAGATATGGAAATATTTTTCAGATACTACAACTTTAATAAGATGGGAAAGATTTTGATGGACAAAAATAATTAACTTATTTCAAAACATCTCAATTCTTAATCTTTTGCTGAATGGATTTCATGTCCCCTGTGTGTCTTTTACTGGGGGGAAGAGAGAAAAAAACCTAAAATCATTTTCATATTCAAAGTTCTGTTTTTTCATCCTTAGTCAAATCCATCTTCTGTCCTTGGCAGTGTGGTTTGGATTGGAGGTAAGTTTCCTCTCAGCCCTGGAGCACGGAGACAGACAGCACGTGTGTATCATGCTATCATGCTCTACATTTACTCACTTTCTTGCAATGTAGGTGACAATGATGCCTATTTGCCTTTTTTTCTCCACCTATAAATGTACCATCTTTATTTAATTCAGTATGGATAAATGATTGGTACTTTCTAATTTTTATCAGTGTGTGAATCCCTGTGATGGATATCTTTATTTTAATTATATTTATTTATTTATTTATTTATTTATTTATAAATTTACATCCAAGTTGGTTAGCATATAGTGCAATAATGATTTCAAGAGTAGATTCCAGTAGTTCATTCCCTATGTATAACACCCAGTGCTCAACCCAACAAGGGGCTTCCTTAATGCCCCTTACCTATTTAGTGCATACCCCCACCCACAACTCCTCCAGCATCCCTCAGTTTGTTCTTTGTATTTAAGAATCTCTTATGTTTTGTCCCCCTCCTTGTTTTTATATTACTTTTGCTTCTCTGCCCTTAAGTTCATCTGTTTTGTATCTTAAATATGAGTGAAGTCATATGATATTTGTGTTTCTCTAACTAATTTCGCTTACCATAATACCCTCTAGTTCCATCCACATAGTTGCAAGTGGCAAGATTTCATTCTTTTTGATTGCCGAGTAATACTCCATTGTGTGTGTGTGTGTGTGTGTGTGTGTGTGTATACATACATAGCTCATATATATCTCATATATACATACGTACATATCTTACATCTTCTTTATCCATTCATCTGTCAATGGACATTTGGGCTCTTTCCTTACTTTGGCCATTGTCTGTAGTGGTGCTATAAACATTGGGGTGCATGTGCCCCTTTGAAACAGCATACCTATATCCCTTGGATAAATACCTAGTAGTGCAATTGCTGGGTTATAGGGTAGTTCTATTTTTAATTTTTTGAGGAACCTTTGCACTGTTTTCCAGAGTGGCTCCACTAGTTTGCATTTCCACCAGCAGTGCAAGAGATCCTCTTTCTCTGCATCCTCATCAACATCTGTTGTTGCTTGAGTTGTTAATTTTAGCCATTCTAATCAGTGTGAAGTGGTATCTCATTGTGGTTTTGATTTGTATTTCCCTTATGATGAGTCATGTTGAGCATTTTTCATGTGTCTGTTAGTCATCTGGATGTCTTTTTTTTAATGCTTATTTGTTTTTGAGAGAGAGAGATGGATAGAGCATGAGCAGGGGAGGGGCAGAGAGATAGGGAGACACAGAATCTGAAGCAACCTCCAGGCCCTGAGCTGTCAGCACAGAACCTGATGTGGGGCTCGAACCCACAAGCAGTGAGATCATGATCTGAGCCAAAGTCAGACGCTTAACCAACTGAGCCACTCAGGCGTCCCACCTGTATGTCTTCTTTGGAAAAGTGTCTATTCCTGTCTTTTGCCCATTTCTTCACTGTATTATTTGTTTTTTGGGTGTTGAGTTTGATAAGTGCTTTATAGATTTTGGATACTAACCCTTTATCTGATATGTCATTTGCAAATATCTTCTCCCTTTCCATTGGTTGCCTTTTAGTTTTGCTGATTGTTTCCTTTGCTGTGCAGAAGCTTTTTATTTTGATGAGGTCCCAATAGTTAATTTTGGCCATTGTTTCCCTTGCCTCCAGAGATGTGTTGATTAAGAAGTTGCTGTGGCCCAGGTCAAAGAGGTTTTTGCCTGCTTTCTCCTCAAGGATTTTGATGGCTTCCTGTCTTATGTTTAGGTCTTTCATCCATTTTGCATTTATTTTTGTGTATAGTGTAAGAAGTGGTACAGTTTCATTTTTCTGTATGTTGCTGTCCGGTTTTTTCACCACCATTTGCTGAAGAGACTGTCTTTATTCCATTGGATATTCTTTCCTGCTTTGTCAAACATTAGTTGACAATACATTTGTGGTCCATTTCTGGGTTCTCTATTCTGTTTCATTGATCTGGGGGTCTATTTTTGTGCCAGTACCAGACTGTCTTGATGATTACAGTTTTGTAATACATCTTGAAGTCTGGCATTGTGATGCCTCCAGCTTTGGTTTTCTTTTTCAGGATTGCTTTGGCTATTCGGGGTCTTTTCTGGTTCCATACAAATATTAGGATTATTTGTTCTAGCTCTGTGAAAAATGCTGGTGTTATTTTGATAGGGATTGCATTGAACATGTGGATTGCTTTGGGTAGTATTGACATTTTAACAATGTTTGTCCTTTCAATCCATGAGCATGGAATATTGTTCAATTTTTTGTGTCTTCTTCAATTTCTTTCATAAGCTTTCTATAGTTTTCAGTGTATAGAGTTTTCACGTCTTTGGTTAGGTTTATTCCTAGATATTTTATGGTTTTTGGTGCAATTGTAAATGGGATCAATTCCTTTATTTCTCTTTCTGTTGCTTTATTATTGGTGTATAGAAATGCAAATGATTTCTGTGGGTTGATTTTATACCCTGTGACTTTGCTGAATTCATTGATCAGTTTTATCAGTTTTTTTGTGGAATCATTTGGGTTTTCTGTAGAGTATCATGTCATCTGTATAGAGTGAAAGTTTGACTTCCTCCTTGCTAATTTAGATGCCTTTTGTTATTTGTGTTGCCTGATTGCTGAGGCTAGGACTTCCAATACTATGTTGAATAACAGTCGCATGAGTAGACATCCTTGTTGTGTTCCTGACCATAGGGGGAAAGCTCTGGTTTTCCCCATTGAGGATGATAATAGCAGTGGGTCTTTCATGTATGGCTTTTATGATCTTGAGTTATGATCCTTTTATCCCTACTTTCTTGAGGGTTTTTATCAAGAAAGGATGCTATATTTTGTCAAATGCTTTCTCTACATCTGTTGAGAGGATCATGTGGTTGTTGTCCTTTCTTTTATTGGTGTGATTTATCCCAATGATTGTTTGTGGATATTGAACCAGCTCTGCATCCCAGGTATAAATCCCACTTGGTCATGGTGAATAATTGTTTTAATGTACTGTTGGAACTGGTTGGCTAGTATCTTGTTGAGGATTTTTGCATCCATGTTCATCAGGGAAATTGGTCTGTAGTTATCCTTTTTAGTGGGGTCTTTGTTTGGTTTTTGGAATCAAGGCAATGCTGACTTCATAGAATGAGTTTGGAAGTTTTCCTTCCATTTCTGTTTTTTGGAACAGCTTCAAAAGAATAGGTATTAACTCTCCTTTAAATGTTAGGTAGAATTCCCCTGGAAAGCCATCTGGCCCTGGGCTATTGTTTTATTGGAAGATTTTTGATTACTAATTCTATTTATTTACTGGTTATGAGTCTGTTCAAATTTTCTATTTCTTCTTGTTTTAGTTTTGGTAGTTTATATGTTTCTAGGAATTTGTCTATTTCTTCCAGATTGCCCAATTTATTGGTGTATGATTGCTCATAATATTCTCTTATTGTTGTTTGTATTTCTTCAGTGTTAGTTGTGATCACTTCTATTTCAGTCTTGATTTTATTTATTTGGGTCCTTTCCTTTTTCTTTTTGATCAAACTAGCTAGGAGTTTTTCATTTTTGTTAATTCTTTCCAAGAACCAGCTCCTGATTTCATTGATCTGTCATACTGTTGTTTGGTTTCTATAGTAATGAATTCTGCTCTAGTCTTTATTATTTCCTGTCTTCTGTTTTGGGGTTTTATTTACTGTTCTTTTTCCAGTTCTTTAAGGTGTAAAGTTAGGTTGTGTATCTGAGATCTTTCTTCCTTCTTTAGGAAGGCCTGGATTGCTACAGGCTTTCCTCTTATGACCACCTCTGCTGGGTCCCAGAGATTTTGGACTGTGGTATTATCATTTTCATTGGCTTCCATGTACTTTTTAATTTCCTCTCTAACTTTCTGGTTAGCTCATTCATTCTTTAGTAGGATGTTCTTTGGTCTCCAAGTATTTGTTGTCTTTCCAAATTTTTTCTTGTGGTTCATTTTGAGTTTCATAGCGTTGTGATCTGAAAATATGTATGGCATGATCTCCATCTTGTGTACTTGTTGAGGGCTGATTTGTGTCCCATTATATGATCTCTTCTGGAGAATGTTCCATGTGCAGTGGAGAAGAATGTGTATTCTGCTGCTTTAGGATGAAATGTTCTGAATATATCTGTTAAGTCAATCTGGTCCAGTGTGTCATTCAAAGCCATTGTTTCCTTGCTGATTTTCTTTTTAGATGATCTGTCCATCGTTGTAAGTGGGGGTGTTGAAGTCCCCTACTATTATCGTATTGTTATCAATGAGTTTCTCTATGTTTGTGATTAATTGATTTATACATCTGGGTGCCTCCACCTTTGGAGCATAAATGTTTGCAATTGTTATATCTTCTTGGTGGATAGACCCCTTAATTATGATATAATGCCCTTTTCTTCATCTCTTGGTACAGTCTTTATTTTAAAATCTAGATTGTCTGATATAAGTATGGCTACTCAGGCTTTCTTTTGGTGACCATTAGCATGATAGATGGTTCTCCATCCACTTACTTTCAATCTGAAGGTGTATTTTGGTCTAAAATGTGTCTCTTGTAAACAGCATATAGATGGATCTTGATTTCTTTTCCATTTTTTGACTGGAGCATTGAGTCCATTGACATTTAGAGTGAATACTGAAAGATATGAATTTATTGCCATTATGTTGCTTGTAGAGTTGGAGTTTCTGGTGGTGTTCTCTGGTCCTTTCTAATCTTTGTTGCTTTTGGTTTGTATGTATTTATATTTTCATCTTTTCTCCCCTCAGAGAGTGGCCCTTAAAATTTCTTACAGGGCTGGTTTAGTGGTCACAAACTCCTTTAATTTTTGTTTGTCTGGGAAACTTTTTATCTCTCCTTCTATTTTGAATGACAGTCTTGCTGGATACAGAATTCTTGGCTGCATGTTTTTCCAATTCAGCACATTAAATATGCCTTGCCACTCCTTTCTGGCCTGCCAAGTTTCTGTGAATAGATCTGCTATGAACCTGATCTGTCTTCTCTTATATGTTAAGGACTTTTTTTTCCCTTGATGCTTTCATAATTCTTTCCTTGTCTGAGTATTTTGTGAATTTGACTATGATATGCCTTGTTGATAGTCAATTTTTGTTGAATCTAATGGGAGTTCTCTGTGTTTCATGGATTTTGATGTCTGTGTCTTTCCCCAGGCTAGGAAAGTTTTCCATTGTGATTTGCTCACATAAACCTTCTACCCCTTTTTCTCTTCATCGTCTGGGACTCCTTTGATTTGGATGTTATTCCTTTTTAATGCGTCAGAACTCATTGTAGTTCTCTAATTCTTATATTGTACTCATTTGCCTTAGTTTCCCTCTTTGTTTCTGCTTCATTATTCTCCATAAGTTTGTCCTCTATATCGCTGATTCGCTGCTCTGCTTCATCCATCCTTGATGCCATGGCATCAATTTGAGATTACATCTTAGTTATAGCATTTTTAATTTTGTCCTCACTAGATTTTACTTTTCTTATCTCTGCAGAGGGGAACTCTATGCTTTTTTCAACCCCAGCTTAGTATTATTATTATTATTGTGATTCTAAATTCTGGTTCAGACATATTGCTTGTATCTGTGTTAAGTCACTGGCTGTCATTTCTTCCTGTTCTTTCTTTTGAGGTGAATTCCTTTGTTTTGTCATTTTCAAGGAAGAAAAAGAATTAATGAAATAAAAAATAAATGAAAATAAATAAATAAAATTTAAAAATTAACAACAACACAAAAAAAATCAAATAAAGGATGCTAGATCTTAGGTGTGTTTTGTTCTGGTTGTTGAGAAAAGCTTGATAGAATAGAGAAAAAAGGGGAAGAAAAGGGAAAAAAAAGAAAAGGAAAACGTTTGAAAATTTAAAAAAATGAATACAGTAAAATAGAATAAAATGAAATGAAAGTAAAATAGAATTTTAAAAAAATTTCCAAAAACGTAAAAAAATATATTAGGAAAAAAAATTTAAAATCTTTTTTATAAAAATGGAAAATAAAAACATTTTTTTCTCTTTCTGTATTCAAGAATAAGAAAAAAAAAGAAAAAAATTGAATAGATGGACCAGTGAACAGAATTAAATATGATTGAAATTACATCCAGTTTCCCCTAGAAGTCAAACTAAGATGCACTTTATAGTCCGTAAACTACACAGGCGGAGAGACTTGTGGTGTTCCTCTAGAGCGTGGTTCGTGCTCCATTCTCCACTAGATAGTGCTGCTTAGTTTACTGGAGTGGAATGTGTGGCGTGTGTAGGCGTGTATGCACATGCATGGGAGGGGTGAAAATGTGTTACCCAGCTACCCAGTCTCTAGTATCAGAACTCTGTGCTCCCCCCACAGGTAATCAACCACCCCTTTTTGTTTCTGCTTCTGTCCATTACTAGACCATTAGCCTGTCAGGTGGCACTTCCCTCCTGAGTATTATCTCAGATGGAGCTGTGTTTCTAAACCCTTCACTTCTGAGGACCCTGTTGCTTTGACTTGCTCTGATCCTTTGGGGGAGGGTCTTGCTGATCAATGGCTGGGTACCAGCCAGTACCCAGAAATGTTTGCACAACCATGCTGCTGCACATGCCCAGAGACTGTGGCCAGGTGCCATCTAGCCCCAGAAAAAGTTCACAGGATCATGTAGCAGCAGCATTGCAAAGATTATGGTAAATCACAACACATATCTGGTGCCCAGCTTCACCCTTAATGGCCTTCTTCCAACACCAGCAAACGTGGCTGTTCTCTGGGGTTTGCTGGGACCTTTTCCTGTGGGGAGGCCGCACAGCCTCTACCAAATGCCCTCTCAGCAGAGGAACTGCCTCTCCCCGTGTGGCCTGAGGCCCCCTTAGACTTGGCTGTCTGCTCCTGGGGATTCACCCTTCCCACCAGAGCCCCTCCAGGTATCTGCAGAGTTTCAGATTCTGCACTCTGCTGTTTATAGAGACTTAATGGAATTTAAACCCTCTCCTTTCTCCTTTCTCCCTTCTCCCTTTCTTATTAAGTCTCTTATGGCTGTTTCCACTCTTTATCTTTCTCTCCAGCTGCTTTCTGTGGGGGGTGGGGGGAGTTTCTGTACTCTCCACCTGTCTTCATCCTCTCTCTGCAAGCAACTACCCTCGCAGCTTCTCTCTCCCAGTTCTCCTCTCCACACCCTATACCTGCTGAGTTCTGTGGTTCCAGTTGTCCAGATTGTTGTGTTAATCCTCAGATCAGTTTTTTAGGTGTGCAAGATGGTTTGGTGTTGATCTAGCTGCATTTCAGGGATGAGAGAGGCAAAAAAAACTTCCATGCTGCTCCGCCATCTTGGCCCTAAGTCCCAGTGATGCATATTTGTTGTCTTAAGATTGAGGACTCTACAATTCTGAGCTCAGGAAAAAAGTGTTACCGTTTTTAAGACTGTTAAGGCTAACATTAAACCCTTTCCTACACTCCCTTTTGAATGTGATGATGGATGGGATCAATAGCTTGGATTTGGCCTCCATCAACTTAATATACATATTACTCAAATATATAAAGTATAAAATATATTTGAATACATTTTTAAGCTTTATAGTTATATAGTTATATTTATATGATATAACTTCAGGATGGAAGGATAACTCCCTTTGGCCAACAATACCTTTTCTCACCAGAACCTTTTCCCCAAAGGCTGGAATATTAGTTGATGATCCTCTTAACTTGGAGAAATACTTTTTTTTAAGTTTATTTTATTTGTTTTGAGAGAGAGCAAGCGAGTTCATGAGCAGGGAAGGGGCAGAGAGACAGGGAGAGAGAGAATCCCAAGCAAGCTCCATGCACTGTCAGCACGGAACCCCATGGGGGGGCTGGATTTCAAGAGTCATGAGATCATGACCTGAGCTGAAATCAAGGGTCCCATGTTTAACCAACTGAGCCACCCAGGTGCCCCTTGGAGAAAAAAAAAATTAAGTTTATTTATGCACCTTGACAGAGAGAGAGAGAGAGAGAGAGAGAGAGAATCTCAAGCAGATGCATTGTCAGCAAGGAACATGATACAGGCCTTGAACTCACGAGCCATGAGATCATGACCTGAGCTGAAGCTGGACGCTTATACAACTGAGCCAGCCAGGTACCCTGAGAAATACTTTTAAATTGGAAGATCCATGGGGGTATTTCTTTATGCAGGTTTTCAAAAGAGAAAAAAACACAATTCCTTCCAAAACTAATATAGAAAGTTTATGTCTCTCTATATTTGCCACTCTATTCTCTCTATTTGATATGTGGGAACAATAGCACTTTGTACTCAACACTAAGATGTACTGATGAATATTTTACATTTATCAGCATAAAAACACAGAGGTAAAAACTCTCTTATCTATCCCTGAGGGGTTCTTCCAGTTAGATGTGTCATTTTGGGGGGTAAACTATGCTCATTTTTCAGTAATCTAATTTTGATTTCCTGTTTTTGTTAGGAAAAAGAAACAGTATATATGATATTTAAGCCAGATAAATTAAAAACAGGGTATATAGGGGCTTCTGGGTGGCTCAGTTGGTTAAGCATCCAACTTTAGCTCAGGTCATGATCTCACAATTTGTGGGTTTGAGCCCTGCGTTGGGCTCTGTTTTGACAGCTCAGAGGCTGGAGTCTGCTTAAGATTCTGTGTCTTCCTGTGTCTCTTCCCCTCCCCTGCTTGCACTTCGTCTCCCTCCCCTGCCTCTCAGAAATCAACATTAAAAAAAAAAACTTTAAAACAGGGTTTATAGACAGATCCAAACACCAGACCTGGGGCTGCCCTATGCATAGGAAGACACAATATCATTCTGCCTCCTGACAGCAATACCCATCTGGCCATGGTAAGCCCTAAGCAGTGAGTCTGAGTGTCTGTGGATTCCAGCCTGAGCTCGTTTCTCTAATTCCATCCACAAGCCAGCATTCGGGGACTTTCCAACTTTGGGTTATTACAAATAGCGCTCGATGAATACCACTGCATGTCTTTTTGTGAACATGTATATGCATTTCTACTGGGTATTGAATTGCTGGTAAGGACATGTTTTGATGAAGCTAAGAGAGTGTGCCAAAAATATAAGGACATTATTCTTTATTCTGAAGGGAGGGGCTTGTTGAAGACTCAGTAATCATTGAACAAGAGTATTAGAAAAGAGGGTAGGGATTGATCTAGTCAGTGTTTCTCAAATATTAATGTGTCTAAAAATTGTTATAGGTTGAGTTGTGTTCTCCGAAGTTCATATGTTGAAGTCCTTACCCTCCTGTACTCAGAATGTGACCATATTTGGAGATGGGGTCTTTAAAGAAGTGGTTAAGTGAAAAGGAGGTCGTTAGGGTGGGCCTTAACCCCACACGGTTGATGTCATAAGAAGAGGAGATTTGGACATAGACACAGAGGAAGAACCATGTGAAGACCCAGAGAGAAGATGGCCATCTACAGGCCAAGGAGAGAGGCCTCAGAAGAAACCAACTTTGTTGACACCTTGATCTTAGATTTCTAACCTCCAGAATTGCAAGAAAATACAATTTCTGTTGTTCAAGCCACTCAATCTGTGCTACCTTGTTATGGCTATCCTCGCAATCTTGTTTAAATGCAGACTCTGTTCAGTAGGTGTGGGTGTGGACTCAAGGTTTTTATTTCTAACAAGATTGCACATAATACAGATACTGCTGGCCCATGGACCACACTGTGAGTAGCAAGGATCTAAACCACAAGTGAGGAACTTCTCTTAGGAGGAGAGACCTCTCTCTCTAACAGGAAAGGAAGAGAGTTCAGGACGGAAAAGTAAACTTGTATGTGGGAGGTAGAGGATCAGTGGCAAACTGGCTCAGCAGATCCAAAAGGGATGTGTATGTGTTGGGTGGGGGAGGAAGAGGCCCTGAATAATGATGTTTGCTGGTTCCTGTGGTATAAATGCTCTCTCCGTGGCTGACTTTAATTACCAAGATTTTAACAACTGGCTTGCAAAGTTCCTGGAAGTTTGACAATGGCCTCTTGCCACAGGTAGGGCCAGCTCCAGCTCACGGCTGTCCTGGGTGCTGCGAGGGGCCTGCCTGATTTCCCTGCCTTCTCTCATGGGACCAGAATGTGCTTCTCTTGTGGGGACACAGGTGAGATCTTTCATGGCTACTTGAAGAAAATTAGTAGAGACGAACTAGAGCTGATGTCCCATGAGTTGTCGTTGAAGAGGAGCACTCACTGGAGCTCTGGGTAAGGGGAGGAGCAGATACAAGTGGAAGCCCCTGTATCTCCTTTCCTCCTTCCCTGTGGACACTCAGAATGAGTGACAGCTCCTAGGGGCCAGGCTGACTCCAGGGCAGGCAGCTAGCTTGCAAGTGAGGGCAAATGGGAGATGCCGGAAGTTATGCTTTTGTAATTCCCATTTCCGCTCTCAGCTCTCAGGAAGAGCCCACCCTTCCTGCACAGATAATCTTTGATTTTCTCCTCTTCCCTAGTTAGAGAGAGCTACGACCTTTGTCTCTCCTTTGTCAGACTGCCCTCTGACTCACAGTAATGTCAGTAAATGTAACAATCGATTATAAGAATTTTGAATTAGGTATTTCAGATTAAATATTTTAAATGAGTTTAGGGAAAAATAGTTCTTTTTGAAAAACTCTGCTGGCCTTAGTTGTTTTGTAGCTGTTTTACTCTTGTGTCCCTAGGACAGGGAAAACATGAGAATTTGGGAAGAGTTTTGGTGTGTTTATAAGAAGAAAAAATCTGTGCATTGTCTTGGACCAGAACTTCCCACGTAGTTACACCGGGGGTGTGGGTGCTGGGAGACAGGTGGGGGATAATACATGTGTGCATGGGCACATTATGTTGTCTGGATTCTAGGATTTAACTTTGTTTTTCCAGGTGGAGAAAACACTAACATCTGAGAAGTTCAGATCCTGGACAAATCCAAAAAAGCTGACTAAAGAAAGTTCAATTTCTCCTCCACAGATTAAAGCTGGAGGAGACTTATAGCTTGGAGTCTTTTTCTTTGAAGTTTAGGACTGGTGTGTTTAAGGAAGCCAAGGCCAACTTTCCTGGAATGTTAATAAGAAGTGTGTGTCCAAGGTCATGCACAGAAACCTTGCAAAGGGACTAGTGAAGAAGGCACAGAGGCAGTGTCTGTGCTCAGGACTGCCTGGGCCACAGAACAGAACCCAGACTTCACGGACGGTCCTTTTCTTCTCTTCCTCTGGCACCACAAAACTGGCAGCATTTTGTTCTGTAGTGGGTTCTCTTCTCCATAAAAAGGCACGGTTGCTGGCCATGTCCTCCCTTCCCCTTCTGCCTACCTTGCCTTGATTTAAATCTTGAGTGACCAAATCAGTGTAGCAATTTGCATGGCAAAATAAAATGTGTGCACTTGGGTGGTTTGTGAATGTTTGTTGGGAGCATTCCACAGCTGCTTGAATAACTGAGGCTTTGGATGTGTGATGTTTGGGGCTGATGCTTGTTTTGCAATATTTGAGGTGTCCTTGAGTGGTTCTGCCCTCCCTCTATAATCTGGGATGGCTCCCCTCTCAGACTGTGCTTACTATTTGTGGGTATTTTTGGAGCATCTCAGGGATCCATGGACCAGTCCTCTGCTCTTCTGTCCTGGGATCACATCAGAGCTCTGCTGCCCACTCCTGCCAACCTCCTCAGGAAATGCCAGTGCCCAGGCCCTGTGGCTCACAAAGCCAGAGATCTTGACATGTTAACCCTGCAGCCACCCGGGGTTTGTCTCTTCAACAATTGAGGCAGTATCCCTCAGTGTCTTCTTCAGTGCCACACACAGCCCTGCATGTTCCATATCTCAGAGAGTCCCTTGTAGAAATAACTGAGGTACATGTCCAGGCCTTAGCAATGAGCTTCAGGACTGGGCTAGGAGGTGGTACTCTGAAGCAGAAGCCTGCAGCCCTCTCCATCTCTGTCCCTGGAAGCACACACCAAACTCTGCCTAGTTCTCCTGAAGCCCCCAAGGAAACCCTCACATACTCACCAGCTCCTGGGAACAATGGCCTGTGTTTATCACACATGCTCCGATGTGGCTCAGGCGTATCTCTTGCTAAAGAAAAGATCTCCCTACATTAATGTATATTTTGATTACAAAAGAATATGTGTCGTGGCAGAAATTTGGACTATAGAAAATATGAATAAAATTTAAGTTGTCCACAGATCTGTGGCCACGCACTGAAGAAGTTCTCAGACAGACGTGAGCGGACATGCAGGGCTGCCTCTGGGAGACAGCAGCAGCCACAGCAGCCTGCACACAGCCTTTATTTCCTATCTCATTAGATAGAAGTATCAAAGAAGATCACAGCATGGAAAGAGGGCACAGAGGATCTTTAGACATTAACCAGATATGCACCTGGTGGCTATGTGAAGGCAGGCAGGGAGCACATCTAGTTTCAAGGAGTGTCAGGGAGTTATAGCAGGTTTTGTATCTTAACTGTCCCCTGGGGGATCATGAGGCTCTGTATCTCATAATGCTATTGCCTTCAACAGCCTTTAGACCAGAACCTTGGTGACAGTTCAGCTATCCCCATTCACCCTCCAGGACATATAATACATTCTCTAGAAATAACTCCACACAAATCCACACCCAGCAATCACTACTGTTGATGGTGAGATGTGTATATTTTTATATATCCCCTTCCTTGGGGAAGGTCATTGAAAAGGCATGACTGCCAGTTGACCTGTGAGCTGGATCCAGGCCCTCAGAGGCTCCACACACTCTCTCCCCTGTCCTGGGTATGTGGGTTTCACTTACCTTTCCCACTTGCAGAGACTGCTCCAAGGACACGGTTTTGAGACTGATGTGGCGTGGAAAATATCTGCATGGTGTATGTGACTGAACTCAGTTAAGGTCTCTTTAGAAACTTTTTAAGATTTGGTGGGTGGGTGCTGGGATCCATTCATCTTGCTGCCACCCAATACAAGCCAAGCTTAATAAAACTGTCACCTGTCTACCAACCTGGAGTGGCCTGCCTCTTTCTTCAGTCTCTCCCTGCCCTCCGAGCATGTAGCTGGTTTCATATTCTTCCAAGGAAGTTCCTAGGAGGGTTTCCAACCAACAATATGTATGGAAATAAAAACTTATAAACACAAGTTAAACTTTCACACAAGTTAATTATAGACTTCTATAGCACCTACTTACTATGAACCTTAATTGACTTGTATGATTTTCCATATTTTTTGTGATCTATTTACTTGTAGACAATTTGGGTAATTTAAATTATTTATATTACATGCTGCACTGTTATATTATGTACCGTACTGTTGCTCATTCCTTAATGTTTTAAAGGAAGCTTTCCTAAACATAATACTGTTGAGATAAAAGTTGGGCATATTTTAAGGCTTCTTCCAAATTGGTCTCCAAAAAATAACTGATTTACACTCCCACTTGCACCATCACTGACTGCTGCCTGGCTTATTTTTTAAGACTTGGACTGAATCATGGTTGCTCCTGCTTCTACTTTGGATTCACGGCTCATTGGTCTGTTACCTGAGCCATTTACATTACAGCTCTTATTAAAATCTACCAAGCTAGACTATGTTCCTGGTTAGACAACATCCATTTCAGGGACCGTGCTTTCTAAACTGGATTTGGGGAAAAAATTAATCCATAGGACTGGGAAACAGGCATCTACAAATTTTAATTTTTTTTTTGTCCTCTAAAAAATTACTTTAAAATTTTATTGAGGTATAATGAATATAATGGACTTCACATAGTTGACATGTACAATTGGATAAGTTGTGATATTGTAGGCACTGGTCAAACCATCACCATGATCAAGATAATTAGCATATCCATCACACCCTAAAGGCTCTTCTTATACCTTTCAGTCTTTCTCTCCCATCCCTCCTTGCCCCATCTTACCCACATACCGTCAGTCTCAGGCACCCACTACTCTGCTTTCTGCCACTATAGGTTAATTTGCATTTTATAGAGTATTATGTAAATGGAATCATACAGCATGTACTTTCTGGGTATGGCTCCTTTCACTCAGTATAATTATTTTGAGATTCATCCATACAGTGTGCATCAATAGTTCATTTTTTAATTACAAAGTTATATCCCATTGTATGGATACATTACAGTTTGCTTCCATTCATCTGCTGCTGGATATTTGGGCTGTTGCAAAGATTTTAACTATTACAAATAAAACTGCAATGATCGTTCATTTGCAAAGTCTTTGTATGAACGTATGTGTTCATTTCCCTGTGTGAATACATAGGAGTGTGAATAGCTGAGTCATATGGCAGGTTTAAATTTTTAAGAAAATGCAAAATTTTTTTCCAAGATAGTTTTACCCAGTAGATCAAATGAGAGTTCCAGATGCTCTGTATCCTCACCCACACTTGGTATGATCAGTGTTGGTAATTTTAACCATTCTAATCGGTGTATAATGTTATCTCATTGAGGTTTTAGTTTGCATTCTCTAATTCTCTAATGTTCAGCATTTTTTCATGTGTCTATTTGCAATCCATATATGTTCTCTGGTGAGATACCTTTTTAAATCTCTCACACATATTTTATTATTTTGTTGGGGAGAGGTTGTTTGTTTATTGAATTTTGAGCATTATTACAAATACCAAGTTCTCTATCAGACACACGACTTGCAAATACTTTCACAAATCTTGTGACTTGAGTTTTCATTTTGATAACAGCATCTTTCAAAGAGGAGTTCTTAAATTTAACGAAGTCCAATTTATTAAACTTTTTTGTTTATGTATTGTGCTTTATCTAAGAACTCTTTGCCTAAGTCAAAGTCAGAGAGAATGTCTCTTAAGTTTATACTATAACATTTTATGTTTTGGCCTATGATCCATTTTGAGCTCATTTTGCATATGTTGAAAAGAGCATTCTTCCTCCACTGAACTGCATTTGCACCTTTTTCAAAAATCAACTGATCATATATACATGGCTCTATTTCTGGACTATATTTGATTTTGTTGATCTAATGTGTATCTTGGTGCCAATACCACAATACTTGATTATTGTAGCTTAATAGTAAGTTTTGAGGTAATGTAAGTCCTCCAATTTTATTCTTTTTAAAACATTTTTTAATGTTTATTTATTTTTGAGAGAGAGAGAGAGAGAGCGCGCGTGTGTGCATGAGCAGGGGAGGGGCAGAGAGAGAGGGAGATAGAGGATCCAAAGTGGGCTCTGTGCTGACACCAGAGAGCCTAATATGGGTCTTGAACTCAGAAACCGTGAGATCATGACCTGACCTGAGCCGAAGTCAGTTGCTTAACAGACTGAGCCACCCAGGCACCCCTCCAATTTTATTCCCATTTTTCAAAATTGTTTTGGCTATGTTGGGTACTTTGCTTTTTCCTATAAATTTGAGAATTAGACTCTGTTGACCTTTGGGCTGTTGTTTTCATATGTGTTATGAACCCCACAATACATTGTTATTATTTTAAAGACACTTAAAATACTATTTAGGGGAGCCTGGGTGGCTCAGTCAGTTAAGCGTCTGACTTCGGCTCATGTCATGATCTCACGGTTCATGGGTTTGAGCCCCATGTCGGGCTGTGTGCTGACAGGTCGGAGCCTGGAGTCTGCTTCTGATTCTGTGTCTCCCTCTCTCTCTGCCCCTCCCCTGCTCATGCTCTGTCTCTGTCTCTCAAAAAATAAATAAATGTAAAAAAAATAGTATTTAAAATATTATCTTTTAAAGACATTTAAGAAATAAGAAAGAAAGCCTTATGTATTTATCTGATACTTATTAACAGTGCTCTTCTTCCTTTGGGTACATCCTTGTTCCTTTATTATTTTTATTCTGCCTGCCTGAAGGAATTACTTTCACACGTCTTGACATGCAAGGTTGGCTGGTGGTGAGAACTTTCAGGTTTCATATGTCTGAAAAAGTCTTTATGTTACCTTCATTCTCGAAAGGTATTTTTGAAACATACAGAGTTCTAGATTGATGGTTTCTCTTTTTTCTCCCAGTATTTTAAAAATGTTTCTGCACTGTATTCTTGCTTGCATTTTTTCCCCAAGAAAACTCGGATATCATTTTCATCTCTGTTTTTCTGTATCTTTTTTCTTGGATCGCTTTTAAGATTTTCGTTTTGTCTTTTAAGCAGTTTGATCATGCAGTATGATGATGAAGTGAATAAAAACCTACAGTGTTAAAACTCAGCAATAAAAAGACAAATAATCTAATTTGAAAATGAGCAAAGATTTGAATGGATTTTCCCCTGAAGGAGATTTACAAAGAGCCAGTAACCACATGGGGAGGTAAAAGATGCTCAACGTCATTAGTCATCAAGGAAATACAACTCTAAAACATCATGCAATGCCATTTTCACACCCTCTAAAGTTAAAAAAAAAGAGACCATAGATTTCGAGAAACTGAAACCCATGTACACAGATGGTAATAAAATTTTGTAGCTGCTTGGAAAAATAGTTTGGCAGTTTTTCATAAAGTTAAATACAGAGTTACTATATGACTTAACAATTCCACTCCAGGTATAGACCCAACAGAAATGAAAACATACATCTAAACAAAATCTTATATGTGAATGTTCATAGTAGCATTATTCATAACAAACAAAAGAGAGAAAAAACCCAAATGTCTACCAATTGATGAATGAATAAATAAAATGGACACACACACACACACACACACACACACACACAATATTATGTCATCAGTCACTAAAAGAAATGAAATATAGATCACTGTTACCTTGAACCAGCAAAGATCAACCTGAGAACACTGTGCTAAGTGAAAGAAGGCAGTCACAAAAGACTATATTATATATGATTCTATCTATAATATCCCACAATAGACAAATCTAGGCAAAATGGATTAGTGGTTGCCGGGGGCTGTGGGAAGAGGGAATGGAGAAAATCATGAATGGGCATGGTGTTTCTTTTTGAGGTGATACAATGTTCTGGAGTTAGATAGTGGTTATAGTTGTACAACTTTGTGAACAGACTAAGAACCACTGAATTGTATGCTTTTAAAGAGTGAATATTATGGTCTGTTAACAGGTCTCAATAACGCTGTTAGTTTTTGAAAAGGGAGGCACCCAGGGTGTGAAATTTAAGGAGGCACTCACTGTCAGGGTCACATTAAGTACAGGGGTTAACCCCTAAGAGTGTGTGCCTCTTTACATTTAGTTACCTGGCTTGCCTCTCTCCCTAATTCAGACCCTCGGGAGAATGCACTAATTCAGGTTTGAATTTGAAATAGGAAGAGAAATCTGCTTCAGAAAGTCATTTAATCTGTTCTCTTCCTCTGGACATCATCACATCAACAAGAAAGGCTTCTAGTTGCTGGGGTCTCTGGTCACTGGCCACGAGGGATGGGAAGAATGTGGGTATCTGATGACCTTTCGAACAACCGAATCAACCATCCGCAAGCCCGCCCTGCGTCAGCACCCCCATGTGCTGAGGCAGTCCGGCTCAGTCTGTCTGTTCCCATCACTTTGGAGATAAATGGTAGCGACTGCATACACAGCAGCACCAGAGCCCAAACACCAGCAGGGGAAAAGGGCTCAGGTCCTAGAAGGTAGGCCGCCTGGCTTCTGTGTCTGGGTTCAGAACAGCTAATTAGTGTGGGATCTTGAGCAGATATTTTATTCTAGCTGACTCTTTCATCTGTGTAAGATGAGCGGTGTGGAATAAGACCCACAGGCCTGTCACTCCACCTTTGCTTCTGGAAGTAGACAAGCCCAGGCTAAGTTCTGTCGCCCCTCGCTCGCGTCCCCGGGGTGTTCTCCACTTGTGAGCGAGCGCGGCGGTACCAGCCCGACTCACCTATCCGTTTGAAAGTGCTTTTCCTTTCACAATCGGTTTGGGAGGCAGTCAGCCCTTCCAGTGACCCCCGCAGGGCCTCACACGCGAGGCGGGGCTGCGGAGGGTGGGGGTGGTGGGCGGCCGCAAAGCAGGCCTGGGACTAGACCCTGGCCGCGCCCAGCCGGCGGTTACGCGGGGGCGCAGCTCACGCACCGCCCCCAGCGGAGGGCAGGAAGCGTGGAGGTCGCCGGGGCGAGCATAAAATTCTGCGGCCGCTGCCTCCCGACGCGAGCTGGACCCAGGGGGCGGCTCTTCCCGGAGAGGTCGGCGTAGGCCCGGACGACAGCCACGGGAGGAGCGCGGCGGTGCCGAAGGTGGCAAGTGGGGGCGCCCCGGGGCAGGGCGGGGACGGCGGAGGACGTGAGCCCCCAGCGCTCGCGCTCAGACACTGGACGCGAGGGCCATCTCTGTAGAAGCGAACCGGATCAGGTGGTGCCTCGCCCTGTTCACAGAAACAGAGCCTCTTTGGATCGCAGCCGCACAGTGGTGCAGCTGCGGCCGGTCCCAGAGCCCAGGCCACCTGATTCCCTCCTCCACTGTCTTGTCTCTGCGCTTCCCAGGTCTCTTCCTCTCCAGCCGCCTCCCTCCACCCCCACCCCGCCGCCCTACTTCTTCACCCCATCTCTCTCCTAGGGATCCGCGCACTGACCTCTCCCTACCTCTCCTCTTTCCTGCTGAAATCACCATTCTGCAGCTGTAAATCCGAGCACTACTTACCCATCCTAATTCTTGCAGTCACTCCACACAAACTTCTGGAGCCCTTCCTTTTCCCTGAGCGCTCTTCCCGGCCCGCAGGACCCGCGGTGCCACACCGCCCCTGCCGCGGGAGCTTGCAGCCTAGTGGGACCACAAGCAATGAGAGACGGAATTGCAGAGAAGAGTGAGGCAGCCGCCAGGGTGGGTGGAGCTCGTGAAGGGAAGCCTTCTGAGACCGGGGTGTTTGGGTGGAGAGGGAAGCTGAGTGCCATTAGCCAGTGCAGGGGTCGGGGTGGTGGATAAACGGTGTTTTCCTTGGCCCAGGGGTGCCTTGAAGGGAGTGAAAGGCGGTCAGGATGGCTAGAAGCTGATGCTGGAGCAAGGCGAGGGGGTGAGGTGGAGGATAAGCCCTTTAAATGAAGTGAGCTTTGAGCTTATCCTAAGGGCCAGGGGAATTTTTTTTTTTTTTTAAGTTTATTTCTTTATTTTGAGAGAGAGAAAGAGCGAGCAGGGGAAGAAGGCAGATAGAGAGACAGAGAATCCCAAGCAGGCTCCTGCTGTCAGCGCAGAGCTGGAGTGGGGCTGGATCTCACCGGGAGATCATGACCTGAGCTGAAGCCAATCCACTGAGCCACCCAGGGACCCTGAGCCATGGGAAATTTAAGAGGAGGGCTGTCCAAATGGAGTGAACTGGGTGGGGTCTGTTCCCAGGAGGGGAACGTTCTGGGTCGTTCTGTTCCGAGGAGGCAGCAGGGAGAGGGAGCAGGTGGTCTAGACTAGGTGCAGGCTCACAAGTATACGGTTTCCAGAGCCATTTGGGCAGCAGAAGGCAGGACTTGGTGATGGGTGTGAGGGGATGAGGAGCCACAGGAAGGAGGCAGGGAGATGGCAGTTGGGTGAGTGAGGGTCTCATTTCCACCCTTACCTAATTGCCTGGTGGGCTGGGGGATGGTGGTGGCCATGTGTTCAGGTTCAGCTGTGTGGTCAGCAAACCTGCCCACTAACATTTACACTTCTGACCTCCGTGGCTTCATAGATCCTGGCCTCCCTGTTCTTGGTAGTTTTGCTCTTTCTTGTACCCTTTTCCGTTCCTCCTCGCCTCTCTATTCTGGTGTTCCGCAGGGGCTGGTCTTCGTCCTCTGGTGCACAGTCTCCATTAGTGGCTTTTGCTCTATCGAGTAAAACTCCCAAATCTTGGGAGTAAAACTCTCAAATCTTGCTAAGTTAGCAAAATATTATAAAACAAAACAAAAGCAAAGTTTTCTCAGCCTCTTTTCCAGTGTTTGAAGGTCACGTGATGTCTAGAGGCTAGGGATCATTGGGCACTCTGAGTTGGGTTATGGGCTATCGGGAGTTAATTGGCCATCTAGCGGGTAGGGCTGCTCAGCTGGAGAGCACACTGGCTCTCCCTAGCTGGTTGATGACCAGTCACTGTAGATGAAAGGTCCTCTCCTCACAGTCAATTTAAACCCACCTGCAGCCTGTCTGTCATCTCGTACCAGAATCTCAAACATTTCTCAAGTATCAGCTGACAGATAGGGAGACTGTGGCCTTTTGCATAGCTGAAACTCTCAAAAGTGCTCTTCATAAATGTATGAAAGAAGAAACAGTATTGGGGCACCTGGGTGACTCAGTCATGTGAGCCTCCAGCTTTGGCTCAGGTCATGATCTCAGGGTTTTTAAGTTCAAGCCCCTGCATCCAGCTGGTTGCTGACAGCACACGGAGCCTGCTTCAGGTCCTCTGTCTTTGTCTCTCTCTGCCCCTCCCCTGCTCATGCTCTCTCTCTCTCTCTCAAAAATGAATAAACATTAAAAAAAAAAAAAACAAGCAGAAGAAGGAGAAACAGTATTATGGAGACCAGGCTAGAGAACAGGCTAGAGAAACTAGAATTTTTTCAGTGGGAGTTTCCCCCTCCTCCCCCTCCCCTGCTTCCCTGACACCATCCTCCTTCTCCCTGATGTCCTTCTCGTCAGGTGGGAAGAGCTGGTCCTTATACGAAAGGATTGGACTTCACTGCTCCTGGGAGACTGAGTGCTGTGTGTTTGTGCCAGTGAATTAGTGCTGTTAATTCCTGAGGCTCTCAAGCTGGTTTGATCTCTGCCAGTACCATACTTCTCTATTTACCTTAAAATGGGGACTCACTTTTCAGATGGGGAGCAACAATAAATGGGTTTTCCTCCAACTTAAAATGTTTATGAGCTTTATTATTTTAAAACAAGTACAATTCCAAGATTGCCAGATATTTGATCAATAGCCTTCCGAGGTGTATTAAGGCAGCCTTTCTCTTTATTCTCTGGTTCCAGAGCCTGTATCATGGATGCCCTTTCTGAAGCAAATGGCACCTTTGCCTTTCACCTTTTAAAGATGCTGTGTCAGGACAGCCCTTCACGCAACGTGTTTTATTCTCCTGTGAGCATCTCTTCTGCCCTGGCCATGGTCTTCCTGGGGGCAAAAGGAAACACTGCTGCCCAGATGGCCCAGGTAAACCTACCTGCCACTCAGGAGAAGGGACTGCCCTTTCAGTTGTTATGTTCCATCACCAGCTTCATACCTCATGCTCCAGAATTGCCACGAAGCAGGATGGGGAGGGGTCCTCGTGCATACACACATACATGCTTATATCAGGCAGGTGGGGCTGCCTGGGGAACAAGACGCAAAGGGCAGGGCTGGGAGTCTCTTTTGCTGAGACTTTTTTTGGGAAAAGTCCTCTAATAATTTGGTTAAGACTATCCAAATCTTGTCCTAGCATCTTATCTTTGTTTAGAAAATGATACTGAAATTATTTGAAATCTAAGCAGTTAAGATCTCTCATTTTTGAAGTAAAGACTTCATAACTGTAATTTTTCTTTGGTAACAAAGGGTAGGTTAATATCTCTTTCAAGTCATTAATACACCAACATGCCTTCCTGGTAAGGGGATGGACAAAAATAGGCAAATGTGGATGAAAAGGCATGTCTTTATTACATATACAGACTGTGTGTGGACTAGTTTAACAAACATTCAGCAAACATCTGAAAATGATTAAGAATCAATCCCTGTCCTGAAGGGGTTTTATAGAGCAGGCAGAGGACATGTGCCTAAGATAAAACCTACAGGCTTATCTCATGCTACCTGCACACACCTTCACTACAGGAGGGCTGGTGTGGCTCTTTGTTTCAATACCACTTTCTTTTCTCTTGACAACCCTTTCTGGGGTAATTGCTTATCTGAATCATTTTTCAGCTTGTGACCTGAGAAGTGAAGTTTTATGTGTAGAGAGGGGCTTCTTTGGGCTTACTGAGCTTTTCTGTGTTTTAAGCTAGCTGATGAATCCTTCTGGGAGGTTTTTTTTGGTTTTTTTTTGTTCTTTTGGGTTTTTTTGAGAGCCTCAAGATTGTTCAGTTACCTTGTATTCAGAGACATCAAAAGTTCCTTATCCTTCTGTGCTCAACTAGACAGTAATGGCACTCAATATGCTGAATATGCATTGCTACTTACAGCATTAAGGGAAGTTCTTTTAAAGAACTAGTGTTTGGATTCTGTATAAACTGACAAAGATTGCCTTGCCCACTGATTGTATTTATGCCCATTTCTTCTTGAACTTATCATGCTTTTAACTGTGTTGTTGTTTTTTTAAATCTTAGAAGCAAATTTTCCTCTATTAGGCGTATTTCATACTTCTGTTTTTCTTGGGATGCAAGATTTTATAATAGCCCCTTTTCTGAATCCTTCTTCTCCTTGTCATTCTTCCTATTATTTTTTTAATGTTTTTATTTATTTTTGAGACAGAGAGAGACAGAGCATGAGCAGGGGAAGGGCAGAGAGAGAGAGAGGGAGGCACAGAATCCAAAGCAGGCTCCAGGCTCTGAGCTGTCAGCACAGAGCCCGACACGGGGCTTGAACTCACGGACTGTGAGATCATGACCTGAGCTGAAGTTGGATGCTTAACTGGCTGAGCCATCCAGGTGCCCCCCTATTACTTATTTTTATTTATTTTTATTTTTTTTCAACGTTTATTTATTTTTGGGACAGAGAGAGACAGAGCATGAACGGGGGAGGGACAGAGAGAGAGGGAGACACAGAATCGGAAACAGGCTCCAGGCTCTGAGCCATCAGCCCAGAGCCCGACGCGGGGCTTGAACTCACGGACCGTGAGATCGTGACCTGGCTGAAGTCGGACGCTTAACCGACTGCGCCACCCAGGCGCCCTACTTATTTTTAAACAAGACAGATCTATTTAGGCAGAAAAGCCAACTGTTACTCCTCTGTTTTCTGTCCTCTCCCTCTCTCTCTCTCTCTCTCTCTCTCTCTCTCTCTCTGTCTCCCTCCCTCTCTCTCTCTCTCTCTCTCTCTCTGTCTTTTTCTCTCTGTATCTTCTCCCCACCTCCACATAGTATTGCTCTAGTATGTATTAAATCTGCAATTTAAATGAAAACAGTGTTCTTTTAAAGGAAAATTTTGTAGAGTATTTGAGAAAGAATTTTCTCTATAAAACTCTATAATGAGTTTTTCAGATCAAAGAACAATCTTGATTTTTGTTTTAAAGTTTATTTATTTTGAGAGAGAGAGAAAGTGTGAGTTGGGGAGAGCAGAGGGAGAGGGGAAAAGAGAGAGAGAATCCCAAGAAAGCTCCATGCTGTGAGTGTGGCACCCAATGTGGGGCTTGAACTCATGAACCGTGGGGTCATGACCTGAACCGAAGTCAGACATTTAACCGACTGAGCCACCCAGGCACCCCATTTTGATAATTTTTAAAATTATTTTTCTCAACAGGTGCTTTCTTTAAACACAGAGAAAGATATTCATCAGAGTTTCCAGTTACTTCTTACTGAAGTGAACAAACCTGGCACCCAGTACTTGCTCAGAACAGCCAACAGGCTCTTTGGAGAAAAGACGTGTGAATTCCTCTCAGTGAGTTGAGTCAGCAGAACAATAAAAGTTGTATTTAAAATATAGAGTCTGAAAGAAAGATCCTGGAGAACCAAAATTAATGGTGGACACTTTTAAAACTCATAATTCTATGACTGTGCCTTGAATTATTTAAAATTTGACTACTTGTAAAATTCATTTTTCCATTTCTGGTTGGTTATGGCTTAGTACTTATTTATAAACTCTGATATTTTAGTACCTATTAGGCTAAGATATCACTTTTAAGAGATGTATACTTATTTTAATAAAAAGTATATAATATTCAAATTTTTGGAAACTAAACTTTATTTAGGAATATAGCCACATTGAACACTTTTCTCTCCAAAGACCTTTAAGGAATCCTGTCTTCAGTTCTACCATGCTGAACTTGAGCAGCTTTCCTTTGCCAAAGCTGCAGAGCAGTCCAGGAAACACATCAACACTTGGGTCTCAAAAAAGACTGAAGGTCAGAATTACATGTTACTGTTTTTTTTTTTGCCTTCTCTCCCTTCTCCGTTTCCTGCTCCCTCCACGTTCCCCTACTTCCCCTCCTTTTCCTCCCTTCCCTCTTCCTCCCCTTGCTTTTCCTGCTGTTCTGATTTTACTAGTGTTTCAGATGGTCAGAGTCATGCTGACAGGCTGGGCCTCATGGCATATTTGGACCTTAATGGACTCACAGTGGTTCTGATCAGAAGCTCAGGTTTTCAACAATGGAGACTTAATTTTTTCCATTCTCCGGGGACCAGAATGACTGATACAAATGTCAAAAGAAATTCATAGACCAGATTTCCAGTTTAGTAACTTACACTGAAGCATACTTTCATGTGGCCTGTGATGTTCACATGTTGGGTGGGTTCATCACCTCCATAGGAAGGAGACTACTGGTCAGATCTCCCCTGAGTCATACACTTGGGCTTCCTCTTTCTAAATTCTATGTGGACCTACCACCAGCTTTATCCTACACATTAAGCTTACTTATTCTGCTTCTTTCACGTTTTCCACTTCCACTCCCTTAATTAGATTTGGTAAGCTTAGATTTGATAGGTCAACTGCAGACTGTCTCTCAGGGCTGATCAATCCTGCAGACCGAAATCATACTTTGTTTGGCATTGAGCCTTATTCTTTTGTTTTACGGAGTGCCACGTTCTGATCTTGGCCACCATGATCAATGATGTATGATGTTTGAACCATTCAGGACCCTCTGTACCATTTCTACTTAGTACCACTAGGAGCAGTCCTATTTCTGTCAATAAATCAGACAATCGAGAACAGACATTGTCTTTCTTTAAAGAGTTAGCAGTTATTGCCACCATTTCTTGGAATATTTGCCACTTATGCTATCTGGAGGCAGCGAATTAACAGGGATGCTCTTAGTTCATCAGAAAGGCAGTTTGATATCCAGGGGAAGAAGGGAGTATCTTTCACTTGCCCACCTTACCTTTTCCAGGAATGTCTGCTGTTTTGTTTAGAGGATCAAAATAGTAAAATCTCTTCTAGTTGCTTCCAGGAGCTCCTCAGTGCACCCAGACTGCCCATTATCAGCTCTTTCCCCGTTGAGCCGTTCATTCTGGCTGCCTCTGACATGTGGATGTAGTTGTGGAATGTTAGCACTGGTTACAACTTTGCTGCTCTAAACCAAACAATCCCATTTCACCTCTTGAGATAACCCAGGTCCCTCCAGACCAGCCCTCCAGACCTGCTTGCCTCGTTGTCTGACCGCGTATAGTGTTTTTCTTTGAGTGATTTAGAAATCATTTACCGTCTTCAACTTTCTGGAAAGGCCTTAGTGACCTGACCATGAACACCACTTGTATGTGTTGTGTTTGATTTCTGTACATAACAATCCAAACTGAGCAAATTTGAAAAATGAAAAGAATGTTTGGTTCTTGACTAGTAACCAAGGATCTGCCAATAAACCTTATCATGATTTATTCATCCCATGTTCTATAAAAATCACCTGAATGTGTTCTCTACTTTTCCTGGAAGGTAAAATTCAAGACCTGTTGCCGGATAGCTCGATTGATGCACAGACCAGGCTGGTTCTTGTCAATGCCATCTACTTCAAAGGAAGGTGGAATGAACAGTTCAACAAAATGTACACAAGTGAAATGCCTTTTAAAATAAACCAGGTGAGAGAAGCTTTCAGAAATTCTGCTAGTGTTTCAAGAAGAAATTGAATGGAAAAAACTAAGTTTGTAAAAGCATAAATGATTGGTTAAAAATAATTTTGAAGGGCACCTAGGTGGCTAAGTCGGTTAAGCATCTGACTCCAGCTCAGGTCATGATCTCACGATTCATGGTTTCAAGCCTTGCAATAGGCTCTGGGCTGATAGTTCAGCGCCTGGAGCCTGTTTCAGATTCTGTGCCTCCCTCTCTCTCTTCCCCTCCTCCACTCTGCTCTGTTTCTCTTTCTCTCAAAAAAAGAATAAACATAAATTAAAAAATTTTGAAACAACATATTTATAAATGCAATTTTAAACTCAGTAGAAAAGAACAGAGGAATAAAAATTATTTGCTGTCTATAATTTTTTGCATTTTATTACTGCTCCTTCTGCCTCTGATAATCTCTCCTATCTTCATTGCTGCCACCTAGTTTTGGAAACTCTCATAGAAGACTTTCTTCTATTCCCAAGTTGCTAAACAGAAAGCAAAAAACAAGTGTTAAGGAAAGAAAGTGTGATATGTGTGTGTGTTGGGGGAGTGGGTAGAGGGAGTGAATATTTCTTTCTTTTTTTTTTTTTAAAGAGAGAAAGTGCTTAATGATTTATTTTTTTTTTCAATATATGAAATTTATTGTCAAATTGGTTTCCATACAACACCCAGTGCTCATCCCAAAAGGTGCCCTCCTCAATACCCATCACCCACCCTCCCCTCCCTCCCACCCCCCATCAACCCTGGGAGTGAATATTTCTTTAATCAGATATTTAAAAAATTAAAATGAGTATTGACTTGAATTAATATTAATTAATCATTATTAATTTAATATTTATAAGTTTCTAATATTAAAACTGACAAAAATCTTAGTCTTGATATTGAGGTGTAACTTCAGCCAGGTATTAAAATGGCTTGCCAAATCCCCAGCAAACCACCCACCCCCCGCAAAAATACCATTTTAATGTAATCTGGAAACATAGTGTATAGGTGTTTTGGGGGGCTTAAGGTGTACTTTACATAATCAGCCCTTGAGGTACAAAGGTGGGAGGGGGAGAACTTTTCTAGCATTGATTTTAGAAACTTTTCTAATTTGTATAATAGCTGATCTGTATCAATTTGAAAAATAAGTATAAAAAAAAGAAAAATGAGTATAATACTCTAACTTCTGCATGCATATACCTCTTCTGTATTTTATTTGAGAGAGAGAGTGGGGGAGGGGCAGAGGGAGAGAGAAAACCTTAAGCAGTTCCATCCATGCTCAGTGCCAAGCCTGACGTGGGGCTCGATCCTGTGACCGTGAGATCCTGACCTGAGCCAAAATCAAGAATCCGACACTTAACTGACTGAGCCACCTAGGTGCCCCACCACTTCTACATTTTTAAAAAGTTATTTCCTTGGATTAGAGTATCAGAATCAGAACAACTGGATTTAAATACATGAAGAGATATTAGTTCTTTCTACTTGCCAGCAAGATTGCTTTCTGAGAGGGTGTGTCCATACACTACCTGTCACGTTCCTGTGAAACTCTTAAATTTCTTCCCACCTTATCACAAAACCTTTCTCTAGCTAAAATGAAAAAATTTTCTATTTAATTTTATGTGACTGTATCATTTCCTTAGATATATTTTATTTTTGTATACATATATTTTTAAAGTTTATTTTGAGAGAGAGAGTGTGCACACAGTGCACACAGTGCGAGCAGGGTTGGGGCAGAAAAAGAGGGAGAGAGAGAATCCCAAGTAGGCTCCATACTGTCAGTGCAGAGCCAGGCACAGGTCTCGAATTCACAAACCGTGAGATCATGACCTGAGCTGAAATCAAGAGTCGGACGCTTAACTGACTGAGCCACCCAGACACCTCTCCTTAGATATAGTTTAAATGAGGACAATCTGATTTCCTCCTCCGGAAAATGCAGAGTATCACATTTATTTTGCTGAGTAGAATATCTTTCTTAGGATACCTGTTTACAAGAGATGCCTTGTAATGGTGACAGGAAAGAGTTGGAATTAGCATATGAATATTGTTCCCATCACGGGTGCTGAAAACACTCCTGGAGTCAACTCTACGTCTTTTGGAAACTTTTATCGCCTCTTTCAATAATCTGTTTTTAATTCCATGCTCGTCTGTTTATTCCCATCAGAAGGAGCAGAGGCTAGTGCAGATGATGTTTCAGGAAGCTACATTTAAGCTTGCCTATATTGAAGAGGTGCAGGCCCAGGTCCTGGAGGTGCCCTATGTGGGTGAGGAGCTGAGCATGCTCATTCTGCTCCCAGATGACAACGTGGATCTAAGTTCGGTGAGATGAATCCAGTGACAACCTTCACATCCTTCCTGATAGGATAGAACTCAAGCACCATTTCCAACATTTGTGTTACCTTTTAAGTTGATGATATGGGCAACCAGGCAGCAGAGCACAGTATTCAGGTACTGGGGCTTTGGAACCAAACTGTTATTCAGGACCTACTTCTCCCGTTATTACCTATGTGACCTTGCCAAATTACTCGTTTTCTAAGATGGGGATGGTGATAATATCTCCTGATAGAGTTATTATTAGGATAAAATGGGCGTAGTTCAGGGAACAAGCTAGCACATTGTCTGGTGCATCATCAGCCCTGAATAAATGTGATTCATTATTATTATCATAATCATTGTTGTTAGCATTATATTTTAAATACTAAGAACCTGAAACTCAGGAGGGCAGAGCCAGAAACAGCCGGAAATGCCACTCCCCACCCACTCTGCTTCCTTTCAGCATGGATCCCTACCTAGTATGAGAGTCAGCCACAGCCCAGGAGCTCCTAGGGACAGGCACTAAGTGGCACATGGTGCTCCCATGACCTAAGGGGCCTGTGTGAGCAGAGCTGCAGCCATTGGCTGTGTCTCTGTCCATCCCCGCCCCCCCCGCCACCGTGTCTCTTCTTCAGAATGTGTGCAGGATTGCAGGATTGCACCTCTGGCAAATTGTTCTTCTGGGTGGACTCCACCAGGAGCCCTTTCCCATTTTTCTTTTTCTTTTAAGGTTTTTTTTTTTTCTAATTTTGTTTATTTTGAGAAAGAGTGCGTGCACGCGCACACGAGCTGGGAAGGGGCAGAGAGAGGGAGAGAGAGAGAATCCCAAGCAGGCTCCATTCTGTCAACACATGGAGCCCAAGGCAGGGCTCAGTCTCACAAACCATGAGATCTTGACCTGAGCTGAAACCAAGAGTTGGATGCTTAACCGACTGAGCCATCCAGGGGCCCCTCCCAATCATTTTTCTTACCAGCAATGCCTCATCTTCAAAAAATAAGCACAGTTTATAAAAAAAAAAAAAAAGAAAATCACAGTCAGCTGGGCATTGATGATTGTCAGGATAAAAGATGTCTCCTAGACGTTGTTGGGCAACAAGAGGAACAACCACTGTCTTTGTGCCTCTGGGCTGTTTGAAGTCTTCCCTGCTTGGCAGGGAAGCCACCCATGTATTTAATAGCACAAGTATGAGATCTCACAGATTTCCTGGCAGATAATGGTGCCTGCTGGTCTTGTGTGGCAATCAATACCCATCTATGTGAGGAGGAAGAGTATGTGGGTGTGTATGTAAATATGTACTAAAGTATGAATTTCAAAATCGAATTCTGGTCTTTCAGGTGGAAAAACATCTCACTTATGAGAAATTTAGAGCCTGGACCAAGCCAGATTGTATGAAGAGTACCGAAGTGGAAGTTTTCCTTCCGAGATTTAAACTGGAAGAGGATTATGACATGGAATCTCTGCTTCAGCGTTTGGGAATGGTTGATGCCTTCCAGGGGGACAAGGCTGACTTTTCAGCAATGTCAGCTGAGAGAGATCTGTGTCTGTCCAAGTTTGTGCACAAGAGTGTCGTGGAGGTGAATGAGGAAGGCACAGAGGCCGCGGCTGCCTCGGCCGTCGTGGTTGTGGAGTGTTGCATGGTATCTGGACCAAGGTTCTGTGCTGACCATCCCTTCCTTTTCTTCATTAGGCACAATGCAGCCAACAGCATTCTGTTCTGCGGCAGGTTTTCTGCTCCCTAAGGGTGAGCATTTCCTGTGTCCTCCTGTCTTGCACCACAGCCCTGTGAACATGGGTCTTTAAAGCCAAGTGCCTAGGTGATGAGGGCAGATTCCTCATCCGTCTGAATCTCATGCTTGTCC
The DNA here is from genome assembly GCF_023721935.1 of Panthera uncia. Lineage (NCBI taxonomy): Eukaryota > Metazoa > Chordata > Mammalia > Carnivora > Felidae > Panthera > Panthera uncia. Next base: position 24,161,340 of record NW_026057581.1, read on the forward strand.
ACACTCAGCTCTCTCCATACTGACCACTCATTTGCCCTACTTAGTCGAGATCATGGGACAATAGAACTTAATGATTCCCTGTTGTATTTAAAATGCAGTCCAAATCCCATAGGATGGCATACAAAATATTCCTAGATGACTCCAGACTTCTTCCCCACTCATTCCACATGTAACTCATTTTAGTTACACCATGTTCTGCCTTGTACCTCAAAACTTGTTGCATACTTGTCTTAGCCTATTTCAGTAGTAGTACGTGCTTCTAGCTAAGGCAACTGTTTTATAGTTTTCCTGGTACATGTGCTTCTTAGAGTTTCTTTAATGCACATTTTTATTTTATCTTTGACATTCATGCATCACCAAGTATGTGGAAAACAGGGCATCAGGCATTGGAGACAAAGGGGCAGAGTCATGGTCTTTTGACATCTGGTCTTTAATACTCATGCTGGAATGATGTAGCTTTTATGACAGCCAGATTGGACTAGGTAATGTCCTTAAACGTATCATGTGATCCTCTTGTAGGGATCAGACATTCTTCCTGTTAATTATATTTCTCCACCTCCAACTCTAACAGTAAAAATTTCATTCAACTCTTAAAGCTCATTTCCAATGTCATCTCCAAGAAATTTTTCCTTTTCTGCATTAGCAGAGGTACGTCTTCGAACTCTCAATTGCACACAGAGGAAGGGCATTGCTCTTATGGAAGTTGTTTGATGTATTAGTCATCTCTGTTCTCCAGCTAGGTCTTAAATTCCTCCGGGGTTGGAATGTATTTTACATGTCTGTGTGCCACATACAGTGCAGTCAGAAGTAATTTGATCACACATGAACTCTGTAATTTTTAAAAAAGTGATTAGATGTCAGTGATATTATTTTTTTGTTTTTTTTACTAAAGTTTATTTTGAGAGAGAGAGAGAAAGAGAGAGTGGGGAAGGGGCAGAGAGAGAGGGAAAGAGTGAGAATCTCAAGCAGGCTCCGCACTGTCAGAACATAGCCTGATGTGGGGCTTGAACTCACAAATCATTGAGATCATGACCTGAGCTAAAATCAAGAGTTGGATGCTTAACCTACTGAGCCACCCAGGTGCCCCATTATTGTTTTTTTTTTCAAAGAATTTTTTTTATTACAGTGAAATTCACATATAAAATTAACCATTTTAAAGTTAACAATGCAGTGCAACATGTGCAATCATCACTTTTATCTAGTTCCAAAAAATTGTCATAGCCCTAAAGGAAAACCTTGTGCCCACTCAGCAGTTCCTCCCCATTCTCTTCTCCCTAGAGTTCAGAGACGGTCACTTAAGATTTCAAGGACCCTTATCAGCCTCACTGGGCAGGGCACTGTGATTAGCTGTGATGAATTATAAGAGGAGGTATAGGCAAGTTGCAGAAAGGGGGAAATTTCTTTCGTGTGGAATGTGTGACTGATGTCTCTCCCCCAGGGAAATCACCCAGATCTCTAGACCTCTCCCAAATAAGAGGGATAGCGAGAAGCTTTTAAAAGGGTATTTGGGAGAAAATTTTCCTAAGACAGCTGTGGTAGTGCTAGTACCCACTCCCCCAACCCCTGTGCAGGGGGGAGGCAGGGGGAGACAGAGTCTGTTAAGTGAGCTTGGCTCATACAGAGAGAGACATCAAGAGAGCAAGACACAGAGAGGGACAGAAATGGACAGAGATAGAGATAGAGACTCTGTAAGTGAGCTGACTCGCGTCCCCTGGATATACCAGGCATTTGGATACTGCTCAGGAGAAATGTCCAGGAAATGCAAATATTGATCCCAACAAACCAAAATGGGCCAAACTAGAGTTTCCTGGCCACTCTGGGCTCAGCTTCTGGCCTGTAAAAAGAACAGTTTGTGACCTGAGGGTACAGAAGGTTCACAGAGCTGGGCCACTTAACAGTGAAGGGCAAAAGCACTTGGAAATATTGGCAAGCTTCTAAAAGGGAGTGCTGACTGCTGGGACCAGCAGCCTTTCTTCTTTGTTATGGGGGGTTTGGACTGCTTCTCTGACTTCCCAGGACCTAAGGTTGTTTGCACAATGTAGACAGGACAAGGTGAAGTTTCCAGTCCCAGACCCATGATGTTAACCCTGAAAGCTGACTCCTAATACTTCCCTCCCCACTGTCTGCTGTGGGAGCTGGGTACTGACCTTCCAGGGTTGTTAAATAAGGAAGTCCAGTTGGACAAGACTTCCAGCGCCAACATTCCACAAGCCTTTATTTCTGGATCTCTTTTTGACAACCAGGCAAAGATGGCATCAGCACAGCCTACGCCACCTACTCCAAAGAGAGGCAGGCTCCATTGAAAAACTGAGGTAGAGAAAAGAAGATCTAGTAATCCCTTCCTCGTTTTGGGGAAGGGGGAAATAGCATCTGTTAAATCCTATGTGCCAGAGACTGCTAGGCACTGCACGATACATTATTTTACTTGATCCTCCTATCAACCTGGGGAGATTAATAAGGAAACTGAGGTTCAGAGAAGTTAGGCAACTCGTTCAAATTCATTCAGCTAGTCGGAGACTGGCAGAGGAAATGAAGCCAGAGCTTTCAGACCCCAAAGCCAGAGGCCAGAGGGGGAGAGCCTCTGTGAAACACACGCCCTCTACTCCAAGATGCACAGGCTCACTGCTCACCCCGCCTTGCCCAGACGCCATCCCAGCAGCTTAGCTGTTCCACAGTGGAAACGTTGTGCTGCCAGTGTTTTGTCCTTGTTTTCTTTAAACGTCAAAGGAGTCTCTATTGCCGGAAGTTTCAAGCGAGGCGGGCTGGAGGGCGAGAGTAGCTGGGATCCCAAACCAGATCTCTCCAAGGAAGGATGGCTCATTGGTGCCCCAGGCCCCGTGCCACCATTCTGGGAGCCCCTGGATGGATAGCATGAAGCCGTATACGGTCTAGCAAAATCCCTGGAGTGAGGCCAAGTTGGTCCGGACCTCGGGTGCTGTGATGGGGGAGAGGGGACAACAGCTTTGTGACGTGGACGAGCTTTCTGGGGTGTCCAGCGCGACCACGCCCCCAGCTCCTAGCCCCCACCCGCCGCGTCGGGGCAGTCTCTGTCTCGGCCCCGCCCTCGCCCCGCCCCCTCAACGTACCGGCAGCCCCACCCCCCGGCCCCCTCTCCCGCCCTTGGGCCCGGACTGAAGAGGAGGGGAAGGAGCTGCTGGAAGCTTTAGGAGAAAGGCAAAGTTGGGCGTCTGATTTCGCTTTTCAGCCGCCAGCTGGCTTCTGTCTCCCTGAGAACCTGGGGCCCGAGGGGAGTCATTTTGGCTTTGGGAAGGGACAAAGAAGGAACACCAGAATCTAAGCATCTGGTGTGTGCTTGGATAGAAAACAGCGGGCTGCGTTGTTTAGTAACTGCAGGTGCACTAGCAGGGACAAGACCTCACTGTCCACTTTCTTGAGAAGGCCAGGGCTCTTGATTCCTATTCAGGGAGAACTTCATAGTAGAAGTTGGGAGGGTCAGCAGGGCAGGCTCTGAGAGCCAGGACGTTATGTCCTTATATGAGCACTGATTTTAGATGGTGAGGAATTAGTCACTGATTTGGGGAGAAGCCTGATGAGACTAATATTTAACAAATATGCACCAGTGTGGTCTCATTGGTTGTGTTTGGCCAGCATTTATTCGGACTGGCCACTGCCCAGGATACTCTCACCACTGCCTGGGACCTGCCTTCTGTAAGGTCAGCTCTATGACCCCCTCCCCCCACTTCCTAGGAAGCACCCTCTCCTTGGTCAGTGGGGCTTCCTAGAGGTAAGCTGAAGATGGCAACCCAGTCCAGGTTTGGGTTCCAAGGAGAGAGCTCTGTGCTCCTCTCAGTCCAGAGCCTGAGGAAGCGGAGCTCACAGACAGGCATTCAAGTCCATCCTGGTTCTCTTGGCAAGGGCTGGGAGGGACTCAAGTCCTGCAGGGACAAGAATTGGGACAGGGTTCTGGACTTACCCAGGGCAAGGAGAGGAGGGGCCTTGGCATAGCAGGAGGACCCAGTGGGGTCCACAAGAAGACCCTGGTCTAGGAGTGCTCTGGCTGGGGGCCGAGCATAAATCTGCCCCCGAGTAGCCTGAAATTCCAAATTCAAGATCCTCTGAGACTGTTTTGATCAGTCTTATATAGTAGCAGAGCCCAACGGCAGCATAGTGGTTAGGTGCCTGAGTTTTGTATCCAGACAGCCTGGGTGTGACTCTTACTGTGCCACTTACTGTTTGGAGCATCTTAAGTAAGTGACTGCCGCTCTCCATGATGGATTTCCTCATCTGGAAGGATACCTATCTCAAAGGGTATTTTACAAATTAGCGTTGTGATATACTTGGGACAATATGTGACTGGCAGTAAGAGCTCAGTAAATATTAGCTTCTGTTACTGTTTCAAGTTAATCAGATTGTTCTCTTCTTAATGCATAGTGAAGGCCACTATAAATGGGGAACGAAACCTTTTATGGGCAGATGGTGAAGGAAAGAAATGGAAGGAGGAAGATATGGGCCTTTATTGATGAATTAATGTAAGATCCAGGGAAGTAGGTCCAGGGAAGGACCTGGGGCTCCCTATGGGGCCATCTTTGGATAACCAGAGGCAGTGTAAGGGAAGGTCATGAGTGCTGGGTAGGGCAGGGAAGAAGCGTGATTGCAAGCGAAGGGACTAAAAAGGAGCGGTGATTTAGGTCAGATAGACGTTCCCTCCTTCTTGTCAGATGGCCTCTGACATCTGAGTGATGCCAGTGGCAGCTCCCTCCCTTGGCAGGCATAACTGCCTGCTCCATTGCCACCCAACCTTCCCTGGCCATCACCCTGCTTTGCAGAGTCTTCTGAGTGAGAGTAGAAAAGGGAAGAGGCAGCTACTCAAGACCCCCCTCCTCCCCCACTTCCCTGGGCGGTACAGCAGCCAAGCTTCTCCTCCCCTCCAACCCCTTTAAACAATCTGCTGACTCTATTTAGGAGCCACCTGCCCTTGAGGATAACCAACTGTTGAACACACAGAACACATTTCTCTCTGTGCTCTGGTTGCAGAACCCCCCACCACAGGTACCCTCTCTGAAGCAAATGGCACCTTTGCTATCCATCTTTTAAAGAAACTATGGGAAGAAAACCCCTCACACCATGTGTTTTTTTCCTTCCCTGAATGTCTCCTCTGCTTTGGCCATGATCTTCCTGGGGGAAAAAGGAAATACCACTGCCCAAATTGCAGATGGAGGAGGAATTGTGTGTTGTCATTAGAATCATTTACCAAAAGTGTCTGGGTTTCCTCCGTTCTAGCACATGGCAGGATTGTTTTCTTCTGGCTCCCTTGTGGGGCCAAATGGCCAGTTCTGGCCTCTGGGTTATGTGTAGAAGGGACACACACAGGAATATTAACCAACAGTTTGAGGTCCTCTAGAATTCTTTTTGTCCAACATGGTATGGGCAACATTTGTGATGACAGCTACTCTACTGGCCTGGGTTCCCCAGTTTACCACCAACCTATCCATAATGGAAATACAGTCTGAAGATTAAATGACTCTTTTTTATTTTAAGCCACCAAGATTTGAGGGATTATTTGTTACCACAGTGTAACCAAGCCTATCCTGGCTGATACAATCACACATTAGTTTTTTTCATACCTTCATAGAGCTGCTCACGAGGACTTCTTCCAGTACTGTTGGAATGAGAAAGGAACTGAAAAATGTGGTAGGACCTTGAAGATAATTTCCTCCATGGCTCACTTTTCACATAAACTCAGGGGTGTTGTTTCATGGGAAGGCCCCAGGCTTGGAGTAAGTCAATCAGCTCTTAAGTCTAGGCTCTGCCTCTGATCCACTAAAGAACTTTCCTGAGACACATAACTTTTCACAACCTTATAAGAGATAGATAACAGCAGTGTGGCTTACTGCCTCATGAGACATTTGTAATCTAGTAAAATATGTATGTGAAAGTGCTTTATAAACTGTTTAATAATGTTTATATTAGCCATACAAATGTTGATTGTATAATACCTGAAGATTTTTCTAGTTCAAAAGTTTCTGTGACTGCAGAAGAGGTTTTTCAAGAGAACAAATCCAATTTTTACACTGGAAACCCATATTGTAGGTGGAGAAAGTGTTGGCTGGCCTGAGAAATAGTTCTGAAGATGGACAGAATTATACACCATATGTACAGCTTTAAGAGTGTGAGGACCTTCTGCCTCATTCACATTGGTTCCATTTTGAGAGTCCTCTCTTGGATGTCATCTCTGCTCAGGTGCTCATGTGTCTCCTCTTTTGGAGTTGGGGATTCTACTTGGCAAGACTTCTTTGTTTCACCATCTTGTGTTCTCTCCCCTAGGTGAATAACTTCCTTGTCCCTCCCTCTGCTCTTCAAGTTCCCGTCTGTATGTCATGGAATTCCAGAAAGTCAGAGCTGGAATGGCCACTGGAAACATCTAGACTAGGGGTTCTCTACGTTGGCTGCATAGGAAAATCTCCTGGGGAGCTATTAATGTTATCTAGGCCTGGATATTTTCCTTTTTTTCAGAGTACTCCTTTGTAGTGTTTGACTTTTTTATCATAAATGTAGTTTTAACAATAAACATAATTAAATCAGTAAAAAAATAATGATGTGCACATTGAAGTTTGTACATAAAATTAGTTCTCCTTGGCTTCCTGGATAAGGAGTGAGGATGGGTGGGACAGGTTAAAGGCAGGTCTACTATTAAAACAAACAAAAAAACAAAAACAAACAAACAACAAACAAAAAAACAAAACACAAAAACATCCCATGCCTAGCTTCCGCTGGGAATTTTCATTTAATTCTTTTAGGTTGGTGCCTCATGGTATTTAAAAAAACCTCTATGTACTACCAGGGTTGAAACACATAGATCTAGTCCAGTGGTTCCCTGGAGTGTGGTCTCTGTATAAGCAACATCGCAATCACCTGGGAATTTGTTAGAAATGCAAATTCTTATGCATCCCCACCCCAGACCTCATCAATTCTGAAGATAAGACCCTCCAGGTGGTTCTGATGCATACTAAAGTTTGAGAATCGTTGATCTAGCCCAACTCCTCATGCCACAGGTATGGATGAACCTGAAGCTCAGAGGTTAATAGGCAAGTTGACGTCACTTCTGGTTCTAAGGCAAGATGGAGTAACAAGTATTGGATCTGCCCCTCCCACTGTAGTTAACCATAAAACTGGACAATATATATGAACTAGCTGCTTTCAGGTATTGGGTAGATGGTGCAAGGCTGTGATCTCTGAAAGAAGGGCAACATTTAATATGAGATCTATATTCTGCCTGAGTGCACTTTCCAAACTGTAGCACAGGAAGAGGAGCCCAAACTCCTCTGGGTGGGACAAAGATCAGAGTCCATGGTTGCTGGTGCAAGTTGCATTTGCAGAACATGGTGCCACGGAAGGGGAAGAAACACAAAGTCTCTCCTAAAGCATACACAGGAGTTTCCTTGAGTCTATGAATACTAAGCTGCAAGCACAAGATTCTGTGAGATTTGGCAGAGCCAGATTGGGTCATGAGGGATGAACCAAGATTCCAGATTGCATGGTGCTGCAATGCAATTAGATTGCATTGTTAGATTTCTGACCTTACAGAGTTAAGAAGCCCCTGCGAAACAACTTGGGCATCTAGTTCAGAGTCCAGGAAGCCCAGGCCTTAGTACTGTGGCTAACATAGCCCAAGAACAAGGGTTAATGTAGACCCTTTCTTAGAAACCTAACCTCTGCAGCATCAAGCTGAGCCACCAAATAAGAACAAAACTCAACTGGGGTGTCTGGTGGCTCAGTCAGTAAAGCGTTTGACTTTGGCTCAGGTTATGATCTCGTGGTTTGTGAGTTCGAGCCCCATGCTGGGCTCTGTGCCAACAGCTCAGAGCCTGGAGCCTGCTTTGGATTCTGTGTCTCCCTCTCTCTCTGCTCCTCCTCCTCCTCCTCCACTCACCCTCTGTCTCAAAAATAAACAATAAAATTTTTTTTTAAATATTAAAAAAATAAAAAAGAACAAAACTCAACTCTATTTGAAAGAAGGCAACATAATAAAAAATGTCTAGAATGAGTAAAAAATTACTAATTATATGAAAGTGTAAGTAAATATGACTTATAACCACGAGGGGGGAGGGAAGCAGTCAACAGAACAGACACAAAAATGATATAAATGTTGAAATTAACAGTCAAAGAGTATAACTGTTATAAATTTGTTAAAAGATTTGAGGAATACATGGCATAATGAATGAACAGATGTGAAAACCCAATAGAGAAACAGAAACTAAATACACACACACACACAAAGATCATTCTAGAATTGAAAAGCCTGAAATAAAAAACTTGGTAGATGGTCCTAACAGTGGATTAGACATTTCCACAAAAAATATCAATAAATACATTACGACTTTTACCCCTACTTCAGTATGCATTTATTTCTTAAAAAGATATTCTCCTACATAATTATAATACCACATTCACACTTACCAAATGAACAGTTATTTCCTCACATCCAATCCCTATTCAACTTTCCCTATGATCTTGAAAATATCTTTTATAGCTCTTTTCTTCTCATGAGAATTTATTATTCCAGGAGACTTATAAAAACAAGCTTTATGGCAATAGTCATCAGAAAATAATTTATCTTTTAGTTATCTCTGCATTTCCCATTTAATGAGCAGCAGTGTGTCTCATAGCTCAGTAATGTGCTTGTGGCAGCCAAAATATCTGAGGTATTTGAGGCAGCTTCCTTTGGTTCAGCTCAGTTTAAGGAAAATAAGAATGTTGTTGACTTTGGCCCAGAAGATGAGGATACAAAAAAACAAAACAAAACAAAACAAAAAACATAACAACAACAATCCAAACTTCACCTTGGCTGTGGTCTTTGACTGACATTACAAGTGGAAAGTCCTCCTACATTTGTCAGCTCAAGCCTGCCTTCCAGCAGGCAGCTCTGAGAAGCTCTATTACTCTTAGCATCCTGTGGTGGGGGTTCTGAATAATTCATGATAGCCACTCTTTCGGTTTCATAGAGGAAAACTTTAATCATAAGGGAAAGGGAAATAAGGAATCAAACAACTAGAGTAAACATAGAGGGAAAGAAGTGTAGAGAATAAAGAAGGCTTAATTTATCAAATCGGGTACTCACAACATCCAACCTTCTGGCTGAGGAAGCCCCACAGTGAACAGTCCTGAGGGTCCTGGACAGAGTGTCCTCCCCTCAGGTGAGACTTCCAACTAACTATTCCGCTCCCTCACATCAATGGAGATCAAAACGCTGTAAGTCATTGCTCATTGTTGCGTGCTCAGTGTTGCCCGAGCACCAGTTCTTGGGAGAAAGAGATGGTTTAAAAATTAAATGAAACTTACGTTGTGGCAGAGCAAGGACAATTCATTTTCTGAGACATTAGGCTCCTCTCCTGGGGGAGGAGAGGGTTTCGTTTGCAAAACTCCAGAGCAAGCCATCCACATTGAATGTGCCAGCCGTGCCCTCCCGAGACCTGGGAACCCTGTAGCCCTGGCCCTCTGGCTGAGACCTGAGGCATTGCTGAAATGTGTGAGGGACTCTAAGAAACATGAAGACAGTTCAGACATGGTCCTGTTCTGCAAGGAGTTAACCATGGATGAAAGAAAAACAAGTTTATGTTTAATACAAGGGAGAATGTGATAATGGAATATGTGCATGGAATAATTTTGCAATTTAGAAAACACTTTTAATCCATTTGGGTGTTTGGTTTTTATAACAGCTCTAGGCTGCAGGCAAAGCTGGAACCATTATCTTCATTTTACAAATGAGGAACTTAGGACAAAAAGGTTTAGAAATTTGTCTAAGATGGCATAGACAGTGAGTGGTAGCACTGGGAGTAAAATGTAGGTGTGGGGCACCTGGGTGGCTCAGTGTTAAGCTCCCGACTCTTGATTTCAGCTCAGGTCATGATCCCAGGGTCATGGGATTGAGTCCCATGTCAGGCTCCACTTGCGGTGTGGAGCCTGCTTGGGATTCTCTCTCTCTCTCTCTCTCTCTCTCTCTCTCTCTCTCTCCCCCCCCCCCCCCCCCCCGCTGCATGGTCTCTTTCTCAAAATAAATAAATAAACATTTAAAAATAAATAAATAAAATGTAGGTGTAATCAAAGAGACAAGAGAGGAGGATGGACCTTGTTAAAAAGAAAACCACAAGCCCCAAATGGCATTACTCAGGCCGAGTCCCCAAACTGGGGCTTAATAATATATTTTTTAATGTTTGTTTATTTTTGAGAGAGATGGAGAGAGCATGAGTGGGGGAGGGACAGAGAGAGGGGGGAACAGAAGATCTAAGGTGGGCTCTGTGCTGATGGTAATGAGCCCAGTTCGGGGCTTGAACTCACAAAACCATGAGATTATCACATGAGCTGAAGTCAGGTGCCTAACTGAACCACCAAGGTGTCCCAATACCTGACTTAATTGCAGTTTCATTTTTCCCCAGAAATACTGTCTTAACTGGCTAGTCAGAAAATTTTCCATCACAGGGCCCTTCTCCATCCCCAAAGGAAGATGAGGTCATATGCATGATAAGACTCCTTAGTTTTCCCTTTAAGGAAAAGGGCCCTTGCCCAGAACAATCTTTACCTTTGGCCAGCAACTTTCTTGCCCCACCCTCTTTCTTGAAAAACCTTCCATTTTGTAGAACCTTCCATTTTGTAGGAAGGTAGAAGGAGGGAAGGCAGGTAAAATTCTTAAGGCCTATTCTCTATCATCCTGGCCTTTTTGACTATAAACAGCTGAGCCCCACTAAGGTGAAGTTTTCCTGTCCGTTTCCTCCCTCCACAGTAGGAATTTCCCCTCCTACTTCAGGAATTTAATTCCAGACTATTTTCAGGTCACCCCTCATGCAGATAAGAAACTAGTTGATAGCCACTTGTTTTGATTTGCTGTTCCAAGTCTCAACTCCCCTTTTCTCAGGAAGGCACACCCTGGCTGGACTGGGACCCCACCGTGTGTTCCCATAACCCCTGGCCCTCCTCCTCAATTCTCAAATGGCTCTGTTCTACCCACAGTTTTAAATTCCCACCCACTTGCTCTGTGAGGGTTCAGAGACCATCTTATCCAACACCAAAGTGGAGCAAAAAAACCTTTTGTTTTTTTGTGGTAAAACACACCCAACGTAAAATTTACCATCTTAACCATTTTAAGTGTACAGTTCAGGGTCGAATATATCCATGCTGTTGTGCATCCATCATCACCGTCCACACACAGAACTTTGTCATCTTCCCCAACTGAAGCTCTGCCCCCATTAATCACTGTCCCCCCCTCCCTCTCCCCCAGGCCTAGCACCCACCCTTCCACTTTGATGACTCTGGGGACTTCATGTAAGTGGGATCATACAGTATTTGTCCTTTTGTGACTCTCTCTGTTCACTTAGCACAATGTCCTCAGGGTTCATCCACATTGTAGTCTGTGTCAGAACTTCCTTCCTGGTTAAGGCTCTATAATATTCCATGGTATAAACACACACCACATTTTGTCCAGTCATCCTCTGAAGGACACGTGGGTTGCTTCCAGTCTTTGGCTGTTGTGAATAATGTTGCTGTGAATGCAGGTGTGCAAGTATCTCTTCAAGTCTCTGCTTTCAATTCTTTGGGTGTATACGTGGAAGTGGAATCCCTGGGTCATGTGGTAATTCTATATTTAATTTTTTGAGGAACCTCCATACTCTTTCCCACAGTGGCTGCACCAGTTTACGTTCCCACCCATAGAGCACAGGATTCCAGTTTCTCCACATCCTCACTCAGGAACCCTGTTTGAAAAAAGGTATTTGGGCTTCTCCTTTGCTCAGTTTTCCAGGGATCAGGGATCATTCCAGCCTGGCTCAGGCTGTCTGTTAGCAGACCCACTCTCCACACCACCTCCCATTCTCTGCTTCCACCAAGGCGGTTCCTCTCTGCTCCCTCTCCAAACTTACCCCAGAGCCTTTACCTCCTGTGCCCTGGCCAAAACATTGAGACAGCACAACCAGTGCCCTTTTCAGTGACATCCTGGGACCTGCTGTCTGCCCCTGGCCTGTCTTCCTCTGGCCCCAGTGTCTGTCAGAGTTCCTTGAGGTATCTCTGTACCCCAAGGGGATTTCTTGTCACAGACTGTTCAAGAACACAACAGCTGGCCTCCTTAGGAAGACTTTTCAGGTAAGTCAAGTGAAAATAAGGCTTCTTACCCCTACCTTCCATGGAAGTGCCTTATTGGTTTAACTCATAAAAGCTAGTTGTTCTTTGTCTGAAAATCTAATAGTACACAGTTAACTCCCTCCTTGTGTACATTTTTGACTATTTTATCATAGCACAAACTTTCTGGATCAAGTTTCATTTTCATTTGAGTGAAAGAAAATATACTAAGAACAAAACATCCTAGCACTTCAAAATTACTCAAATGTCAGATGCAAAACTGCATAAAGGTTCAAAGGAATATATGCACCCTTATGTTTATTGTAGCATTATTTACAATAGTCTGACTATGGAAGCAACCCAAGTGTCCATCCATAGATGAATGGACAAAAAAGATGCAGTATGTAAGCATATACAATGATGCATTACTCATCCATAAAAACAATGAAATCTTTTGAAGCTACAGAATATAATGCTGAGTGAAATAAGCCAGAGAAAGACTGATACCATATGATTTTATTCACATATGGAATTTAGGAAATAAAACGAATGAACAAAGGGGGAAAAAAGACAAACCAAAAAACAGACTCTTTTTAAAAAAATGTTTTAATGTTTATTTATTTTTGAGAGAAAGGGAGACAACGAGCAGGGGAAGGGCAGAAAGAGAGGGAGACACAGAATTTGAAGCAGGCTACAGGCTCTGAGCTGTTAGCACAGAGCCCAATGTGGGGCTCACACTCATGAATTGCTAGATCATGACCTGAGCTGAAGTTGGACGCTTAAGCCACTGAGCCACCCGGGTGCCCCCAAAAAACAGACTAAAAAAAAATTTTTTTTGAGAGAGAGAGTGTGAGTGGGGCAGAGAGGGAGACACAGAATCCAAAGCAGGCTCCAGGCTCTGAGCTGTCAGCACAGAGCCTGACATGCGGCTCAAACTCATGAACCAGAAGATCATGACCTACGCCGAAGTCAGATGCTTAACTGACTGAGCTGCCCGGATGCCCCATCAGACTCTTAACTCTAGAGAACAAACAGATGGTTACCAGAGGGGAAGGGTGGGAAGATGGGTAAAATAGGTGAGGAGGATTAAGAGTACACTTATCATGATGAACACTGAGTAATACATGGAATTGTTGAATCACTATGTTGTACACCTGAAACTACTATAACACTGTATGTTAACCACCCTGCAATTAAAAAAACAACAACAAACAACCAAAAAACCAAAAAACTCCAGACATGCACAAAGATGTAGGCTAAACTCTTTGCAATGGGATGAGAAATTCTTGACTGTCAGTTCTACAGCAATTCATGAATAGATTCAGAGTAGCCAATAAAATATAAAAATGCAAGCAAATACAAGCAAAATACAGTAATTTGAATTCAACTTGACCATCATCTTAAACCAGCTGTCGGGGTTGGGAAATTCAAATATTCTTGAATTTTAACTCCATTTTGATCTGTCGCTTATAAGTAAACACCTCCCTACAGGGCCCAGGTGATGGGTGGGAGCTAACATCAGGGTACTTGGGGACCTGGTTCAGTTTCCAGGCCTTGGGATGCCAGGAGCAGAACCTGGGATGGGGGGCCACTTACCTCAAAGTCGAACTGTTAAAATTATTTTCTAATGTCATTATACGTAGAGTCACAGAGATACACTGAAAAGATAGATGGAGAATACTTTAATCATAAAATTTAAGCTCATGTCCCATAAAATAAACCATATAACGATGTTTTTTTAAATGTTTTTGTTTATTTTTGAGACAGAGACAGAGCATGAGCGGGGGCAGGGGGCAGAGAGAGAGAGGGAGACACAGAATCCAAAGCAGGCTCCAGGCTTTGAGCTGACAGCACAGAGCCTGATGTGGGGCTCGAAATCACAGACTGTGAGATCATAACCTGAGCGGAAGTTGGACGCTTAACTGACTGAGCCAGGTGCTCCATAAAAATGTTTTATAAATCCTATAATTAACTTGGGGATAGCACAACAATTTTACATTGCATTTTTAAAAGCATCCATTTGTTAAATATAAAATTTAAAAACATACCATAATGCTTGGTATTTCTTAATTAAAAAAATTCTTTTTATTAAACCAGGAGACTCAAAAAGTGATATTGGCCTGGGCATTGTCTAAACCTCTATGAGGCCTTACCTCATGGACAGAGGAATATATGATGCCATGGTCCTGAGTAATTACACGGGACGGGGGTGGGTGGCAGTGCAGACCTACCAAATGGACCCTTGGGCTGTCTCCTCTTATTTTCCAGGTGGAAAATGAGCTTACACATGAAAAGCTCAGCAAGTGGACAAAGCCAAGAGCAATGGACAACAAAGAAAACTGTGGTATAGGATCTGTTCTTGGCAGTTAGGGAATTAATGCTTTTGACAATAGCATGCCTGACTTTTCTGGCATGTTGTCCGAGACAGAACGGTCTGGGTCCAAGTCTGTGCACAGGCCTTTTGTGGAGGTCAATCAGGAAGGCACAGAGTGGCTTCTGTGGTCAAGGTGGCAAAATGCACAAACCCCAAAGTCTGAATACAGATCACCTGTTCCTTTTTCTCTGTCTAGCATCACAGAACAAAGAGGATTCTCTTCTGTGGAAGTTTCTCCTCTCCATAAGCTAAGTCCCTCTGGCTGCTGTTCTGTTATCCTTTTCTTTCCCTTTACAATATACCTGTGTTGACCTCAGCCCCACAGGAGGGAGAACACCTTAATAAAGAAGCTCATTTGAAATTCTGAGCTCACAGTTGGTTAAGGTTAAGTGTCTGACTTCAGCTCAGGTCATGATCTCACGATTCATGGGTTCAAGTCCTGCATCGGGCTCTGTGCTGACAGCTCAGAGCCTGGAGCCTGCTTTGGATTCTGTGTCTCCCTCTCTCTCTCTCCCCTCCCCAGATCACGCTTTGTCTCTCTCTTTCTCTCAAAATAAATAAACATTAAAAAAACTGAAATTCTGAGCTCAGAACTTAACGATATGTGCACTTACACTTTATGCTGTGATTTTCAACAATTTTAGGATGTTCTGAGGGTACACTGGAAATTAGAGCATTATTAGAGCAGAATGTTAATTTGGGTTCAGAAAGAAAATGCCTATTCTCAGGTTGGAGGAGCAAATGGCTATTCACAGTTTTCTCTACAAAGGGTAGATCTCCAATGCCTAACTGTTGGCATTCAACCTTGACTCTTCCAAGGCCTTCCAAAGCTTCAAACTACCTACTGTTTCATCTCAGTAGTGACACTTTATGTCCTCTGCTTTCAGGATAAAGATCACAGATAAAGATACCTCTGTTGTTTGACCTCCCCCACATCTCCCTGTTTTTTAAGTGGGGCTTGAACTCACAACACTGAGATCAAGACCTGAGCTGAGATCAAGAGTTGGACACTTAACTGACTGAGCCATCCAGGTGTCCCTGTTGTTTGACCCTTTTAAACAGCTTGAAAATGAACTTGAAACATCTCTCCTTCTGATATATGGAAAGATAAAAGGGCTTATCTACTTGCTTTTGAGAAGGTTCTTACCTAAGGGAACTGTAAAACCTAATAGAACTTCCTGACCCATTGGTTCACTTGGCCGGACTCTGATTCTTCTCTCAGGAGTAATTATAATTTGTCCCGTGGTTATGTCCTTATTTACCAGCCTGGCCTGCAATGTGGTCATACTGCGGTAAATTCTCAAGAGGGAAGCCACTGGCCAAGGTTTCTGTTTGGCATTGGTTATCTGTTCTGGTTCTCTGTAAGGCACAGGATCTTCAAACACAGCTTTACACAGAATCAGAAACAACGGAATTTTAGACTGTTTGCACATCTACATAAGCACAATAGACTGTAAGTTATAAGAAGAAACTACAAAAGGTGATTTTACCCACGAAGGGAAGAAGTTTGATTTCTGTAGTGTAAGTTCAGATTGATCCTTATAACTGAACAGGAAATTGTGTGAATTTTTTGGAAATGTCAAAAAATTTGAACATTGACATCCACACAAACTTTCCAGTTTCAACATTAGCTGTATGTATTCTCACTGCCGAGGTTACTAGGCAGCCGCAGATACTAGGTAGATTGAAGATAAAGAAATGAAACTATGGGAAAACCAAGGGGGTTTCACTTGAGGAATTGTGCCTAGACATTTCTTGCCTGGTTTCAGTATCAAGGAATCTGAGGGACTCTCTGCATGCTTCTCTCGATTAAAAGTAATATTACTAATACAAAATTAAGTACATAGATGGTGGATGGTGGGAACAGGTTTCTCATTGTTGGAGTGGGAGAGATACAGTGGAGAAACCTGATAAACACTACCTTGGTCAGGTGACCAAGGTCAACATCAACAGGGATAAGTCATGTTGATGACATGTGTCCTTGATATGATTTGATAAGAATAGCACTTTACATATTTACTTCTGTGATCTTCCTCCCCAAAGCCCATAACCCCTATCTAACCATATGAAGAATGTCAGACAGATCCCAATTGAGGAGGCATTCTACAAAATACCTGATCAGCACTCTTCCAAACTGGTAAGATCATCAAAACAAAGAAAGTCTGCAAATCTGTCAAAGCCAAGATGAGCCTGAGGACTAAATGTGAAGACTAAATATAATGTTGTGTCCTGTCTGGGATCCTGGAATAGGAAAAGAGAATTAGGTAAAAACTAAGAAAATATGAATCAATTATGGACTTTAATGATGAATCAGTATTGATTCATTAGTTGTGAGAAATGTACCACATTAATGTAAGATGTGAATAAGAGAAACTGTACTATCTTTACAACTTTTCAGATCTTTACAATGCTACAGAAATCAAACTGCTCCCTTCCCTGGGTAAAATCACCTCTGTAGTTTCTTTCTATAGTAGTTTTTGTAAATCTAAAACTATTCTAAAAAAAAGTTTTGTTTTGTTTTGTTTTTTTAAAAGAGAGACTTAGGAGATATGTCAACTAAAAATAGTGATAGTAGTCCTAGCTAGTGTAATAAGGCAAGAAAAAAATAAAAGGCATATATATTAGAAGTGAAAAATAGAACTGTTTTTTTCACAGATGATATGATTGTCTGTGTAATAACTATAAAGGAATCTAAGAAAGAAAGCCCTCCCTGAACTAATAAATGAATTCAGTCACTTTGAAGTCAGTTATAATCATTCCAAAGAAAATTAAATAGTTAGGTTGAAGTGTAGTAACACATGTGTAAGATTTGTATGTTGAAAATTACAAAATGCTGATGAAAGAAATCAAAAGTCTAAATAAATAGAGAGACATACCATGTTCATTAATTGGAAGACTCAACTTAGTAAAGAGTCAATTCTCCTCTATGATCTATAGGTTTTGGATACTTCCTATTAGAATCCCAGCAAGGTTTTTTGTAGACATAGAAAGCTTATTTTAAAATTTGTATGGAAAGGCAAAGGACATGGAATAGCTAAAACAGCTTTTTAAAAAGAAGATTAACATGGGAGGAATTATTTTACCCAGTGTTAAGGCTTATTATCTAGCTACAGTAATCAAGATAGTGTGGTATCAGTGGAGGGTTAAATACATGGATCAATGGCACAGAATAAAGAACCCAGAAGTAGATTCATGTAAATGCACTCAGCTGGTTTCTGACAAATGTGCAAAAGCAATTTAATGGAGGAAGGATAGCTTTTTTGACAAATGATGCTGGAACACTGGGCATCCATAGGCAAAAAATAAAAATAAAAAGGAACTTAGACTTAACTCTCACATCTAATACAAAAATAAACTCAAAATGGATTATAGACTTATATGTAAAATGTAAAACTATAAAACTTTTAGAAAAAAGAGGAAAAATCTCCAAGACCTAGGGTTAGATGAAGAGTTCTTAGACTTGACACTAAAAGCACAATCCATAAAAGGAAAAATTGATAAATTGGACCTCACCAAAGTTAAAATTTTCTTCTCTGCCAAAGACTGTGAAGAGAATGAAAAGACAAGCTACAAACTGGGAGAAAATATTTGCAAACTATATGTCTGACAAATGACTTGTATTTAGAATGTATAAAGAGTCTCAAAATTTCACAACAAAACAAAAAATCCAATTAGAAAATGGACAAAAGTCGGGGCACCTGGGTGGCTTGGTCGGTTAAGCATCCAACTACAGCTCAGGTCATGATCTCATGGTTCATGAGTTTGACCCGGTGTCAGGCTCTGTGCTGACAGCTCAGAGCCTGGAGCCTGCTTCAGATTCTGTGTCTCCCTCTCTTTCTGCCCCTTTCCTACTGGCACTCTCTCTCTCTCTCAAAAATAAATAAACATTAAAAAAATTTTTTTTAAATAAGAAGATGGGCAAAAGTCACGATCAGCATTAGAATAGAGAGGATTTACAGATGGCAGATAAACACATGAAAAGATGTTTAGTATCATTAGCCATTAGGGAAATGCAAACTAAAACCACAATGTGATATCACTCCACACCTATCAGAATGACTAAAATAACAAATAGTCGTAACACCAAATGTTGGCAAGGATTTGGAGAAACTGGATCACTCAGACATCATTGCTGGTAGGGATGCAAACTTCAAAAATTAAACCCATACTTAGTATATGACCCAACAACTGTAGCTTGGACATTTATTCCAAAGAAAAGAAAACTTTTGTTTGTAAATAAACCTGAACACAAATGTTTATAGTGACTGTATTCTAATTGCCCCAAACTAGAAATCACCTAAAATCTCAATAGATGAATTGTTTAAAAAGCCATATACCCTGGAACACTTCTTAGCAATAAAAAGGAATGAATTATTGATACAGGCAACAACTTGGATGGATCTCAAGAAAAGTATGCTGAGTGAAAAAAAAAAGCCAATCTCTAAGTGTTATATACTGTTTAATTCTTTTTATATAATTTCCTTGAAATTATGAAATTATAGATACGGAGAATATATTGGTGGTTGCCAAGGGTTGGGAGAAGGGGACAGGGTGTTCTGGGTAGCTATAAAAGGACAGCAAGAGAGAGCTTTGTTGTAAAGGAATTGTTGACACAATTCCTTTATGTATGTATGGTAATTAAATAAATAAAATTGCACAAAACCATACATTATTGAGGAAATATAATTGAAAACAAAATCTCCTGTCAATCTAGAAAACATCGTTACAAAGGTAGAAGAGAAAGAAAACAATTTATTACTGAACCAGAATGTGATATGCATCCCAGGTAATCCACTAAAAGACTGCAAAGATAGAAAGATAGCTTAGTCTTTTATATGTAAAAGTCATAACCTGGCAGGTACAATCCATTACACACAGCTTCTTGGATAAACAATAACTCAGTAGCCCTCAAATAAAAGGACCTAAAAGTACCATTTATTACACATAGTTCATTCTAAATTCACCTGGTAGGTGGGGTGGACATCTGTAATGGCTAAAAGGGAAAAAGAACTAGAGGTAGGTTTGCAACGTGGAAGGAGATGCCCACTGAAGGTAGGCTGCTGCTCTCCCATAGGAACTAGAAGACAGAAATGCTGTCTTCTTTGATGATTGCATTTCAAAGATATGGTTCCTAAGTCCTTGAGAGAAGTCCTGGGTTATAAAGCTGGTGAGAAATTCATTCAGATTTTAAATAGGTTTACAAATGTCTCAAAGGAATAGTGAAAGAATGTATAATGACAATTTTTCTAAAAAAGTGCTCTGAAAGAGAAGGGGGTGAGGGAAGAGTCTCTTTTCTTTTTTGTATCATGCAAAATTAATCTTTTGATTTTATTTGCATCTACCCTCACAACAATAATAACAACAAATGCATAGGCACATGCATGAGCACATGTGTATAAAATGTGTGAAATATGAATAAATCCTGAGGATTGTACCAATGTCAATTTCCTGGCTTTGCTATTGTACTCAGTTATGCAAGATGGTACCACAGTACCAGGAAGAAGACTGGTGAAGGGTGTACAGGATATTTCTGTACATTTTTTATAACTTCCTATAAATCTGTAATCATTTCAAATAAAAGGCTTTTCAAAAACATGGTATGAAACTGGTGCTGGGAAAACTGATGGCTACATGCAAAAGAATGAAACTGAACCATTGGATTATACCATACACAAAGATAAGTTCAAAATGGATTAAGGACCTAAATATGAGACCTGACACTATAAAAATCCAATAAGAGAGCACAGGCACTAATTCCTCTGACACTGGACACAGCAACTTCTATCTAGATATGTCTCTTGAGGCAAGGTAAACAAAAGCAAAAATAAACTATTGGGATGTCATCAAAATAAAAAACTTTTGCACAATGAAAGAAACAAAAAAACTAAAAGACAACTTGGGGCACCTGAGTGGCTCAGTAGATTAATGTTAGTATTAACAGTAGTATTAATGTTGTTAAAAGGTATGTATTACCCAAAGCAATCTACAGATTCAATGCAGTCCCCATCAAAATTCCAATGGTATTTTTTACAAAAATAGAATAAACAATCCAAAAATTTTTATGGAATCACAAAAGATCTTGAATAGCCGAAGCAATCTTGAGAAACAACAAAGCTGGAGGCATCACACTTCTTGATTCCAAACTCTATTACAAAGCCATAACAGTCAAGGACTGACACAAAAATAGACATATAGATCAATGAAACAGAATAGAGAACCTAGAAGTAAACCCACACATATATGCTCAGTTAATTTATGACCAAGTAGCCAAGGATATACAATAGGGAAAGGACAGTCTGCAGTAAATAGTACTATGAAAACTGGACAGCCACATGCAAAAGAATGAAAGTGAACAACTATCTTATACCATACATAAAAGTTAACTCAAAGTGGGTTAAAGACTTGAATGGGAGACCCCAAACCATGAAACTCCTAGAAGAAAACAGGTGATAAATTCCTTGACATTGGTCATAGCAATGATTTTTTGGATTCAACACCAAAAGCAAAGGTAACAAAAGCAAAAATAGGTCTACATCAAATTGAAAACCTTCTGCACAGCAGAGAAATCATCAACAAAATTTTAAAAAATTACTTACCGAATGGGAGAAGACATTTGCAAATATGTCTGATAAGGGGTTAATATCCAAAATGTATAAAGAACTCATATGGCTCTATAAAAAAACAAACAATCTAGTTTAAAATGGGCAGAGGATTTGAATAGACATTTCTCCAAAGAAGACATACAGATGGACAGACAACAGGTACATGAAACTCAACATCACTCATCATCAGGGATATGCAAATCCAAACCATGAGATATCACCTCACACCTGTTAGAATGAAAAGACATGAAATAACAGGTGTTGGCAAGGATGTCGAGAAAAGGGAATCCTGTGCACTGTTGGTGGGAATGTAAATTGAATAACCATGGTGGTTCCTCCAAAAATTAAAAATAGCATACAATCCAGTAATTCCACTTCTGGGTATTTATGTGAAGAAAATGAACATACCACCTTGAAAAGATACACGTGCCCCCATGTTCACTGCAGCATTATTTACAATAGCCACTATGTGGAAGCAGCCTGAGTGTCCATCAATGGGTGCACTGGTAAAGAAATGTGGTGTATATATGATGGATTATTATTCAACCACAAAAAGAATGAAATCTTGCTATTTGGAATAACATGGATGGACCTAGAGGGCACTCTACGTTAAGTGAAGTAAGTCAGAGAAAGACAAATACCACATCTCACTTATATGTGGAGTCTAAAAACAAGAACAACAACAACAACACAAAAAATACACAAACAAACAAAAAACAAGCAAACAAAAAACAACCAGGAAAACCCCAAGTCATAGATACAGAGAACAGACTGGTGATTGCCAGAGGCAGGGGTGAAGGTATATGGGTATAAATAGTGAAGGAGGTCAAAAGGTACAAACTTCCAGTCATAAAATAAATAAGCCATGGGATGTAACATACAACATTGTGACTATAAATAATACTGTATTGTATTTTTGAAAGTTGCTAAGAGAGCAGGTCTTAAAAGTTCTCATCATGGGGGCCTGGCTGGCTCAGTCAGTGCAGCATGTGATTCTTGGATCTCAGGGTTGTGGGTTTCAGCCCCATGTTGGGTGTAGAGATTGCTTAAAAATAAAATCTTAAGAAAAATCATCACACAAAAACTTTAGTAACTGTACAAATATTGAATCACTATGTTGCACACTTGGAAATAATATGATATTATATGTCAATTATACCAGAAAGAAAGAAAGAAAGAAAGAGAAAGAAAGAAAGAAAGAGAGAGAGGAAGGAAGGAAGGAAGGAAGGAAGGAAGGAAGGAAGAAGGAGGGGGAGAGAGAGGGAAGGAAGGAAGGGAAGAAACAGAAAGAAAGAAGAGAGAGAGAAAGAAAGAGAGGAAGGAAGGAGGAAAGAAATGAGGCTTGTTGCTAGTCAGCAGCTAAATGGAGGGAGATATCTATGTGCCTTGTTAAGAAGTTTCCGTCTTATTCTAAGAGAGACACTAAAGTGTTGTTAAGTGTGTGTGTGGGGGGGGGGGGGAGAATCAAATAGAAAAAATATTGTTTTAAAAAGTATCTTTGAAATATTTTGATCAGATATTAAAAAATGTCAGAATTGACATCCAGGAGAATAAGTCGGATATGGCTTTATTTCAGGAGTGAGAAAATGGCTTGAGATAGAGAAATGGTCACCAGAATCATGAAAAAAGGATGGATTGAAGAGTTTTTATGAAGAAAAAATCAATATGACACAATAACGTATGAAATGTTTTGAATAAGGGCAATGCAGTAATTCTTTGACAAATATTCCAAGGTTACTGACATCTGCAGAGATAGAAAACTCGTGCGTTTTGTACATGATTTGTCTACATATATGTGGTGCCCTAAAATAAAAAAAAATGTCAGGAGTGTAGATGTAGATTTTTTAGAGCACAGCAATGGATCACCTAGGGAGGATATATAAAATGAGAAGATACAAAATCTAGGACAGAACCAGGAAGGACAAAATGTAAATATATTAACTATTGAAGACCTCTGATATCATTGGTTTAAACTACCCTATATTTAATCCATCTCAACACAAAACTACCATAGATATGATGAAATCTATCACCAGTAATTGATACATACACAAGATAAAAGAAAGTATTATGTCAACAAAGAGTTCCTCTAATTAAATGTGAAATGTAGATTTCAAGCCAAAATCAATAAAATCAATGCCATTCTAAGATATATTACAATTAATATTCATGTATCTGTGCTCATGATATCTACTCACTTAACATAATGTCATTCACACACATCTTTAGGGAAGATTACTCTTATGTTAAATGTGGTATGCTGCAATTTGTTTTGTTCTGTATAAATCAAATGTTTGGAAATAAACTACGAGGTTATATATTTTATTTTATTTTATTTTATTTTTTAATATATGAAATTTATTGTCAAATTGGTTTCCATACAACACCCAGTGTTCATCCCATCCCACCCTCCTCCATACCCATCACCCACCCTCCCCTCCCTCCCACCCCCCATCAACTCTCAGTTTGTTCTCAGTTTTTAACAGTCTCTTATGCTTTGGCTCTCTCCCACTCTAACCTCTTTTTTTTTTTTTCCCCTCCCCCATGGGTTTCTGTTACGTTTCTCAGGATCCACATAAGAGTGAAACCATATGGTATCTGTCTTTCTCTGTATGGCTTATTTCACTTAGCATCACACTCTCCAGTTCCATCCATGTTGCTACAAAAGGCCATATTTCATTCTTTCTCATTGCCACGTAGTATTCCATTGTGTATATAAACCACAATTTCTTTATCCATTCATCAGTTGATGAACATTTAGGCTCTTTCCATAATTTGGCTATTGTTGAGAGTGCTGCTATAAACATTGGGGTACAAGTGCCCCTATGCATCAGTACTCCTGTATCCCTTGGGTAAATTCCTAGCAGTGCTATTGCTGGGTCATAGGGTAGGTCTATTTTTAATTTTCTGAGGAACCTCCACACTGCTTTCCAGAGCGGCTGCACCAATTTGCATTCCCACCAACAGTGCAAGAGGGTTCCCGTTTCTCCACATCCTCTCCAGCATCTATAGTCTCCTGATTTCTTCATTTTGGCCACTCTGACTGGCGTGAGGTGATATCTGAGTGTGGTTTTGATTTGTATTTCCCTGATAAGGAGCGACATTGAACATCTTTTCATGTGGCTGTTGGCCATCCGGATGTCTTCTTTAGAGAAGTGTCTATTCATGTTTTCTGCCCATTTCTTCACTGGGTTATTTGTTTTTCGGGTGTGGAGTTTGGTGAGCTCTTTATAGATTTTGGATACAAGCCCTTTGTCTGATATGTCATTTGCAAATATCCTTTCCCATTCCGTTGGTTGCCTTTTAGTTTTGTTGATTGTTTCCTTTGCTGTGCAGAAGCTTTTTATCTTCATAAGGTCCCAGTAGTTCATTTTTGCTTTTAATTCTCTTGCCTTTGGAGATGTGTCGAGTAAGAGATTGCTACGGCTGATGTCAGAGAGGTCTTTTCCTGCTTTCTCCTCTAAGGTTTTGATGGTTTCCTGTCTCACATTCAGGTCCTTTATCCATTTTGAGTTTATTTTTGTGAATGGTGTGAGAAAGTGGTCTAGTTTCAACCTTCTGCATGTTGCTGTCCAGTTCTCCCAGCACCATTTGTTAAAGAGACTGTCTTTTTTCCATTGGATGTTCTTTCCTGCTTTGTCAAAGATGAGTTGGCCATACGTTTGTGGGTCTAGTTCTGGGGTTTCTATTCTATTCCATTGGTCTATGTGTCTGTTTTTGTGTCAATACCATGCTGTCTTGATGATGACAGCTTTGTAGTAGAGGCTAAAGTCTGGGATTGTGATGCCTCCTGCTTTGGTCTTCTTCTTCAAAATTACTTTGGCTATTCGGGGCCTTTTGTGGTTCCATATGAATTTTAGGATTGCTTGTTCTAGTTTCGAGAAGAATGCTGGTGCAATTTTGATTGGGATTGCATTGAATGTGTAGATAGCTTTGGGTAGTATTGACATTTGACAATATTTATTCTTCCAATCCATGAGCAGGGAATGTCTTTCCATTTCTTTATATCTTCTTCAATTTCCTTCATAAGCTTTCTATAGTTTTCAGCATACAGATCTTTTACATCTTTGGTTAGATTTATTCCTAGGTATTTTATGCTTCTTGGTGCAATTGTGAATGGGATCAGTTTCTTTATTTGTCTTTCTGTTGCTTCATTGTTAGTGTATAAGAATGCAACTGATTTCTGTACATTGATTTTGTATCCTGCAACTTTGCTGAATTCATGTATCAGTTCTAGCAGACTTTTGGTGGAGTCTATCGGATTTTCCATGTATAATATCATGTCATCTGCAAAAAGCGAAAGCTTGACTTCATCTTTGCCAATTTTGATGCCTTTGATTTCCTTTTGTTGTCTGATTGCTGAAGCTAGAACTTCCAGCACTATGTTAAACAACAGCTGTGAGAGTGGACATCCCTGTCGTGTTCCTGATCTCAGGGAAAAAGCTCTCAGTTTTTCCCCATTGAGGATGATGTTAGCTGTGGGCTTTTCATAAATGGCTTTTATGATCTTTAAGTATGTTCCTTCTATCCCGACTTTCTCAAGGGTTTTTATTAAGAAATGGTGCTGGATTTTGTCAAAGGCCTTTTCTGCATCGATTGACAGGATCATATGGTTCTTCTCTTTTTTTTTTATTAATGTGATGTATCACGTTGATTGATTTGTGAATGTTGAACCAGCCCTGCATCCCAGGAATGAATCCCACTTGATCATGGTGAATAATTCTTTTTATATGCCGTTGAATTCGATTTGCTAGTATCTTATTGAGAATTTTTGCATCCATATTCATCAGGGATATTGGCCTGTAGTTCTCTTTTTTTTTTTACTGGGTCTCTGTCTGGTTTAGGAATCAAAGTAATACTGGCTTCATAGAATGAGTCTGGAAGTTTTCCTTCCCTTTCTATTTCTTGGAATAGCTTGAGAAGGATAGGTATTATCTCTGCTTTAAACGTCTGGTAGAACTCCCCTGGGAAGCCATCTGGTCCTGGACTCTTATTTGTTGGGAGATTTTTGATAACCAATTCAATTTCTTCGGTGGTTATGGGTCTGTTCAAGCTTTCTATTTCCTCCTGATTGAGTTTTGGAAGAGTGTGGGTGTTTAGGAATTTGTCCATTTCTTCCAGGTTGTCCAATTTGTTGGCATATAATTTTTCGTAGTATTCCCTGATAATTGTTTGTATCTCTGAGGGATTGGTTGTAATCATTCCATTTTCATTCATGATTTTATCTATTTGGGTCATCTCCCTTTTCTTTTTGAGAAGCCTGGCTAGAGGTTTGTCAATTTTGTTTATTTTTTCAGAAAACCAACTCTTGGTTTCGTTGATCTGCTCTACAGTTTTTTTAGATTCTATATTGTTTATTTCTGCTCTTTATTATTTCTCTTCTTCTGCTGGGTT
This sequence comes from Panthera uncia, assembly GCF_023721935.1. Lineage (NCBI taxonomy): Eukaryota > Metazoa > Chordata > Mammalia > Carnivora > Felidae > Panthera > Panthera uncia. The sequence continues at coordinate 24,187,776 of NW_026057581.1, forward strand.
TAGGCTGCCTTTGCTGTTCTGCTTCTATTTCCTCTAGGTGTGCTGTTAGATTTTGTATTTGGGATTTTTCTTGTTTCTTGAGATAGGCCTGGATTGCAATGTATTTTCCTCTCAGGACTGCCTTCGCTGCGTCCCAAAGCGTTTGGATTGTTGTATTTTCATTTTTGTTTGTTTCCATATATTTTTAAATTTCTTTTCTAATTGCCTGATTGACCCACTCATTCGTTAGTAGGGTGTTCTTTAACCTCCATGCTTTTGGAGGTTTTCCAGACTTCTTCATGTGGTTGATTTCAAGCTTCATAGCATTGTGGTCTGAAAGTATGCATGGTATAATTTCAATTCTTGTAAACTTATGAAGGGCTGTTTTGTGACCCAGCATATGATCTATCTTGGAGAATGTTCCATGTGCACTCGAGAAGAAAGTATATTCTGTTGCTTTGGGATGCAGAGTTCTAAATATATCTGTCAAGTCCATCTGATCCAATGTATCATTCAGGGCCCTTGTTTCTTTATTGACTGTGTGTCTAGATGATCTATCCATTTCTGTAAGTGGGGTGTTAAAGTCCCCTGCAATGACCACATTCTTATCAATAAGGTTGCTTATGTTTATGAGTAATTGTTTTATATATCTGGGGGCTCCGGTATTCGGCACATAGACATTTATAATTGTTAGCTCTTCCTGATGGATAGACCCTGTGATTATTATATAATGCCCTTCTTCATCTCTTGTTACAGCCTTTAATTTAAAGTCTAGTTTGTCTGATATAAGTATGGCTACTCCAGCTTTCTTTTGGCTTCCAGTAGCATGATAAATAGTTCTCCATCCCCTCACTCTCAATCTAAAGGTGTCCTCAGATCTAAAATGAGTCTCTTGTAGACAGCAAATAGATGGGTCTTGTTTTTTTATCCATTCTGATACCCTATGTCTTTTGGTTGGCGCATTTAATCCATTTACATTCAGTGTTATTATAGAAAGATACGGGTTTAGAGTCATTGTGATGTCTGTATGTTTTATGCTTGTAGTGATGTCTCTGGTACTTTGTCTCACAGGATCCCCCTTAGGATCTCTTGTAGGGCTGGTTTCGTGGTGACAAATCCCTTCAGTTTTTGTTTGTTTGGGAAGACCTTTATCTCTCCTTCTATTCTAAATGACAGACTTGCTGGATAAAGGATTCTCAGCTGCATATTTTTTCTGTTTAGCACACTGAAGATATCGTTCCAAGCCTTTCTGGCCTGCCAAGTTTCAAAAGAGAGATCAGTCACGAGTCTTATAGGTCTCCCTTTATATGTGAGGGCACGTTTACCCCTTGCTGCTTTCAGAATTTTCTCTTTATCCTTGTATTTTGCCAGTTTCACTATGATATGTCGTGCAGAAGATCGATTCAAGTTACGTCTGAAGGGAGTTCTCTGTGCCTCTTGGATTTCAATGCCTTTTTCCTTCCCCAGTTCAGGGAAGTTCTCAGCTATAATTTGTTCAAGTACCCCTTCAGCACCTTTCCCTCTCTCTTCCTCCTCTGGGATACCAATTATGCGTATATTATTTCTTTTTAGTGTATCACTTAGTTCTCTAATTTTCCCCTCATACTCCTGGATTTTTTTTATCTCTCTTTCTCTCAGCTTCCTCTTTTTCTATAACTTTATCTTCTAGTTCACCTATTCTCTCCTCTGCCTCTTCAATCCGAGCTATCGTCGTTTCCATTTTGTTTTGCATTTCGTTTAAAGCGCTTTTCAGCTCCTCGTGACTGTTCCTTAGTCCCTTGATCTCTGTAGCAATAGATTCTCTGCTGTCCTCTATACTGTTTTCAAGCCCAGCGATGAATTTTATGACTATTATTCTAAATTCACTTTCCGTTATATTATTTAAATGCTTTTTGATCAGTTCATTAGCTGTTGTTATTTCCTGGAGATTCTTCTGAGGGGAATTCTTCCGTTTGGTCATTTTGGATAGTCCCTGGAGTGGTGAGGACCTGCAGGGCACTTCCCCTGTGCTGTGGTGTATAACTGGAGTTGGTGGGCGGGGCCGCAGTCAGACCTGATGTCTGCCCCCAGCCCACCGCTGGGGCCCCAGTCAGACTGGTGTGTGCCTTCTCTTCCCCTCTCCTAGGGGCGGGATTCCCTGTGGGGTGGCGTGGCCGTCTGGGCTACTTGCACACTGCCAGGCTTGTGGTGCTGGGGATCTGGCGTATTAGCTGGGATGGGTAGGCAAGGTGCACGGGGGCAGGAGGGGCAGGCTTAGCTCGCTTCTCCTTAGGTGATCCACTTCAGGAGGGGCCCTGTGGCAGCGGGAGGGGGTCAGATCCGCTGCCAGAGGTTTGGCTCCGCAGAAGCACAGAGTTGGGTGTTTGCACGGAGCGAGCAAGTTCCCTGGCAGGAACTGGTTCCCTTTGGGATTTTGGCTGGGGGATGGGTGGGGGAGATGGAGCTGGTGAGCGCCTTTGTTCTCCACCAAGCTGAGCTCTGCCGTCCGGGGGCTCAGCAGCTCTCCCTCCCTTTGTCCTCCAGCCTTCCCGCTTTCTGAGCAGAGCTGTTAACTTCTGACCTCCCAGAGGCTAAGTCGCGCTTGCTGTCGGAACACAGTCCCTCCGGCCCCTCTGCTTTTCCCAGCCAGACTTGGGGGCTCTGCTTGGCCAGGGGGCCGCCCCTCTGCCCCGGCACCCTCCTGCCAGTCCGTGGAGCACACACCGCCTCGCCGCCCTTCCTACCCTCTTCCGTGGGCCTCTTGTCTGCGCTTGGCTCCGGAGACTCCGTTCTGCTAATCCTCTGGCGGTTTTGTGGGTTATTTAGGCAGGTGTAGGTGGAATCTAAGTGATCAGCAGGACGCGCGGTGAGCCCAGCATCCTCCTACGCCGCCATCTTCCCTCTCTTTAGCGCGGTTGTATATTTTAAATACTTACTTTTTGCACCTTAATAATAATATGTACAAACAAAAAGCTATGCCAAGCCCACTGAAATATGCTCAGATGCTATAGGACATATAGTAATTCCACCATAATTAACCCAAACCTCTGTGTTAAAGTGTATGTGACCAGGGCCCTCGGTTGGCTTAATTTGTTAAGTGTCTGACTTGATCACAGGGTCATGAGCTTAAGCCCCATGTTGGGCTCCAAAAAAAAAAAAAAAAAAGTGAATGTGACAGCACAAAAGCCTCAGGACAGAACTTCTGCCTGATCTGTGGGAGACAAAAGGGATAGTTTTATTCTGGAAAATGTGCTTATGTTCCAATATGTACAAGTTGATAGGTAATTCTAAATTCTTTGTAACCTGACTTCATTTGTAAAATAATTTCAAAGTCAATAGAATCGCACATGCAGAGAACATTATCGCAAACATATTTTTTAGGTGAATGACAATCGTATTAATCTTTTGTTTGTAACTTATTTGAGGATATTTTACATCCATATATTTTCTTGTGGTTATCACTTACTTTGTATATCCTTGGACTTTTTATTGAAATATAAATTACATGCAGAAAATAATACAATTCATAGAGTCCAATGAATTTTCACTCATTAAACTAACTCATATAAAAAATACTCAGACCAAGTAATAGGACATTAACTATACACACCAGAGAACTTCCCTTCCAATCATTGTTACTCTTCCCTCCAGGGTTATGCTGATTTTGAACATTGTTAGTTAGCTTAGCCTGTTTTTGAACTTTATTTAAATGTAATCCTACTGTTTTCACAAATTTGTGTGTGGCCTTTCCCCTAAATATGTTAGGCAAGAAATTCCTCTATAATTTTTAGTTCAGTTATAGTTTATTCTCATTGCAACATATAATGCCATTGAATGTCTATACCACATGGATTTGTCCATTCTACTGTTGACAGATATTTACATCATTTCCGTTGGGGTCCATTATGAACAGTGATTTACAAGCATTCATTTAGTGAAGCTATGACAGGCTTTTTATTGGAGACAACACCCTTAAACATCCTATAATTACAAGGAATTTACAGTATCCCCTTTGTGGCACACAAGGATTTTTCTTACATTATATTCAGGTAGATTAAGAACTTGAGAATCAAGAATAGTGACCAATGCAACAGGACACAGGGAAAGTACAGCAAGAAAGGAATAGGGTCATTACATATTAAAAAAAAAAAAACAACCAAAGATTACAGATGTTAAGGATTCTTGGTACTTTGAGAAGACGTAGAGGGATTGAAAATGGCAAGTGATACTTCAGCTGATGGGGGGGACAGAAGTCTAAGATGGCCCCCAACATTTCCAGACCTGATGAAATCCCATCCCCTTGAATGATGGTGGGACCAGCAACCATAAGGGCTGGGACACCCATGATTATGCTATTTTAAATGGCAAAGGAAAAGGGATATTTGAGACACATTAGTAAGAGCCCTAATAACTTTATGTTGAATTAGTCCAGCTGGAAAAGTCTTTTCAACAGGACTAATGAAATCAGCTCAGCCCTGGAAAACAGTGTCTAGGAGTCAGAGAGACACTTCTGCTCTTGGGAATTAAAACAAAAAACCCCCACTCGCACAAAAGATCAGTAGCAGCAGAGGTTTAAGAGAAAATGCAAGAGGGGGTCAGGGGAACAGGGAGGGGCTGTAGCAGAAGGTGGGGGAGGGGAGAGGATGGGACTGAGGGAAAGAGTTAAGAAAGTGGGAAAGGAGCTACAGGGAGGGGGGTAGGGCTGTACCCCTTACTTTTATTTTTCATTTTCTTTAAGTTTATTTTTATTTATTTTTGAGGGAGAGAGAGGGAGGGGTAAGGAGAGAGGAAAAGAGAGAGGACGGGAGAAAATATCCCACGCAGGCTCCATGTTGTCAGTGCTGACAGCACAGAGCCTAACGCAAGGCTGGATCTCAGGAATCATGAGATCATGACCTGAATCTAAATCAAGAGTCGGAAGCTTAACCGACTGAGCCAGGAGCCACCCAGGTGCCCCTACCCCTGACTTTTAAACCCCACCTTAGCCACACCCACAGAAGTGTTTTGGGTTTTTTTTCCCTCCCCCACCTGGTCAGGAGCCAGCCTCTTATCTCCTCTTCTCTCTTCTGTATTCTCCAGCTGCCCTTCCAGCTCTGAATTCCCTGCTGCTCTGACGGCAAGACAATTCAGCCCTTCTCACATATGACGTCCACACAAGGCATGCTCACCTCAACAGCAACAAAGTCCTTTCCTGATAGGATCTGCCTTTTCTGAAAGCACCCCCCTCTGTTTCTTGACATTGCCCTTTGGGGATTTCACCCACTCCCACCTCCCATCCCAAGCAACTCAACAAGGTGTCTTACCTACCTCCCAGGTTATTTAACTGTCAATGACGCAGAGTGCACTCTCAGCTAAGGTAGGTTCCTGGGAATGGTGTCGTCAAGGAGATTTTGCTTGGAGATTAAACATACCAGCTTCATTACAAAGGATGGGCACCAGATTGTGTGAGAACAATCTCTTCCGTGATGGCAGAGCTGTGAAACTATGACCTACTGCAGAGAAAGCTTGTATGTGATGTTATTATGCTTTGTTGTTAAACAACAGGGCAACTTTGGGCAAGAGTCTCTGAGCTTCTGTGTGTACCAGGTGTCTCAAAATGAGCTGAACTGCTTGCTGGGTATGGACATCTGTAATTCTACCATGGATCTGCAAGTCTATACTTTCCTGGGTTCTCAGCCCCTTCCCCAACAGATCCAGTCTGACCCAGAAGGTCAATGCCTGTAAGAGCTGAGTTTTCTGTGGGTTTAGGCGTGATACAACAAAACATATTTGGCCTATGTCCTGCTCCTGGCAAAGAGCTTCAAAAACCTGTGGATTTCCTGAGTGTTAAGGAATGTCTTTGGTGATTCATAGTGTCTTTCAAACTTACTTGAAGTTATGAGGCACTTCACTAATGAAGTGACTCATAATGGGCCTTTAGGGAGGGAAGAAGGACTAGAGATTGAGTTCAAACCATGTGACCAATGATTTAGTCAGTCATACCTTGATAAAAACCCTAAACAATGAAATTTGGAGAGTCTGGTGAACACACTGAGGTTCTGGGAGGGTAGTGTGCCCAGAGAGGGCATGGAAACTCCATGCTTCACCACCACCCCCAGACCCCATCCTACTGCTCTTCCATTTAGCTGGTCCTGGGTTGTAATAGTAAGCTAAGTGCTTTCCTGGATTCTGTGAGTCGTTTTAGCCCATGATTGAACCTGAAGACATGGCTGTGTGAACTCCTGAATATATAGATGGTTGGTCAGAAATATAGGTGGCCATTTGGAACTTGTGACTGGTGGGGGCAGTCTTGTGGGGCTGAGGCATCTGCACTAAGTCCAGGTAGTTAGTGTCAGAAGGGGCTGAGTGGCAGGACACCAGCTGGTGTTGCAGAATTGCTGCATTGGAAAGTAAAGCTGGCGGAAGCTCCCTGTGTGTAGATGACTGTGGGGTGCAAACATCTTTAAAATGTCATCTTTCTGAGCCATGGTTGGCAATATGGAAATATGCTAAGAAGAGAGTGCTGAGGAAAATGAAAGAAGTTACATACTTTGTGCTACCTTTCCTGTGAAGGGAATGTCAGAAGAGGTGGGGGAAGGGTGCCAAGGGTGTCACCTGGCGGGAGCTCTGGTGTTGAGCTCAGGGGAAAGCCACCCCTCCAAGGCAGCTCTTACACAGCACTCCATGCGGTCACTACTGGACCCTGTCCGCTCTGAGAAGCAGACACTTCCATCTCTACTTTGCTCCTTACCTCTACTTCTGTCAGAACCCAGAGTGGTGAGTAGTCCCTGGGTTCTTGACAAAAAATGCAGCCCGAATTGCTGATTTCTCAGACACTTAGACTCAGAACAAAAATCAGAACTCTGATGTTAACTCATCAAACTCTGTTCAAAGTAGAAATTTCCTCTTCATTATCCCTGAGTAGATGACCACATTGGCTGCAGTGACAAAATGTGCATCACTTTTCCATGAGGGCTTTACATTTGTGGAGGAGAAAGTCCCTGATGTTGCACTGACAGTTACTTTTCTGTAACACCCAATCCACTAGTTTCCAGAGCTGAGAACGAGCCTGTCTTCCCTGAGATCATGCTTGCTGGAACAGCACTCACACTGTGGAAGGCTGGCTGGGTGTCCCCATCCCCACACTCCCACCTGGCAGAGCTGGAGTGAGCACTTCCAGTCTTTCTCACCCAGGATCCCAGAGGCTCATTGGTCTGACTGGTGAATGTCTTTCATTAATTGTACTGTCATTATGGGTGAAATTAGAGGTTGTGGTTCCTGGGACAGGCTCTCATCTATGTTAAGCTTCCTGTCACCATACCCTAAACACACCTGCGCAGCCTTAGATGTCCTAACGTTAAAAACAAAAATTTTTTAAGCTTATTTATTTTGAGAGAGAGAGAGAGAGAGAGAGAGAGCAGGGTAGATGCAGAGAGAGAGGAAGAGATAGAGAATCCCAAGCAGGCTCCACACCAGCAGCACCTAGCCCTACGTGGGGCTCAAACTGACGAACCATGAGACCATGACCTGAGCCAGGAGTCATACGTCTAACCAACTGAGCCACCCAGGTTCCCCCTTAGATGTCCTAATTCTTAACTGTAATATCCAGTTATTGTGTGCATACAGGTGGCCCTGCTGTGGCCACCTCTGTGCTTTATCTGAATCTATTCTAACATTTGGAGACATTTCAATAAATCCACGCAAAAACCCTAGGAGGTTGCAATTATGATTCTTCTTTTACAGATAATGTAGCTGGGGCCCCTGAAGGTATGAGATGTTTGCCTCAAGGACTCAGCCAGGAAGAGGCAGCACTGGTCCTCTTACCACCAGGCTTCTTTCAAAGATGTCATATTGAACTGCCTATATCACCCTCAAGTTTCCTTCTTGCCCATTTTCTCTTTGAATTGAACAAATCCAATTCCTTCCAAAATTCTTTTTTTTGTCTTTTTTTTTAAATTTTATTTTTAAATTTACATCCAAATTAGTTTGCATTTAGTGCAACAATGATTTCAGGAGTAGATTCCTTAATGCCCCTTACCCATTTAGCCCATCCCCCCTCCCACAACCCCTCCAGTAACCCTCTGTTTGTTCTCCATATTTAAGAGTTTCTTATGTTTTGTCCCCCTCCTTGTTTTTATATTATTTTTGCTTCCCTTCCCTTATGTTCATCTGTTCTGTACCTTAAAGTCCTCATATGAGTAAAGTCATATGATATTTGTCTTTCTCTAATTTTGCTTAGCATAATATCCTCTAGTTTCATCCACGTAGTTGCAAATGGCAAGATTTCATTCTTTTTGATTGCCAAGTAATACTCCATTGTATATATATCCCACCTCTTCTTTACCTATTCATCCATTGATGGACATTTGGGTTCTTTCCATACTTTGGCTATTGTTGATAGTGTTGCTATAAACATTGGGGTGAATGTGCCCCTTTGAAACAGCACACCTGTATCCCTTGGATAAATACCTAGTAGTGCAATTGCTGGGTCGTAGGGTAGTTCTATTTTTAATTTTTTGAGGAACCTCCATACTGTTTTCCAGAGTGGCTGCACCAGTTTGCATTCCCACCATCAATGCAAAAGAGATCTTCTTTCTCCACATCATTGCCAACATCTGTTGTTGCCTGAGTTGTTAATTTTAGCCATTCTGACAGGTGTGAGGTGGTATCTCATTGTGGTTTTGATTTGTATTTTCCTGATGATGAGTGATGTTGAGCATTTTTTCATGTGTCAGTTGGCCATCTGGATGTCATGTCTTTTGGCCATTTCTTCACTGGATTCTTTGTTTTTTGGGTGTTGAGTTTGATAAGTTCTTTATAGATTTTGGATACTAACCCTTTATCTGATATGTCGTTTACAAATGTCTTCTCCCATTCTGTCGGTTGCCTTTTAGTTTTGCCGATTGTTTCTTTCTCTGTGCAGAAACTTTTTATTTTGATGAGGTCCCAATAGTTCACTTTTGTTTTTGTTTCCCTTGCCATCAGAGATGTATTGAGTAAGAAGTTGCTGCGGCCAAGATCAAAGAGGTTTTTGCCTGCTTTCTCCTTAAGGATTTTGAGGGCTTCCTGTCTTACATTTAGGTCTTTCATCCATTTTGAGTTTATTTTTGTGTATGGTGTAAGAAAGTGGTCCAGGTTCATTCTTCTGCATGTTGCTGTCCAGTTTTCCCAGCACCACTTGCTGAAAAGACTATCTTTATTCCACTGGATATTCTTTCCTGCTTTGTCAAAGATTAGTTGGCCATACGTTTGTGGGTCCATTTCTGGGTTCTCTATTCTGTTCCATTGATCTGTGTGTCTGTTCTTGTGCCACAATTCCTTCCAAAATTCTTAGCGGAGTGTTACCCTCATCTTCCTCTGGATATCTGTGGCATGCACATCTAAAGCCATTCTCTAAATAGATCAGGTCAGAGCATAGGACAGTGGGACTCCCTGTCACTGGATGAGGACTATGCGTCTACTGGGACCTTCACTGGCGAACACTGAGTTTGCAGTCATTTACAATTTCAGATTTTTTTTTTCATGTGAACTGCTACTACAACAGGCCTCCTATCTCTGGTATTTGTGAAAAATTAATTTCTTAAAATCTAAATGTAAAACATCTATATTCTCTTTGTTACACTTTTTCATATTGGTTTGGGACGACATTTCAGTCATGGGAGTTCCTTTGAATAAACATTAGATTTGTGCTTTTTGTGAATGTATTCTTTGGCTCCTTTATGACTACTGAAGTTGTTTATGAGGGAGTAAGACAGGACCATACCAAAGGCAGAGCCCTGCAGCACACCTCCAGAGACCTCAGTCCTCAAGTGAGCCAGCTTTTAGGTCATTTCCATAAACATCTAACACTCCTTTGCTGTACATGACAATCACAGGCTTTGGTAAATGCCTCTTTCTCAGTTCTAAGTTCCCAGGGCCAATTTCTTTACACCATCTTCTGCCATGTATATTGTTTCCTCTCTGTGCTCCAGTTGATTGTCCTGGGACTTATACCCCTCTTGTTTGGCTCCATTTCCATTTAAATTGGAGTTAGCCTAACTTTTGCTTTGAAAAGGTTTTTTTCCACTCACCTTTCATCAAGAAATTTTACTGAATATCATGTCATCTGTCCACACAGCTTGATTTATTCTGGACTATAACCTTCAGTCATCTATCCAGGCTTTTTTCCACCATATTCGTTAAACATCTACTATATGTTTTGTGTTTTTCTGTATACTCGGGATAGGGCAGTGAAAAACAGGGTCAAAGCCCTGTTTCCACGTGACAATTTGTGAAAAAGACACAATGCATTCATAAACATGATGACTTGTGATGGCAATGGGGGCTGGAAAGCCAACAGAAAGTAACTTGGAACAAGGGCAGAGGCCTAGGGGCCAGGTTAGGTCCCAACAAAGAGGTGGCACTGAGCAAAGACCAGACTTACAAGAAGTCAGCCATTCCAGGAAGAGGTAGTAGCAGCAACAAAGATCTGGAAGAAAGTGGGACATCTTTCAATATCTTTGAGATATTGAAAACAGACCCAGGAAATGGGGGGGGGTGGTGAGGTCAAAAAAACACTGATTGACAGGTATATTTGCTTTTCAAAATTAATTAATTAATTAATTAATTTAGAGAGAGAGAGCAGGCGCAAGCAGGGGGAAGGGCAGAGGGACAGAGAGATGATCTTTTTTAAAAAAATTTTTTTGGGGGGGGGGCACCTGGGTGGCTGAGTCGGTTAAGTGTCCAACTTTTGCTCAGGTCATGATCTCACGGTTTGAGAGTTCGAGCCCCATGTTGGGCTCTGTGCTGATGGCTTGGAGACTGGAGCCTGCTTCAGATTCTGAGTCTCCCTCTCTCTCTGTTCCTCCCCCGCTTGCACTCTGTCTCTCAAAAATAAAGATTAAAAAAATAAAAAAAAATAAAAAATGTTTTAACATTTATTCATACCTTTGAGAGACAGAGAGAGACAGAACATTAGTGGGGGAAAGGCAGAGAGAAAGGGAGACAGAGAATCCAAAGTAGGTTCTAGGCTCTGAGCTGTCAGCACAGAGCCTGGCACAGTGCTCGAACCCATGAACTGAGAGATCATGACCTGAGTCGAAGTTGGGCGCTTAACCGACTGAGCCACCCAGCCGCTCCAGAGAAAGAGAATCTTAAGCAGGCTCCACACTCAGCGCAGAGCTTGACACAGGGGTTGATCCCAGGACCCCAGGATCATGACCTGAGCAGAAATCAAGAATTGGATGTTCAACCAACTGAGCCACCCAGGCGCCCTGACAGGTATACTTCTAAGAGAAAATTAATTTTATGAATATTTCTGCTATCCTGGTAAGGGGAACTGAACTTACATGAAGAAGGAGAACTACTGGAGTGTTCCTGGCATTAAACATCTTAGCAGATGACTGGTTTTTTAAATAATGATGACATTTGGCCCTCTAGTGGATAAAGTTATGTTACACAGCTGACATTTTAACACTAGGTTTGTGCCATTATTTGTCAGAAAATAAAAGGACTAGAAGAAATTTTCATAGGTTATTGTATCTATGTCTCTAATCTCAATCGTTAAGCTGCCCAAGAGATGAAAATGTAGCTAATGCAGAATTTCTCAGGAGCATCTAGACACCTGCAGCCACAGCCCAGGGGCCAAAATTATTCATTGTCATGAAATTGCTGTGTCTCACCTAAAGCTGTCACACCATTTATAGGAAAACATTATTTGCAGAGTGATTTTGAGTCATTTTGCTTGTTTTAACAAGTTAAAAATAAGTTATTGAAATAAGTTTAATAATTCCTTAGGTAGATAGTAATTCTCACATTTCTCTTTTAAAATAAATACAGCTCTTGGTATGCAAAAATTAACTTTTTAAGTTTAAAATGTTTCCATGCTCATGGAATACTGTAAATTTTGTTGATGTCTTTAAAGGTTGATTATCTAAAACAAAATATCCAGAGAGCACAATAACATGGAAATAATTTACTTGTAAGAACCACATTTAACATATTCACAAAACACTGTTGTGAGACTTATAACTCCATCAAGCTTCATGTTGATTAAAAGTATAACAGTTTGCTCTAATTACAGTTTCTTTTTATTTTTTGTAATGTTTATTTATTTTTGAGAGACAGAGAGAGCACACACTTGGGGAAGGGGCAAAGGGAGAAGAGGGAGAGAGAGAGAGAGAGAGAGAGAGAGAGAGAGAGAGCGGGAGAGGGAGAGGGAGAGAGAGAGAACCCCAAGCAGGCTCCTCACTGTTAGCAAAGAGCCCTACATGGGGCTCAATCTCACCAACTGTAAGATCATGACCTGAGTGGAAATCAAGAGTCGGATGCTTAACCAACTGAGTCACCCAGTCACCCCACAGTTTTTTAAATTGAATGGCCAAACAAGCTAATTCAAAATTAGCTTTTTGAAAAGAGGGAGGGGGGAAAATCAAGATTTTTGTGGGAGTGCTGGATGATCAATGATCAGCTTGTTTGAAGGTCAAGTGTAAGAGTAACTCCCTTCTACTTTCAGGATGTGGGGCAGGAGGAATAATTCAAGTGCAGGTGAAGGGTCATGAGGAAAACCCCATGGAGGACTGATGCTTCTTACTGTTGTAGGTCAAGCTGGGGCAGGAAGACTCGGTGGGAAGTAATGCTGGCAGCACCCAAGATGAGAGGCATGAAGACGTCTTCTTGTTAGGAAGAGCTCCCTTTCGCCCACCAGCATTGAGACCTCAGATTGGGAGAAAGAAGCGTGCACACAGCATTGGAGAAATCTGTGTGAACACTCGGGGAAGCTCTCCTTTCAAACACAAACCGAGGAAGGAGTCCCTTGCATTCTACGTGGAGAGGGCACTTGTAGTCTGACGGACTTTGATTGACTTTCAATAACAGTGTTCTTCTTATAATGCCTTCTATCAGTCCATCTTGTTTTGAGCATCTGATTTTCACTTTTTTCAGTTCCTTTTCTAGAAAGTCTACTTTGCTTTGGAGCATAGATTTGGGAGCACTGAGTTTTTCATACAGTGACTTGGCATTTCAGATGACTTTACTCAAGTCTGGTGGTCTTTACAGGTGAGTCTTCATACTCTTTCATAAGAATGCCAAATTTGTGGATTCGTTTATACTTATTCCAATGAATGCAGCACGTGTTTCCCCACTCAAGCCCGGCTTTTATCTGACCGGAAACTTCTGCACAAAATGAAAAAGACTGTAAAAATTTCAGCTACTACTGCATGGTACTACCAACTTGGGCAGACAGCTCAGAGCACAGGGGCTGGCCTCGCCTTCAGGCAACCCCACCACAGCCTGGCAAAGCCCCTACAGGACTAGCCTCAATGTCTCCTCCAGCCCGCTGGGGACTGACTCCTTACAGTGGTTGCTGGGGCTGTGTCTATCAGAGAGTGCTCCAGCACAGGACCACTTGTCACATAGCACAAGGGACAAATCTCATGGGAGAAGAGTCGGCATGAAAACAACCTCACCTGCGCCTGTCCCTGCCCAGGACTCCTTTATCTTTTGCTCATACATTCTACTCCTTTCTCAATATAACTCTGTAATTATAAATCCAGCGACTTGTCAGGCATTTGGAGGTACATTAGTCTGTTAGATCACTTGACATTATTTTGTCTATAGTAAAATATAATGCACGGATCATAAGGATAATTGAAAAGTTAATTATAAGGCATGTACCCAAGTAACCCAGGTCAAAAAATCAAATACTCTTCCCTCCAAGTGGCCCCTCCAGATAACAGCCCCCACTTCCCCTAATAGGTAACAAGTCTTCTGACTTTTGAAATCATTTTCCTTGCTTTTCTCTAAAGCAGTACAATTTGCTTTAAGCTTGATTTTGAGATTTATATAAGTGAAATAATGTTGAAATGTAATCTTTTGAAACATTTTTTAATGTTTATATATTTTTTTAAGGCAGAGAGAGAGACAGAGCTCAAGCAGGGAAGAGGCAGAGAGAGAGAGGGAGACACAGAATCTGAAGCAGGCTCCAGGCTCTGAGCTGTCAGCACAGAGCCTGGCTTGGGGCTCAAACTCACAAACCATAAGATTGTGACCTGAATCGAAGTTGGATGATTAATTGACTGAGTCACCCAGGTGCCCCTTGAAATGTAGTCTTTTTGAATTGATCTTCTTTTGCTCAACTTATGTTTTGGAATTTTATCCCGTTGTGAACCCAGTAATAATTTCACATCCCACTGGATGGACATATCAGTTCTTGTATCTATTCTTGTACTATTGATCTTTGTAGCTCACCAGTAAAGCTACTTGAACACTCCTGTACATGTCTTTGATGTAAATGTGAACAAATTTCCCTAGGAGAAGGAATAATTGCCAGGTCAACATTCTTAAATAACATTGAACTCTTTTCCAAAGTACTTTTATCAGTTCATAATCCCCCAAGGAGTGAGAGGATTCCAGTGGCTCTATACACTTGCCCATACTTGGAATTGTTAGAATTAAAAATTTTTGTCAATATAAGGTATTTCACTAAAATTTGTATTTAACACCTTTTTATGCATTATAAACCATTTGGATTTTTCTCTTTGAAAGGGTTTATTCAAATTATTTGCCTTTTTAAAAGTTTTTATTGTGATCTGTATAAGTTATACACATGCACACACACACAGACAACAGTCTTTGCTTGATTTAAAAATATTTTTTTAATGTTTTATTTATTTTTGAGACAGAGAGAGAAAGAGAATGAGTGAGGGAGGATGAGAGAGAGAGGGAGACACAGAATCTGAAGCAGGCTCCAGGCTCTGAGGTGTCAGCACGGAGCCCAATGCGGGGCTCGAACTCACAAACTGTGAGATCATGACCTGAGCTGAAGTTGGACACTTAACCAACCTAGCCACCCAGGCACCCCTTTGCTTGATTTTTGATGGTGCTTTAAGTGGTATTTTTCTTTTAGTTTCATTTCCTGTCTGTTGCTAGTCCATAGAAATACTGATATTTTAGTCATTGTCTTGCTAAACATGCTTGGTAAATCTAAGTATAGAGCTGAATAAAATGATTAGTGCACTTATCAGAATGGCCATATATAAAACACTGCCCCTAAAGGATTTAGGATATCTTTTCTTATAATCCACAGGAATATTTACAAAAATTGGCCACATCCTGGACTATGAAGCAAGTCTCAAAACACTTCTGAAGATTAAAATAATACAGAGATCATGTTCTCTAATCACACTACAATTAACCTAGGAGTCAATAACATAGACAATTAGTTCTCAAACATCTACTGGTGCTGCTTTGAGATTTTCTCATGGGTTTTATGAACGTGGCTGTGGATCTTTGAAAAATTTATACTGCATCTCGTTTATTGTGCACCTTGAACCAGTGGTTGATGTGTTCCCACATGACAGCATAGACGGGAAGGGCTTTTTACCTGGATTTGGAGAGTTGTGTGGTTGCTGGATGTGGGAGAACAGGAAGGGCATGCGGCTTACAGCTCATCCCTTGGGCACAAGCCACTGATCACAGTTAGGGGGTGGACACGCTGGATGACATGGCAGCCAGCGTCAAGCTGATTGATCCTGTGGCAGGGGAGAAAGGGGAGACAGGAAATAAGATAATCACTAACATCCAACATTTTTCATTGCTACTTTTTAATTTTTATTCAAG
Organism: Panthera uncia; assembly: GCF_023721935.1. Classification (NCBI taxonomy): domain Eukaryota; kingdom Metazoa; phylum Chordata; class Mammalia; order Carnivora; family Felidae; genus Panthera; species Panthera uncia. The sequence goes on from NW_026057581.1 coordinate 24,203,310, forward strand.
TATAACATACATGCAGAAAAGCACAAAAATTATGTGTACAACTCAATGTATTATCACAAAATGAATACATCTGTGTAACCACTACCCATGTCAAGAAATGCCACATTATCAGCACCCCAGAACCCTCCCCACCTTGTGCTGCTCCCACTCACCACCCTTGTGTTAAACATGAAACTGGGATTTGCTTTTGTCAGTTATGGTAAGACCACTGGTATGGAAATGATAATCATGAAGGAAATTTATACTCACAGATCCCTAGAAATAAAAGGCAAACCAGGCTACACCACACCAGACCATGTAGGACCTGGGCCAGGAGGCAGAAGGCAAGAGGGCAGAGCATGGCCCAGAGCCTTTATAGGGGTTCTCACGGGAAGGAACGGGCAAGGCAAGGTAGGTACTCTAAGTAAACTTAAGGATTGGGTAATTTAAATCATTTTTCTGGGCTCTGGGCTATTTAGGTGGTTTCTAGCTATCTGGTACCTGGCCCTGGGGTGATTTAGGGCAGGGTGATTTAGGGCAGGGGGAGCCCTGGCTTGGGGTGTGGGAGTTTGATAAAAAAAGATATATGAGAGTATGGTCACCCAACTGGTTGGTTTGTATGCCAAAGTTTCACTCTCAGGGTAATCATTCCCAATCTCTAGAAATTAGCTAGCCTTGGTGGGGGCACTCTTTCCAGGATCAGGGCCTCAAATGCCAGAGCACCAAGAATACAGAAAATAAGAAAAATATAGTCAATATAATACTCCTTCCTCCCCAGAGAGAGCATCTTTCCTGACTTCAAACACCATGAGTTAGTTCTGCCTGTTTTTGAATTTTTCATAACTGGAACCATATAGCTTATACTCCTTTGTTCAACAGTGTATGGGGGAGATTCAGTCATGTTGTTGTGTATTGCTGTAGTGTATTCATTTCCACATGTAGTGTATACATGTAGTGTATTATTATGTCGTGTTAATTCATCTAGTTTTCTGGGGCACCTGGGTGGCTCAGTCGGTTGCAGGTCAACTTTGGCTCAGGTCATGATCTCAAGGGTTCATGAGTTTGAGTCCTGCATTGAGCCCCACATCAGGCTCTGTGCTGACAATGCAGAGCTTGCTTGGGATTCTCTCTCTCTCTCTCTCTCTTTCTGCCCCTTCCCCACTCGTGCTTTCTCTCTCTCAAAAAGAAATAAATAAGCTTAAAAAAATTATCTCTTCTTCTGTTGATGGGCATTTAGGTGGTTTCCAGTTTGGGTCTAACATAAATAATGTTGCTATAAACATTCTTGTACATATTTCCAGGTGCACGTGCTCACAGCACATTTTCACTGGGTATATTCCTGGGGGTGAAATTGCTGGATCACAGTTAGGGTAAACGTGTTTGAGGTTTAGTAGAAATGGCAGATATTGTCCAAACTGGCTATACCATCAGAGTGTATGAGAGTATCTCTGCATGAACTTTGGTAGTGGCCATACAGTTTAAAGCCACAAGTAGAACACTCCAGTGTTATTCAACAGAATAGTTACTTTGTCTTGATCTTAGATAGTAAATGTATTGATTTAGGAATGGTTTCCTTTTATATTTGACCCAGATTACTAACCCCAGGTAAGTACAAATGCAAAATACCAGGAGAAAAAAAAAATTCAGAACACTTTTTTTTGTTTGTTTATGTGTCTCTGATTGTCATTTAACACATTTTCAGTGAAGTTTTGCACTCTTGACTATCTCACATTGACCTCTTAGCAGAAGCTAATAAGCAGTTCTTTAAATCTGTATGAAATGATGGACAGGTTACCAGATGTGATCAAATCATTTCAACTTAATTGTGGCTGGTTTCAATAAATGTTGGTTTCTTTATTCTAATAAACTATAAAGCACTCTACAATCTTAGTTATTAAATTCTCGCTGCTTTTTTATTACTAGGGAGAGTATTTTTATTACTCATTACTGTAATACAGTGATTTCTTTGTTCCTTTTCATTATAAATAAGTTCTCACAGTTGAAAAAAATCTATAAATCCATTCACACTATATTGTCCATACTAAATAAAACAATAGGATTTTTCCTCTGCCCCCTTTTCATGTTGAGATTTGCCAAAAAAAAGAACACAAAAAACAAACAAATAAAAAACAAACAAACAAACAAACAAAAACAGGGGAGAAGTTCCATGATGCAGAATTATTTCATACCCTCAATACTATAAATTTTGGTGAAACTACATACCCAGATCTTTAAAGGGAGAAACAAAAGCCCCACAGAAATAGTTATTGCCTTTACTATTCAACCATAGCCATCCATTCTGTTTTAACAGTCCAGGAAGAAAAATTGATGAGTCTACGCTTTAGCATAGTGGCTAAGAAATACTTCATTCAAACAGATGTGAGTTGTCATTATGTGTGAGATGTGAGCTGACTCAGTTGGTGTAGTCATCACCTGTGAGGAAGTATTGGGGCTGAGTTTTCACTTTGGTACTAGAAAGACAGTGACATCAAGGATGCTGTTTGGAGCTGTTTCTGTTTTCTCTTATCCCGGAGGCCCCCCTTTTCCCTTAGGCAAGAGTTCCCAAATTTGTTCCCCACACCAAAAAATAAATACAAACAAATAACCTCAGAGTTTGGAGTATATCATACATAGATGGGACTCAAAAATTTGCCCTCTAAGAGGTGACACATTATAATCATCTCAGTCATTCATATTTTAGTAAGAAATGGCCCATCAGATCCTTGCCAGGGATCTGAGATTGCCTAGAACTCAGAGAGATGCTGATTCCCTGGGGAGGACACTGCTCCTGGCGCGGAGACCACACTCACCTCAGCCTCTATGGAAGCACACAGACTCCTAGGACGTCATCTGGGGTAAGAGCCAACGCCCTGCCCACCCCGGCGGCACTCCCCTTCCGCAACTATAAAGGCCTTTGGCCGCGGCGCTTCTTCCTACACCTCGCGCCCCACTTCCCGGAGCCCGTCCAGTGCGGAGCCGGTAAGACCAGGGCCAGGGGCACGCGCAATGGGGAGGTGGCCGGGCGGGACAGGCCAGCCCGGGGCTCCGAAGGGCCCGGAGCTCTGGATGGCTGGTGATCTCCGCAGGCTCCGCCCGTCCGCGCCGACCGCTGCCGGCGCGGCATTCCTGCGCCACGGTCGCCACCGCCCCCAGCCGTGCGCTCCGCCCCCGGGCGCCCCCGATCACCCTCCACCGCGGCCGGGCTTCCAGGCCAGGCGGGCCAGCTGGAGACTGAGGTCGGGCTTGTCGGCAGAACAGTAGCCTGAGATCAGAATGTTTTCCTTCCTGTTCTCTCTTTTTCCCTGATCTGTTTGTGACAGTTTCCAGGCGGCCCGGGCTGGTGCTCGTTTCTGGCTTCTCCTTTCTGCGGATGGAGGAGGGGAAAGGAGACCAGTGCGATCCTAGAGATTCTTTATCAACAACAAAAATGTAGTTAATGACTTACACGCTAAGCAGCCGGCACAGCTAGTAGTCTTCCCTGCCTATATGCGGGGACATTGAGGCTCTGATAGAAGTCACGATGGTTAAGTGGGTGGCTGGTCCCAGAGGTCAGGTGCACCTACTTGTGCGCTGCCTCGCAGGAGTAGCCTGTCACCTTGTCCCTGTCGGGCTGCCTTGCCTAATTTGGACCTGCGTTGGGGTTTTCAACTCCCACATCCTACACTAGCTATGAGACTTGGGATTCTTAACCTCTGGAAACGTTAGACTGAATCTCAATAATGAGGACAATTATATCTCCTTTAGTGGAATTTGCTATAGTGCATAGGTAGGTAGTTATGATTTTCTAATTAGAAACATTCTTATTTCAGGTAAATATGGGCGGTGGATTCATTGCCCAAAGGAATGAGAGGCTTGAACCAAAGGAGCATGGAAATGTGTGTGCTCCTAAACTTAGGAAAGGCCCAGAGTGGGCCCCTCCTCAGGCTCACCAGTCTGCAAGCTCAGAGCCTTTTAGGGTAGCCTGGGTCCCGATCCTGTGTCCCTGCTGAGTCCCTGGCCAGTCATCCCTAGTCCTGCATTTGTGCACATGCTCTCCTGAAAATAGAGAGAGAGAGAGAGAAAATGCAAGTTTCATGGCGGTTGGCACAAGCTGAGGAGGACATGGGGAAATGCGGTTGCCTAATTTGCTGGTGTGGGCAGTGGGCAACTTGGGGCCTCTGTTTTGTGTTGCAGTCTTCACCATGGAGCAGCTGAGCACAGCAAACACCCAGTTCGCGGTGGACATGTTTCACGCTATGAATGAGGACAGTCCTACTGGGAATATATTCTTCTCTCCCTTAAGCATTTCATCAGCATTGGCCATGATCTTTCTGGGGACTCAAGGTGCTACTGCAGTACAGGTGTCCAAGGTCAGCAGAAACACCCAAAGACAACCTGCTTTTCCTTCCATCTCCCTGCTGATGGCTAGTCTCTACTGAAAAGTGCCTTTGAGTTCTTACAGTGTGTTTTTAAAACTGTACTTCTGTGTTCCACAACTATACATTGTGAGGTCAGAATATCAGAAGAATCCCCAAGAACAATCCATTTGTATGCAGGCTTTCATTCACAATCGGGTCCTTACAGAGCACCTGCTATATGCCAGCTACCGGTTTTTGTTTGGCTGAGGGAACAGCAGCGAAGAAAGCCGACAAAGCCCCTGCAGTGTGCCCCTTGTAGTCCAGTGGGCTTTCCTGTAAGCCATCGCATCTCTTCCTGAACTAGGATTTACCAGTTTCTGCCTCGCATGTGATGCCCTGCTCCTCATAAGTAATGTCTATTATGTAACATTACTTTCCAGCATAATGACACATGGGAAACACACATAGTGAAGTTGGCAGTGGTCAGCTTTTGAGGGGACAAGGCAACTGTGTGATTCTGTATTCCCTCTGCCTAGCTCCGTGCCTGGCACCAAGTGTGGCTCACTGGGCTGTGATGTGGCTGTGTGAGCGGGAGGGCCCTGCAGGGAGAGAGAAGTGAAGCGTAGCAGCTGTTAAGGGCAGGTCACTAGCACAGCAGGAGAAGCAGCTGCAGTGACTCGCCCTCCTCCTGTCCTTAGTGGGTGGGGAGGGCACTTCTGTACTAGATAGTTTTTAATTCTGAGAGGGGAACTCTGGCTTTGTTCGGAACCTAGGGAAAAGGAGTGCTGAAAGTGGTCTTTCTAACATACCAGTCACAAAGTGCACAGCACCTGCAGCTAGGGACAGTCCAGCCCTGGATTCAAGCTGACGGACCTGTTCCAGCTACAAAGCTTCTATTGCTGTACTTTATGGAGAACCAGTCGTCTTTATCAGTGCAGATATGACAGCATTTAAAAATTTTCAAAAATCCACTTTTTTTTTTTACCCCCTGGTACTAATTGTTAGTTGCTCTCACAGGGTAATATCAGCTTCATTTTGAGGCTTTCCAGGGATTTTATGACTTCAGTAAATAATAGTTTTAAGCGCCACCCCCCCATTTCAATTGAAGCAGATTGAGCATAGCAACTAGGCAAACATTCCATATCTTGGTGAGTGAATGCACTTTGTACACCGTATAGGTTTGTTCTTTGTGTCTTAAGAGCAAGGAGCCAGCCCAGGCCTCATAAAACCATAAAGGGACTTTTGATCTGTAACTGATACATGGGGGATTAAACTTTTGCCAAATGTTAAGTTTAAAGAAGTTATTTTTAAATAAGTGAGTTACTGATGCTAATGGTATAAGAAAAAAAAATCCCTCTATCTGTAATATCTTTGTGTTCCTGCATAGGTAATGATTCTTATTTTTACTGTTTATTTCTGAGAAATTTCAGTGAAATTATATTAGATTCAGAATAAGACATAAACATACCATTTAGAATTTTCTTTGGATAAAAAAGCAGACTTGTATAAATATTTAGGTTATTAACCCCTCATATTGCAGAGCTATAATTTTAACAAAAAGTGATTTAAAAGCAGTTTCTAGTGTTGTAATTATTGTGTCTCACAAAGCTGTACATTTTGGATTCTCTATTATTTGTTCTCCAATGAGAAATTAATAAAATATTGGGCTGGGGATCATAAATAATCAGTAATAAAAACCCATTAATTTAATATGATGGAAGCAAATGCCAAGGAATCACTTTATAATTTCAAACCAAATGGTTATAGAAAGAATGTTTTCTTTATTTTAGGCTCTTCATTTTGATACAGTTGAGGAGATTCATTCAAAATTTCAGAGTCTGAATGCCGATATCAACAAACGCGGAGCCTCCTATATTCTGAAACTTGCTAATAGGTTGTATGGAGACAAGAACTATAATTTCCTCCCTGTGAGTACTTTGCACTTCATGTTCAAAAGCTTACTAGACAGGGGCACCTGGGTGGCTCAGTTGGTTGAGTGTCCAACTCTTGATTTCAGCTCAGGTCATGATCCCAGGGTTGTGGGATCAAGCCCCATGTCCAGGTCTGTGTTGAGCTTGGAACCTGCTTAAGATTTCCCCCTGCCCCCACCTCTATCTCTGTCCTTCTCCCCCACTCTCCCTTGCTCATGCATGCTCTCTCTCTCTAAAATTAAAAAAAAAAATTTTTTTTAGAGAGAGAGAGAGAGAGAGAGACAGCTCGAGCAGGGGAGGGGCAGAGAAAGGGAGACACAGAGTCCAAAGCAGGCTCCAGGCACTGAGCTGTCAGCACAGAGCCCATTGTAGGAGTGGAACTGACAAGCCGTGAGATCAGGACCTAAGTTGAAGTTGGATGCTTAACTAACTGAGCCACCTAGGTGCCCCCCATCTCTAAAATTAAAAAAAAAAAAAAAACACAAAAAAACAATAAAACACTCACTAGACAATGCAGATTTTTTTCTAGCATAACCAAGTTCATAGAAATCAGTTTTAATTGTTATAAAAATCCAGAAAAATGGTACAGAATGAAAATATATGACAGTCAGAATTCTTATTAATCCATGTGGTTTCATTTTATAGTCTTCACAGTGAAAAGATTGATCCTGGCTGTTTTACTAAACCATGAATTCCACAATTCATTTCCAAGTACAATCAGTATGTTCTTATTTATGAAAATGTTAGCCAAGGTTGGAAAAGAATTGGTAAATTTTATACAATACCGAAACTACTGAACAGCAGTACTACAGTACTTAAAAACTATGGTACTTAAAAATAGTTAAGATGGTAAGCTTAATGTTATGTGTTTTTTTACCATAATGAAAAAATATAAAGTTAGAATTTTTTTGTTACAATGAAATTTATACCTTTTTTTTTGTTACAATGAAATTTTAGGAAACAAACATTTTCTGTTTTTGTTTTTTTAAACAGGAATTCTTAGCTTCGACTCAGAAAATGTATGGTGCTGAATTGGCCAGTGTAGATTTTCAGCAAGCCTCTGAAGAAGCAAGGAAGGTGATTAATGAGTGGGTCAAAGGGCAGACAGAAGGTGAGAGACCGGGCAGAACCTAATCATTCTCCTCCTGCCAGCTTCCCCACCTGCATCTGATTCCCCCTTCTTTTTTCCTGTTCCCTCATCCTGACTCTGGGAATCTAGGAGTTCATCCTGGGAATGAGCTCTGCACTGCCCAGTTGGACAGCGTTTGGGTGTAGAAATTCTTCCAAGAGGAAACTTCAACATGATTTAACTGAAATAGCTAAATACATTTCCCCCCATATGTTCCCAAAGCTACATTTTAAAATTAAAACTCACATTGTAGAATAAAAGGAATAAAAAAATTTGAGGAAAATCCAGCCTGGCCCCAATTATTTAATATATATATGGAAAGAAATATCCTAATACTTGTGAATGAATATTCACAAGCTGCTGTGGTCATAAATAATTTTTGTGAACTTCTTGTTAGTTTTTGTGAACTTAGAATCAGGGATGGTAGCTGGGACTGTCTGGTACAACTCTCTCTAGTCTAGTCATGGAAGGAGTCAGGGCACCGAACACTTGTCTTCCATACGAAGAACTGTTCATGGCCATGCGGTGGTCAAGGTGGATCCTGTGTTTCAGTGGAGTAGCTGTCCTACCTTTTGGATATTTATTAAAATCTTGTGTTTTGTTGTGTGTGTGTGTGTGTGTGTGTGTGAGAGAGAGAGAGAGAGAGAGAGAGAGAGAGAGAGAAGGCTTCTGCTTAGTGGATTTGAAAAAGTGATTTACTAGTAACTCAAAATATTTTCATCAAGGATTTTTTTTTTCCTGAAAAAGAATGGCCATTCACAAAATCAGCCTCATTGTTTACCACAAACTCCAGAAAATGAGAATTTTCTTGTTTTGGCCCTTTACCCTTTTATTTGGCATATTTAAAGTGCAAACATGTTAGTAGGGTTTTCCTAACTTAATACCATGTTAAAGGAAAATTAAGTACAGAATATGCTTTTGAATTGCATTTCAGGGAGAATCAAATGTCAGTTCCAATTTGGAATTCGGATATGTGGATCTTTTTTAAAAGTTAACTTTATCATTTTAGGGAAAATCCTGGAACTATTGGCTCCAGGTGTGGTTGACAGCATGACTAAGCTTGTGCTAGTGAATGCCATCTATTTCAAAGGGAACTGGGAGGAGGAGTTCATTAAGGAAGCCACTGACAATAAGCCCTTCCGCTTGAATAAGGTAAAGTGATGTAACTGGCTCAAATTCCTCTTTGCTCTAAGGATATGCAGATAAAAAGTGAGTGATTTTTTTTTCAACTGTCCAGAAAGAGACAAAAATGGTGAAAATGATGTATCAAAAGAAGAGATTTCCATATGGCTACATTGAGGACCTTAAGTGCCGCGTGCTAGAACTGCCTTACCGAGGCAAGGAACTCAGCATGATTATCCTGCTGCCAGATGACATTGAGGATGAGTCCACAGGTCTCAAGAAGGTAACCATTCCCAGCTTCATGCTTCACGTGTCCTGATGTATCGATTCTGCCTTGTGTGGTCGTGGGTGCTCACGCTGGCAGTAGGTGCTTGTTATGTGTTTACTGATGTGACTTTTCTTTCCAATGTTCTGTCATTCCTTTGTAAAGTAGCTTATGGACGTTACTACTCGAGCCCTAAGTTTCAATTTTCAGCTACTGTCAGTGAACAGGTGTGGTGGAGAACATCTAAAGATTTATATTAAATGTAACATGGGCCAGTGGCAACTCATGGCAACTCTCCTAAAAGAACTTTAGGGGAAAGGGCAATGTAATGAAAGTTGTTTTTTGAAACAAATTTTTGAAAATTAAAAATCCCAGGGGTGCCTGGGGCGGCTTAGTTGGGTAAGTATCTGACTTCGGCTCAGGTCACGATCTCGCAGTTCCTGAGTTCGAGCCCTGCGATGGGCTCTGTGCTGACAGCTCAGAGCCTGGAGTCAGCTTAGGATTCTGTGACTCCCTCTCTCTTTCTTCCCTTCCCCTGCTCATGCTCTGTCTCTGTCTCTCAAAAAATAAATAAATGTTAAAATTTTTTTTTAAATTTGAAAACCCCAAAACATTATACTACATAGTTTCATCATGTGCTATAAAACCCTATTACACTGCTCATTCTTGCTGCAATTCATATAGATTGTGAATTAAATTTCCAATAGCTACACAGCAGAAAAAAACTCATGTGACATGTTGGCTTGAGCGCTAAGCCTGTGTTCTAATATGAACTTTGTATGTGATTCCTATTCTGTGTCATTTAAAGGCTATGCCATCTTATGTCAGGACTCAGAATAGGCAAAACTGTTAAGAGTATGGTTTTCTTCAGCGTCTCTAGGCTGCTGTGTGGTTTTTCTCTACCCTATCCCTGATCAAACTTGCTTTCAGGAAGAGATGTAATATTAGCCATTTCCAAGTATAGAGTATGTATTAGAATCAACGTGTATCGTGAAAGAAATAATCAGCATCATTAGAACAAGTGGGTAATGGTTCTGTTCTAGCCCAATAGTAGTAATTATAACAGTAATGAAAATAGCTGTCTTTTATACTATGTGCCAAGCACTTTATGTATATTAACTAATTTAATACTCACACAGTGCTGTAGGTAGGTACTATTGTTACTCCTTTTTAAATGAGGAACTAGGTCTTTTTCTATTTTTACTTAGGAACGAAATCTATTAGAGATTACTTCAACTCTGTGAGGTTCACAGATAACCTCTGTGATCAATGGGATTCAGAATTAGTAGAAGAAAGCTTTAAAATCTTCCCTTATACCACTTAACTGATTAGGGTAACACAGCCATCATGGCCTATAACAGTAAGCTGGTGTGGTAGGAGCTTAGTAATTCCTGGGTGGATGGATGGGTGGGAAGGTGAGTGTATGGGTAGGTAGATAGATGGATACTTGATGGACCCAATGTCCATAGTTCCTGTACTTGGGCACTTGATGGCCTGGAACACAGCTCTGTTATATTATCACTAACCACTGAAAGAAATGAAATCTTTCAAATGGAATCTGTTCCAGCACAAGACATGGAGGAGACTGATGAGCAACTGATAAAATGGGTCCATTCATTCTAATAATGCTTTATTAGTTTACTTATCTAAAACTGTTTTCACCTCTTCTTTTTACTGTTCTCATTCCAGATTGAGGAACAATTGACTTCGGAAAAACTGCGTGGGTGGACCAAAGCTGAGAATCTGGATCGCATTGAAGTCAAAGTCTACTTGCCCAGGTTCAAGCTGGAAGAGAGCTACGACCTTAACTCCCACCTATACCGCCTGGGTGTAAAGGATCTTTTTAGTAGCAGCAAGGCTGATCTGTCCGGCATGTCAGGAGCTAGAGATCTTTTCATATCAAAAATTGTCCATAAGTCCTTTGTGGAAGTCAATGAGGAGGGCACAGAGGCGGCGGCTGCCACAGCAGGCGTTGCCACCTTTGCCATGCTGATGCCCGAGGAGGAATTTGTTGCCGACCATCCATTCATTTTCTTTATTAAGCATAATCCCTCTGCTAACATCCTGTTCTTGGGCAGATTGTCTTCCCCTTAGAAACTGGAAATACGGGGCGCCTGGGTGGCGCAGTCGGTTAAGCGTCCGACTTCAGCCAGGTCACGATCTCGCGGTCCGTGAGTTCGAGCCCCGCGTCAGGCTCTGGGCTGATGGCTCGGAGCCTGGAGCCTGTTTCCGATTCTGTGTCTCCCTCTCTCTCTGCCCCTCCCCCGTTCATGCTCTGTCTCTCTCTGTCCCAAAAATAAATAAAAAACGTTAAAAAAAAAAATTAAAAAAAAAAAAAAGAAACTGGAAATACAAGGTCATGCTTAGAGCTTTATTACCTGCACTTTCAATGGTGACAATTTTCATATATCTTTACCAATAAAACTACCATCTGAAAAAAGATCTTTAATTTCCTTTGTAAGTTCAGCTCTGTTGGCTGTTTACATACACCCATGAAATGTATAGATTCTTGACAACATAGTAGTCTATGAACTTGCTATGCTCTCCTGATGGCCAAAGGAAACATGATAATACTATAATTTAGTTTACAGACAGAATTTTGGAAGCCGAAATAGACATTGATTGTAGAAGGGAGGCTAAAAAACAGATATTCAATTGAAATATAGGAGGGCACCTCAATTAAGAGTCTGGGTTGTAAAGACAACCTTGCCTTGGCCAATATTTCTAATCCCTTGTTCTATAAGATTAGTATTTTTTAATTGTTCTTATTCTTTCAAACTATTAAAGAGTCACTGGTGATAGCCTGCCTTCCCTTTTTTTGTTGCCCTTTCTCCTCCCTAATATGGTGTTTGTGTGGGGTCACATGGAGTCAAGGAGTGGGTGCCTTCTCATAAAAGATTCCAAGAAATGACAAAAAAGAATAATGTAGTGGCAGAGACTGTTAAGCAAAGAGGGGGTACAAAGATCTCACTTGTTAACCATCTTCTTGCATGTTTTCTGATAAAAGTTCTTGGTTTCCATCATGTGATACATGTTTTTATGGCAATGGGGTGCCTTTATGCAATGCTGTGGTGTGGAGTTTGGAGAGGGTCTGATCAATATACATGTACTCCTTGGGATAAGGCTTGAAATGATACATTTTCTTGCTCCCACGAAACCAGTGGGCTGGTTAATAAACTTTCCTAAGATTCTGCAAGCCAGACTGATCTCAGTTCACTTGTTCACTCTGATCTTAGACAAGCCAAGAATAAAACAGAATTCTTGGCCTGACAGTACTGATGTCCGTGATGGCAAGAAGTGAGAACACAGAATAAAAACAACATCTTAGCAAATCTGTTGTCAGCAAGCTTTCCCTCCTTCATTTCTTCTTACAGAAGGAAATAAGGTAAAAACTCTAAAGTCTGTGCATTGTCTGGGAAGAGAATAAACGTACAGTTACAGCTACAGTCTATTTTAATGAGTTTAGGGTGCATGTTGTACAGTCTGAAGTGACCACTGGAAGAATAGTAAAAGGGTTTATAACTTTCAAAATAAACCAAAGAGAAAAAGGGAATAACAAAAAATGATCAATCCAAAAAAGAGGAAAGAAAGAAGAGAGAAAGGAATGCAAAGCACGCATGACAGATACCAAGATGGTATATTAAACTCCCAAGTATTTAAGTAATGACTTAAAATGCAAAATTGGCTAAAAATGTTCCAGTTACAAGACAAAGGTGGTCAGGCTAGACTGGAAAAATACCATATGGTGTTTACAGAAAATATGTTTATAACATAAAAATAGAGTTTGGGGCACCTGGGTGGCTCAGTCATTTAAGCATCTGACTCTTGATTTTGTCTCAGGTCATGATGTGACAGTCATGGTATCAAGCCCTGTGCTGGGCATGGAGCCTGCTTAATATTCTCTCTCTCTCTCTCTCTCTCTCTCTCTCTCTTTCTCTCTTTCTCTCCCCACCCCCCATCATGCTCTCTCTCTCAAAAAAATTGAGTTTGAAAGAAAATGAATGGAAAAGATATATACGGTGCAAATACCATAGAAGTAGATATAGCTATAAATATTTTTGGTGAAATATGGTGAGTGGTTCTCATATTTACCTGACAATGTAAGAGGCCAAGAATATCCAACACATTCTTGAAAACCAGGAGAGAGGATATACTTAATTGAATCATGACTTATTCTAATCACTATCAATTCCCTCTTTTATTCTCAAAATTTAATCAATTTGGATACTAAGTCATATGGTCATTACATTTATGACAAATGTAGCACCTCAAAGTTGGGAGTGAAGGGAGAAAATTTTCAAAAAATTGTTCCGGAATAGTAGGAAAAAATGGAAAACAATTCAAATTGATTCAAAAATTAACACCAGCGGGACTTCACTCTGAAAGCAAAATAATAAAGCTTTTAATTTTTAAAAATGTCTTATTTATTTTTGAGAGAGAGAGAGAGTGCAAGCAGGTGATGGGAAGAGAGAGAGGGAGACACAGAATCCAAAGCAGGCTCCAGGCTCTGAGCTAACAGCACAGAGCCCGATGTGGGGCTTAAACCCACAAACTGTGAGATCATGACTTGAGCTGAAGTCGGATGCTCAACTGACTGAGCCACCCAGGCACCCCAACAATAAAGCTTTTAGAAAGTAATATACAAATATATTTTCATGAACTTGTGATTTCTTTATAGGACACACACACTTTTTTGTTAAATTTATTTCTAGGCATTTGGACATTTTTTTTTTTAATGATAAATTGAGCCAAGTGAAAATTAAGAACTTTAGTTCTGTAACACACACCATTAAGAGAAAGAGAAGGTAAGCCTCGGGATAGTCAATATAGGCCAGTGCTCTAGGAGGGTAACATCTGAGTATTGGTCTGAGAGAATGTCCCCAAAGGCAGGGTTTCCAAGTCTGAAGGCTTTCCTCCTTATCTCCCAGGCTAGAACTAAAAAAAATTATATATGATTAGGGCAGCCACACTCTGTGAAGGTACAGCTTTGGAGAACTGGCTCCCAAATATCTTCAGAGTTTTTTTTTTTTTTAATTTTTGTTGTTTATTTTTGAGAGAGAGAGAGTGTGTGTGTGTGTGAGCAGGGGAGGGACACAGAGAGAGGGAGACACAGAATCCAAAGCAGGGTCCAGGCTCCAAGCTGTCAACACAGAACCCGACGTGTGGCTGGAACTCAAGAGCCATGAGATCATGACCTGAGGTGAATTCAGATGCTTAACCTACTGAGCCACTCAGGCGCCCCTCTTCAGAGCTTTTATGTATCAGAAACCCTGTCTGAGATTATCCAAAGAAAGTGGCAGCCCATCCCAAAGAGAAAAAGAAGGGGAATTTGTTGGACATTACAAAATCAAGAGGGGTTTTAACATCATCAAAAGTCAAATTGCTTATTTTATTTCTGCATTGGTCTGTTTCTTTAAAAAGAATACTGCCATGTTCTTGCCATGCTAAATACTTGCTCACTCAGAAATAAATCATAAGATTGTAACCTAGAATTCTCTGACCGTAATTATTCTTCCAGTTTAGATCAAGGAGAGACTCACTCAAAGTTCATGAGAAATGACGCCGGGACACCCTGGTGCTTCATACATGACATTTGTACTAACACCAACCTTGTGAGGAGGATGTTACTGTCTTTATTCTACAGAAAAGAAGAGGAATAGTTATCATGGCTCAAAGCTCTGCAGTGCAGAGATCACCCTGATTCATCATGAGCTGAAAAGTCCCTGAGCGTCACCACTGAGTCCCATCCAGAGGAATGACAAATGCATTGTAAGTGAGTCTTAGAGACTCTGCCCTTCAATATTAATGTTACACTTCCACTCTCAGCTGCCAATCTCAGCCACTGAAAATGAAATCGTCAATAATTTTACAATATCACATAAACTTGCCCTGGAAAAGGCAGAATATAACCCAGAATTGCTTGGAAATAGGAGGTAAAGAGCATTTCAGTAGGTCCTGAAGAGTTGCCATTTTTCCTGAAGAGTTGCGCAAATTCAGCTCCCTGTTCCCCTCCAATGTCACCGCCAAGAGCTGAGATCGCTGCAGAAAATGATACATCAGTTTGGGGATAAGAAATACACTGGAGGAAGAATTTGAGAGGACTAAAGAAGGATCTGTTACATTTCAACCTTGGAGAGGTGGATGGTTCAGAAACATGCACAGATGATAAAGTATAAAAGCATTCCTTCATCCAAATGCTCAGGCTTCTAATTACATATAGAGAATTCGACACCAGACACTCAGTGGCTGCTGTGACAGGGGCCCCATCCATACAGTGTGAGTAGAGTGGTGTGGAATGAATGAATCAGTTCAAAATTATACAGCCGAAGAATAATTTGTAGTGCGAAAGCACACGTGTGCCCCGGAACAAAGGTGATTTTCTAGTACACTGGAGGGACAATTAAAAAAAAAAAAAAAAAAAAAAAAAAAAAAGCAATGACTAGCAAGAACGAGAGGATGTTACTGAAAGAGGTTTTCAAAGAGTTCTTGCACCAGTTCTTCCTTCATTTTGTAACCATGTTGTAACAAATCTTGATAAGACATTTTGCTTCCTGCAGATAAGTAAGGTTTCCCTGTAAATTAACAATTTAAATGTGTTATCATTGTAAAATATTTTAAAACGTCAGTTTCAAAGACTGAACATGCACTGCATAGATTCTATGCAAAATTTGGTACATTAGCTGAAATATTTAGGAAATTGATAAGATTTTTCACCTGGTTTTCTGGTTAATCCAGAAACCTTTTCCTTTCCTTTCCTTTCCTTTCCTTTCCTTTCCTTTCCTTTCCTTTCCTTTCCTTTCTTTTCTTTTCCTTTTAAGAGGTGGGAGGGACAGAAAGAGAGAGAGAGAGAGAGAGAGAGAGAGAGAGAGAATCTTAAGCTCCACACTCAGTGCAGAGCCTGATACAGGGCTCAATCCGATGACCCTGGGATCATGACTTGAGCCCAAATCAAGAGTTGGACGCTCAGTCGACTGAGCCACCCAGGTACCCCATCCCAGATATTTTCGATCAAGGCAAAATAAGAGATATTTAAAATTTTCAGTTGCTTTCACATGGCATAATATATTATGGTAAGGACTTCTGTGTTTTTAAAACTCATTAATTTCTTGCTGTAAGTCATGTCCTACATTACTTGCTGAACTGCTTTGAAAAAAATTAATGTTTTTTGATCATTGTGGGTTTTTTTAAGTAAAAATATATTAATTCTAGAAAAATTGTTAGTCTAGAACAGGTAAGGTTCTTCATATTCAAGGCTCACAATCTTCCACTGAACCATGACAATAGCATGAAATATCTCTTAAGAGTGTTCAAATCAATTCTCTTTATTCAATTTCAAATTCACTTATTTTTCTAATTAAGTTGCTTTCTCCCTATATTATGTGCTAAGCTCTGGACTCGGCTCTAAGGATGCAACAATGGACAGTTATCCCCTCCCTAAGGTAGTTTATGTCTAGTTCATAAAATCGTTCTCCAGTAACTAATTTGGTTAACTGACCCATTGGATAACAATGGTACCAAATTGGTTGCTGGCACCTTAATCCTGTGCTTTTGTTCATATCTTTTCCTTTATTGTAACGCAAGGGGTTGTCTTCAGTATCGAGTGCCAACATTTTGGGAAGCTTTTTCTTCTACATTATTTAGTAAACTGGCAATTAGCTGGCCTGTGCTTATCTTGTTATCAGTGTGTGCATTCTGGTATCTACTCCCCCTTCTGGATATACTCACCCCTGGGTGTACTGTTGAGTTGGGAGTCCCCAGGGCACAGCTAATCCAGAAGCAGGATTAGGTGTTTCCCTTGCAAAGGGAAGAATATGAACAAAGGCATAAGTGTAAGAAAGCAAAATAAGGATGGTGTGATTGGAGATTAATCAATAAAAGGAAGAGCAGGGAGGTTGTGGCTAGAGAGTGGAGGACCTGGGTCATGCAAAGCACTGAAGGCAAGGGGACCTGGGGATTTTTGTCTTTCGTTTTATTAAAAAATGTTTATTTATTTATTTTTTTTGAGAGAGAGAGACAGAGACAGAGACAGAGCACAAATGGGGGAGGGACAGAGAAAGAGGGAGACACAGAATCTGAAGCAGGCTCCAGGCTCTGAGCTGTCAGCACAGAGCCTGATGCAGGGCTTGAACTCACCAAGCGAACCGTGAGATCATGATCTGAACTGAAGTTGGATGCTTAACCGACTGAGTCACCCAGGTGACCCCTGGGGATTTTTATCTTAAGGACACTTACTCCATTCTCCCTACTATGTCACATACCCTGTTTTAGGCCCTGAAGTGCAGACCCTAGTGTGGGGCTTGAACTCACGAAGCTGTGAGATCATGACCTGAGCTGAAACCAAGAGTTGGATGCTTAACCAACTGAGCCACCCAGGCATCCTTGTCATTGAGGTATTTTAAAGCAGATAGGCCACGAAAAACATTTTCTCTGTCTGGCATGTTGAGGACACATTGGGAGGTAGCCAGGAGTGGGAGTCTGAGAGTTACTTAGGGTCTCTTCCAGTAGTGAGGGATGAGAGTGGCTTCAACCAGGGGCCAGAGAGGATGGATATCAAGAGATGGATTTGAGGAATCAAATCGGAAGCAGCACTTAGCTGGAGGTAAATTGTGGAGGGTGAAAGAAAATGAATTATTAAAGTTTTCACCCAGCTTTCTAGCAACTGGGTGAACGAACAGAGGTGAGAAGACAGAGGAAGAGGAGGTCTGGTGAGAAAGCTGGGAGACTAGTCATGGATGTCCAATCCACAGTTGCCATAGATGAGGCTGCCTGGTGTGAAGTGAATGGAGAGGAGAGGGTCCAGGGGGAAAAATCCAGAGATACTGACGTTCAGGTCCAGCCAGCAAGTGAAGACTAACAAAAGATGCCTTAAGAGAAGGAGCTTACGAGATTGGAAAGAACAGGAGAGGGAGTGGTCAGCAGCCCCACAGGATGGGAGAGTTTCAAGGAGGGGGAAGTGGGCAAACGGCATCAAATTCAGGGTAGGTCAGGTGAGGTAAGGACTCAACTGCCCTTTTGATTAGCAACATGGAAGTCACCGGGGACCTTAGCATGGGATGACCTTACACAGTGGTGACAATGGAAGTCAAATGGAAGTGGGTCAAGGACTAAGCAGTACAATTTTGGCTGCAAGACAGTGGCTACAACATAGATTTTTTTCTTATTAATCAATCTTATTGAAGTATAATTTATATACAATTACCCATTAAAGCATAAGATTCAAGGAATTTTGACAACTGTATATACACATGAAACCACCATCCCTATGAATAGATAGAACACTCTGTCACCCCAGGCATCCACTGATTTTTTTTTTTATGTCACTATAGATTACTTTTGTCTGTTCTAGAATTTAATATAAATGGAATCATACAGGAGGTGTTTTGTGTGTTTGACTTTCCACCTGGCATGATTTTGGGATTTAGCCATGTTGTTACATGTATCACTTCATTCCCTTTTAATGCCAACCAGTATTTCATTGTATAGATATACCACAATTTAATTGCCACCCATTTTTTCTTAATGGACATAACTAAGTTGCATCTATGCCCTGAAAGCAAGAACAATTCAGCATCAGATAACCCAGTAATACATGTCATAATGACTCAACTATTTATCACAAGAAGAAAAACAATATAATGAAAAATGAAATGAAAATAAGAATAAACAATATGAGAAAACCTACAAGAATCCCAAGAAGAAAAAATATATACTTATTTTGTAAATAGCAAAAAAGCATTTAGTAACATTTAACATCCTAACTTGATAAGAAATTTATACCAGAAACCTACAACGTCATGCTTAGTGGTAAAATATTATAAGGAGTTCCATTAAATTCAAGACCAAAGCAAGGATACCTATCATTACCAACGTTATCACCCATTTCCCTAAATATTCCAGATGGTGCAATGGGTCAAGAAGGAGAATTAAAATATGAATAGTAGAAAAAGAGAAAAAATATCTAGAAAACTAGAGACTCAATTAGCAAACCATTATAACTTATTAGTTATAATGAGGCCGACAGGGTAGCAAGATTCTGGGTAAATTTACAAAAATTAATACATTTCTTTTTAACCACAATAGCACGTTAGAAATTGTAATAAAAATCTTATTTACCATATCAACAAAATTACAAAATATCTAGAAATTCATAGAGGTGCAAGAGTAGAAAGGAAACTTGAGTGAAAGATGGGAAAATGATGACTTATAGCAACTATATTATGAGACAGAATCAATATGGGAAATGCACTAATTCCCCCCCCAATTAATCCATAATTCTTAGGTAATTCCAATCAAAACCCCAATTTGGTGAACTAATTTTAAGTGTTACCTGGAGGAGTAAATGAGTAAAACAAGAAAAATATTTTTGAAAAGAGGGAAAAGCAAGAAAAAAACCAGACCTACAGTAATGAAAACAGTGAGGCTCTGGTTCAGAAATAGACAAATAAACCAACAGAATGAAACAGTGTCTAATAATAAATCTGTGAGAATATGTGGGAGTTTGTTCTATGATTAACAGAGAACAGAGAATCAAGAGAAAGGATGAACTAAATGGGTGTTGGGGCAATTGGCTGACCTTTGGGAAAAAATACATCTCCACTTCACAGGCTGAATGAATTTAAGACAGATTTAAGGGCTAAAATTAAAAAACAAAGCTATAAAATAAGAAGACAAAGTTATAGAAGTGCTGGAATAAAATATGAGAGAGCATATTTAAAATCCTTGAGTGAGAAAAGACTTCTTAAGACAAAAGATCCAGAAGCCATAAAATAGGAATTTACAAATTTGATTTCATAATTTTTTTTCTTCCTGTAGAAAATATTTGCAACATATGTAACAAAGGCATAATATCTCTAAGATGTGTACCATGAGAGGTAGTTACTGTGTTCGGGCATCAGGGACAGAGGCTGGGTGGATGACCTGTCAGGTACCATTGGCCCTGTTGTCTTATGATTCTATAGGGACTAGAAAGCTCCCTGACCAGGACTCAAATGGAAAGTCCTCTGTCCTCATGACCATTCAGCAGGTGAAAAATGAGCACCAAGTATGTGCCTTTTATTAGATATGTAAGATAAAAAGATAAGTAAGACAAAATGCTTCTTTTGGAAGGTGACTGTCTATTTCAGAGGACAAGTACCAGAACCCAATTACCACAGTAAAGCATGAGAGGTGCAGGAGAGAGAGGGAGGGGCATGGCATTTTCAAAGAAAGAAGTGACTCATTTTGCCCCAGGGCAGTGGTGAGAGGGTGAGGGGAGGCCAGTTAATCCTGGAACTGGGTGACTTATGCATACATTACCATTCAGTTCTCTTTTTGATAACATTTTTTTGTATGTGTAATCATTGCAACCATCAAATTTCCTACCTAGGGATCACCTTTATTTGACTTTATAAAACTTATAAAACTCTTTGAAAAGTCTATATTTTGATAAATGACATTTGCTAAGAACTAACTAGTATTTTATATAGTGCCCTCAATACCCCCTCCAGGTAACCTGTCCTCTGCTTTCTTAGAGGAGTTTTATCTATATATTGTCTGAACTTTATTAATGTTATAGTTTGCATGTATGTATGTGTGGATAAATCTATTTTGAATGACCAACTTATCTTGGGAAGAAAAAAACATCCCTTAGGACCAAAGCCCTGCATCTGGCTTTATGTGTCTATGTGATAAAGAATTCTCAACTTATTTGGGTTTTCTTTCTCTAGTCTGCTCTCTTCTCCTAGATGTTAAGAAAGCCTTCTAAGCATGAGCAATCTTGTCACCAGTGAAGTAGGAAATCTTTCTCTTTCGGAGCAGTTCAACCAGTTCTGTTGCAACAATGAATAAAAGTCTTGGTAAACATCTTTGCTGGTTATTGTTTAGAAGAAATAAAAGTAAATCAAAATCAGTACTGACATGGAAAATCCAGCAAGAAAAAGCCAGATGATTGCTCAACGTGTATTGCTAAGAATCACCAACCCAGCAATCAAATGGCTCATGTGAAAAACTAAAAACCCAAAGAAAAGAAAAGGTGCTTGCCTTCCCACCACCACCTCTCTCAGCCCTGTACCCTGCCCATTGGCAATCGTTTTGAGCACAGCCCTTCTGAGTTCCAATCCATCACCCTGGGAAAATTTGCTTTGCAATGGTCAACGATGATATTGACATAAATGCAACTCTAAAAGGAAGATAATATCTTATACTACATAATGCTTATGTGACAGGAACTTTTCTAAGCTTACTATAGCTTGTTTAATCCTCTCAACAATCTGATGAGTTTAGGTATAACCAATACCTTGTCTAACAGATGGCCAAACTGAGACACAGAGATACTAGGCAAGTTGTCAAGGGTCACAAAGAGCCGAGGTTCAACCTAGACAGACTAGCTCCAGAGTCTGTGCTGTTAGCCACAGTATTGCATTCAGTAGAATATAGGGATGGGCATGTGTTCAAGAAGCCCTCTGGCTGACAATGATTAACTCCTTGTCTTGAAGATCATTGTTCAGGTTGATGTATTAATACCCCTGTGAAATGGTGTGCTAATGTGCAATGCCAGTGCCAGTGACCAGGAAAGAGTATAGCAGAGTCCTCTGTCATGGAGTCCTTTAATGGAGGAGAATGACAGGATAAACTCAGCTACAGAGGACTCCAAACATAAAGAGCAGGTTCTATTTGGAATGGTAGACTCAAAAAGCAAAAGGAGATAGGCATCAGTATATTAGTCTTAGAAGCCGCATTCCTCATCTGGGAAAAATGAAGAGTGTGGGCCCAATGTCTTATAAGTTTCCTTTAAACCCTAACATCCTGCAGTCCTCATGCGTGGTCATGCATGGTCTTTTTAATCAGTGGGACTCAGTGGCCACATGTTGGTGATCAAACCAGCAAAGACTTTGCCAGGCTTGCAAAACAAGATATTGGGCACAATTTGTGTGCATCCTGTGACCTCGGTTAAATGTGCTAAGTAAAAACATTATATGCAGCTGTGAATACAACCATAGGAAAAAGCCACAAAAAGCTCCACTAGCAAGTACACTATACTCCTCAAATGGGCAGAACCCCAGGGCCTTGTATTTACAGCACGCTTCATACTATGGAATGGAACGGGATAGCTTGATGCTTTGGTTCTTTGGAAAAGGATTTGTCTTCACCCACTTACGACACAGACATTTTCTAGCTCAGAGATTTATGAGCTATTACCGAAGATTGCTCATGGGTTATTATTGAAGAATGCTCTATCTCTTTGACAACCAAGCATGTTGCCTGGCAACAATTTCCTTGTTGATTTCTTATCCTCTTATCATTGTTTCCTTTTTCCCCCCCTCTTATCATTGTTTCTATAACTTCAGCAAATCTATCCCTATTTTGTTCCCTCCAACACAGAATAAAGTCTCTTTATGTTCCTGAATTACCAGACAGCAAAAACAGAGTGATAGATCCATCAGGGTTTATTATAAGAGGCTGGATGTTTCATTGTTATCACTGCATCTCAACTTTGGTTTACATTTTAAGCTTTATGGGGCAAATTCCTGTTGAATTTTAAAAATACAACCTGTGAGGCCTGTGGCAGACCATACAGTTACATTGGGAGAAAGCAAAGGTGAAAAACTTCAGATTCAGGTTCATATGCTGTACAGAATTTGGTCAGAACTGGATTTTCCTAGAGAGCAGGAAAAGTGTGATACTTTGAACACAAAGCAACAAGGCATGTTTCCTTTTTTTAGTGGTAAGAATGGTGGAAGAGCTGTAATTCAAACTTGGAAAACACTAAGCACTTGCTGTACCTGAAACAGGCTGGTGTAAGCCAAGTAGAAATGCAATAGTCTACAGCTGTTCCTCGAGGCTTCCAGCTGCTCTGCCTCCAGAGATTTTGCTTATCCTCTGATTTATGCCTGAAATTCCACGACTAAGCTACATCCTGCTGCCTTGAAAATTTAAGCCCTCTTTAAAATAAAAATGCTTACTACAGAAATAATAGTCTTTAGCTACCATTTACATCTTAGTGAAGATCAGTCACTTACATCTTTGTTGGACTGAGGAACTGAAAACAAGATAGGAGTTGGAGAGAGATCATGGGAAAACTGGGCTCTGAGTAAAATGAAAAGGTAATAGGACTGGATCACAGTCAAAAAACATTGGCCTGGGGTTGGTCCTGACTAGCGTGCCCTTGTCCAGCAACATACATAAACACCTGTATGTAGAGATACCAGACAAAGTATACTGGCTTATTTGGATTCTTCCTTCTACTCAGCAGCATTCCTATCCTGAATAGCCACAGAGTTGTAAAGAATTATAGATTTCCCCTCAAAACCCATTTCTGTTTGTGCACATAACAGAGTATCAAAATACATTGAGCAATAGCAAACTATTATAGAGGTTGTAACATATATTGTTCCATAAATGATAGAACAAGTACACAGAGAATCAGTAAAGATATAGAAGACTTGAATAGCACTATGAACCAGATTGACCTAGTTGACATTTATAGAACACTCAATTCAGCAACAGCAGAATATACATTCTTTTCAAGACACAGGAAACATTGATCAAGACAGGCTATATTTGGGACCATGAAACAAGGCTCAGTATGTTTAAGATGATATAAATTTTACAAAGTTTTTTTTCCTGACCACAATAGAATTAAATTAGAAATCAATAACAAAAAGATATGTGGAAAAATATCTAAATATTTAGAAGCTAAACAATGCACTTGAAAGTAATCCATGGGTTAGAGCAGAAATTAAAAGAGAAATCAAAAAATATGTTGAACTGAGTTTCATTTTGAAAATGAAAAAACGATTTTTAAAATTTACAATATGCAACTAACGTGGTACATAGAGGGAAATTAATAACTTCAAATGCCTATATTAGAAAAGAAAGATATCAAATTGATGACCTAAGCTTTTATCCTAAGAAACAAGGAAAGGAAAAACAAAATAAGCCCAAAGTAAGTAGAAGAAAAGAAATCTAAGAACTGAAATCAATCAAACAGAAAATAGAAATAAAAATAGAGAAAATCAATACAGCCAAAAACTAATTCTCTGAGAATATAAATAAAATTGGCAAACCTTTAGCCAGGCTGATCAGAAAAAAAAAGAAAAGATGCAAATTATAAATAACAATAATAAGCAGAAGACATCACAAACTCTACAAGCAATAAATAAATATGAAAAACATTATATTAAAAGGTTCAAAAAATTTGAGGAGATGAAGAATTCATTTTAAAACTATCAAAGCTCACCAAAAACTGACAACTTGTCTACACTTTGCTGATGAAAGGAATTTGTAGTTAAATACCTTCTCACTAAGAAATCTCTAGCCCCAGATGGCTTTCATTGTTGAATTCCATCAAACATTTATAGAATAAATAATAGTAATTCTATACAAACTCTCTCAGAAAATTAAAAAGAATAAAACATTTCCCACTAATTATATGGGACCAGAATTACCCTGATACCAAAACTAGAAAAAAACATTGCAAGAAAAGAAAACTAGATAAAAAGATCCCTCATGGAATAGATGCAAAATTATTCATCAAATTTTAGCAAACCAAATCTAGCAATATATTAAAAATATAATACATCATGGGGCACCTGGGTGGCTCAGTTGGTTGTATGTCTGACTCTTGGTTTTGACTCAGATCATGGTGTCATGGTTCATGACTTCAAACTCTGCGTCTGGTTCTGTACTGGCAGTGTGGAGCCTGTATGGGATTCTCTCTCTCACTTTCTCTCTCTGAGTCTCCCTTGTTGCATGCACGCTCTCTCAAAATAAATAAATGACCATTAAAAAAAAAGATAATACATCATAATCAAATAGTGTTTGTCCCAAAATGTAAGGTTGGTTTAACATTCAAAAATTGATCAATGCACAATAAAAAAAGTCAATGTAATTCACCATATTATCAGATTAAAAACAAAATGTTATGTTCATGATCATCTCCATATGATCATCTCAATATATACAGAAAAAGCATTAAAAAATGAAGCATTTATTCTTAATAACTTGCAACTCTCAGAAACCTAGACATAGAAGAAAATTTCAATCTGATAAAAACAAAACTGTACATCTAATATACTTAATGGTGAAAAACTGAATTCTTTCACACTAACATTGGGAATAAGACAAGGATGCCTAATTTTAATCACTTTTATTCAACATTTTACTGAAGGTTTTATCCTATTTGATAAAACAAGAAAAAGAAATAAAGTCATCCAAATTGGGCATAAAGGATTAAAATTGTCTATATAGACAACATAACCATCTATATAGAAAATCCAAAGGAGTATGCAAAAGCTACTTGGAACTAATACTTAGCAAAGTTTTAGGGTACAGGGCAATATGGAAAAATCAATGCTATATCTTTTTTTTTTTTCTTTTAGAGAGAGAGAGTGTGAGTGGTGGAGAGGGGCAGAGGGAGAGAGAAAGAACCTTAAGCAGGCTCCATGCTAAGCGTAGACTCCCTGGGATCATGACCTGAGTGAAAATCAAGAGTAGGATGCTCAACTGACTGAGCCACCCAGACACCCCAATTGTATTTCTGTATACTCACACTAAACAATCAGAAGTTGAAAATATTTTTGGATACCACTTATAATAACCAATATAAATTACTTATGGATAAATTTGACAAAATATGTGTAAGCCCTGAAAACTATAAAACATGGTTCAAGGAAATTAAAGAAAACCAAAATAAATGGGGAGACCTACCACACTTATAGATTGGAAGATTCAATGTTGTTAACATGTCAATCTCCCCATATTGATCTATTGATTCAACACAACCCAGCAGGTTACTTTGTAGAAATTGAAAAGCTAGCAAAAATTTATGTTGAGATTCAAAGGACCTAAAATAGCCAAAACAACTTTGAAAAGGAAGTACAAAGTTGGAGAATTTAAACTACCTTATTTTAAGGCATGTTATAAGTTCCAGAGAGTATGGTATTAAGGTCAAGGAGGAAAAAAAAAAAAAAAATATATATATATATATATATATATGATACATCACATATATCATTCATTCATGTATGTATGTATATATATAATACATCTAAATAAATATCTGATGATATATGCTATATCATATCTCTATATCATAGGAACATATGAAATAGAATAGAGTCCAAAAATAGACACACATACGTATATGATCAACTGATTTTCAATGGATGTGCCAAGACAGGCCATGGGAAAAGTACAATCTCTTCAACAAATTGTGCTGGAACAATTTGAGAGCCATATTCAAAAATATTAATTTCAACACTTATTTCTTATATATACTCTTTCAGCTTTATTAAGATGTAATTGAACATAACATTGTGTAAGTTTAAAGTATAGTGTGTTGATCTGATACACTTAGGATCTATTGAGATGATCATATTGTAAAATGATTACCATAGGAGGGTTAGTTACCATCTCCATCACATCACATAATTTACATTTCTTTTTTGAGGTGAAAACATTTAAGCTCTACTGTCTTAGCGATTTTCAAGTATTTCATACGGTATTTTAACTGTATTCACCATACTGTTCATTTGATCCCCAGAAATTATTTATAACTAGAAGTGTGTACCCTTTAACCAACATCTTCCATCCTGCCCCCCTCTCCCAGGCCCTGGTAACAACCACTCTACTCTCTGTTTCTATAAGTTGAGCTTTTTTAGATTCTACATACAAGTGATATACAGTATTTGTCTGTTTGACTTATTTCACTTAGCCTAATGCCTTCAAGTTCAAACCATGTTGTCTCAAATGGCAGGATGTCCTTCTTTCTCATGGCTGAGTAATATCCCATTGTATGTGTGTGTATACACGCATGTGTGCGCGCGCACACACACACACACATCACATTTTCTTTATCCACTCATCTTTTGACTGACACTTAGGTTGTTTCCTTATCTTAGCTTTTATGAATAATCTAAAAAAACATTGGAGTGCAGATATCTCTTTGAGATCCTCCTTTCACTTCCTTTGGATATATAACCGGAAGTGGGATTGCTGGATTGTAAGGCAGTTCTATTTTTAACTTTTTAAAGGAAACTCCATTCTGTTTTTCATAGTGGCACCAGTTTACATTCCCACTAACTATGCACAAGGGTTCCTTTTTCTCCACCTCCTTGCCAACACTTGTTATCTTTTGTCTTTTTGATGACAGCCACTCTAACAGGTGTGAGGTGATTATCTCATTGTGGTTTTGATTTGCGTTTCTCTGATGATTAAGCGATGTAGAGTATCTTTTCATGTATCTATTGGCCATTTATATGTCTTCTGTGTAAAAATGTCTATTTAGTTCCTCTGCCCAATTTTAAATCCGATTGTTTTTTGCTATTGATTTTTTTTTTTAATTTTTGGATTTTTTTTTGTTAGAATGATTTTTTTTTTAATTTTATTTTTTTATTTTTTAATATATGAAATTTACTGTCAAATTGGTTTCCATACAACACCCAGTGCTCATCCCAAAAGGTGCCCTCCTCAATAACCATCACCCACCCCGCCCTCCCTCCCACCCCCCATCAACCCTCAGTTTGTTCTCAGTTTGTAACAGTCTCTTATGCTTTGGCTCTCTCCCACTCTAACCTCTTTTTTTTTTTTTTTTCCTTCCCCTCCCTCATGGGTTTCTGTTACGTTTCTCAGGATCCACATAAGAGTGAAACCATATGGTATCTGTCTTTCTCTGTATAGCTTATTTCACTTAGCATCACACTCTCCAGTTCCATCCACGTTGCTACAAAAGGCCATATTTCATTTTTTCTCATTACCACGTAGTATTCCATTGTGTATATAAACCACAATTTCTTTATCCATTCATCAGTTGATGGACATTTAGGCTCTTTCCATAATTTGGCTATTGTTGAGAGTGCCGCTATAAACATTGGGGTACAGGTGCCCCTATGCATCAGTACTCCTGTATCCCTTGGATAAATTCCTAGCAGTGCTATTGCTGGGTCATAGGGTAGGTCTATTTTTAATTTTCTGAGGAACCTCCACACTGCTTTCCAGAGCGGCTGCACCAATTTGCATTCCCACCAACAGTGCAAGAGGGTTCCCGTTTCTCCACATCCTCTCCAGCATCTATAGTCTCCTGATTTGTTCATTTTGGCCACTCTGACTGGCGTGAGGTGATATCTGAGTGTGGTTTTGATTTGTATTTCCCTGATAAGGAGCGACATTGAACATCTTTTCATGTGGCTGTTGGCCATCCGGATGTCTTCTTTAGAGAAGTGTCTATTCATGTTTTCTGCCCATTTCTTCACTGGGTTATTTGTTTTTCGGGTGTGGAGTTTGATGAGCTCTTTATAGATTTTGGATACTAGCCCTTTGTCCGATATGTCATTTGCAAATATCTTTTCCCATTCCGTTGGTTGCCTTTTAGTTTTATTGGTTGTTTCCTTTGCTGTGCAGAAGCTTTTTATCTTCATAAGGTCCCAGTAATTCACTTTTGCTTTTAATTCCCTTGCCTTTGGGGATGTGTCGAGTAAGAGATTGCTACGGCTGAGGTCAGAGAGGTCTTTTCCTGCTTTCTCCTCTAAGGTTTTGATGGTTTCCTGTCTCACATTCAGGTCCTTTATCCATTTTGAGTTTATTTTTGTGAATGGTGTGAGAAAGTGGTCTAGTTTCAACCTTCTGCATGTTGCTGTCCAGTTCTCCCAGCACCATTTGTTAAAGAGACTGTCTTTTTTCCATTGGATGTTCTTTCCTGCTTTGTCAAAGATGAGTTGGCCATACGTTTGTGGGTCTAGTTCTGGGGTTTCTATTCTATTCCATTGGTCTATGTGTCTGTTTTTGTGTCAATACCATGCTGTCTTGATGATGACAGCTTTGTAGTAGAGGCTAAAGTCTGGGATTGTGATGCCTCCTGCTTTGGTCTTCTTCTTCAAAATTACTTTGGCTATTCGGGGCCTTTTGTGGTTCCATATGAATTTTAGGATTGCTTGTTCTAGTTTCGAGAAGAATGCTGGTGCAATTTTGATTGGGATTGCATTGAATGTGTAGATAGCTTTGGGTAGTATTGACATTTTGACAATATTTATTCTTCCAATCCATGAGCAGGGAATGTCTTTCCATTTCTTTATTTCTTCTTCAATTACCTGCATAAGCTTTCTATAGTTTTCAGCATACAGATCTTTTACATCTTTGGTTAGATTTATTCCTAGGTATTTTATGCTTCTTGGTGCAATTGTGAATGGGATCAGTTTCTTTATTTGTCTTTCTGTTGCTTCATTGTTAGTGTATAAGAATACAACTGATTTCTGTACATTGATTTTGTATCCTGCAACTTTGCTGAATTCATGTATCAGTTCTAGCAGACTTTTGGTGGAGTCTATCGGGTTTTCCATGTATAATATCATGTCATCTGCAAAAAGCGAAAGCTTGACTTCATCTTTGCCAATTTTGATGCCTTTGATTTCCTTTTGTTGTCTGATTGCTGAAGCTAGAACTTCCAGCACTATGTTAAACAACAGCGGTGAGAGTGGACATCCTTGTCGTGTTCCTGATCTCAGGGAAAAAGCTCTCAGTTTTTCCCCGTTGAGGATGATGTTAGCTGTGGGCTTTTCATAAATAGCTTTTATGATCTTTAAGTATGTTCCTTCTATCCCGACTTTCTCAAGGGTTTTTATTAAGAAAGGGTGCTGGATTTTGTCAAAGGCCTTTTCTGCATCGATTGACAGGATCATATGGTTCTTCTCATTTTTTTTGTTAATGTGATGTATCACGTTGATTGATTTGCGAATGTTGAACCAGCCCTGCATCCCAGGAATGAATTCCACTTGATCATGGTGAATAATTCTTTTTATATGCCGTTGAATTCGATTTGCTAGTATCTTATTGAGAATTTTTGCATCCATATTCATCAGGGATATTGGCCTGTAGTTCTCTTTTTTTACTGGGTCTCTGTCTGGTTTAGGAATCAAAGTAATACTGGCTTCATAGAATGAGTCTGGAAGTTTTCCTTCCCTTTCGATTTCTTGGAATGGCTTGAGAAGGATAGGTATTATCTCTGCTTTAAACGTCTGGTAGAACTCCCCTGGGAAGCCATCTGGTCCTGGACTCTTATTTGTTGGGAGATTTTTGATAACCGATTCAATTTCTTCGCTGGTTATGAGTCTGTTCAAGCTTTCTATTTCCTCCTGATTGAGTTTTGGAAGAGTGTGGGTGTTTAGGAATTTGTCCATTTCTTCCAGGTTGTCCGATTTGTTGGCATATAATTTTTCATAGTATTCCCTGATAATTGTTTGTATCTCTGAGGGATTGGTTGTAATCATTCCATTTTCATTCATGATTTTATCTATTTGGGTCATCTCCCTTTTCTTTTTGAGAAGCCTGGCTAGAGGTTTGTCAATTTTGTTTATTTTTTCAAAAAACCAATTCTTGGTTTCGTTGATCTGCTCTACAGTTTTTTTAGATTCTATATTGTTTATTTCTGCTCTGATCTTTATTATTTCTCTTCTTCTGCTGGGTTTAGGCTGCCTTTGCTGTTCTGCTTCTATTTCCTTTAGGTGTGCTGTTAGATTTTGTATTTGGGATTTTTCTTGTTTCTTGAGATAGGCCTGGATTGCAATGTATTTTCCTCTCAGGACTTCCTTCGCTGCGTCCCAAAGCGTTTGGATTGTTGTATTTTCATTTTCGTTTGTTTCCATATATTTTTAAATTTCTTTTCTAATTGCCTGGTTGACCCACTCATTCGTTAGTAGGGTGTTCTTTAACCTCCAAGCTTTTGGAGGTTTTCCAGACTTTTTCCTGTGGTTGATTTCAAGCTTCATAGCATTGTGGTCTGAAAGTATGCATGGTATAATTTCAATTCTTGTAAACTTATGAAGGGCTGTTTTGTGACCCAGCATATGATCTATCTTGGAGAATGTTCCATGTGCACTCGAGAAGAAAGTATATTCTGTTGCTTTGGGATGCAGAGTTCTAAATATATCTGTCAAGTCCATCTGATCCAATGTATCATTCAGGGCCCTTGTTTCTTTATTGACTGTGTGTCTAGATGATCTATCCATTTCTGTAAGTGGGGTGTTAAAGTCCCCTGCAATGACCACATTCTTATCAATAAGGTTGCTTATGTTTATGAGTAATTGTTTTATATATCTGGGGGCTCCGGTATTCGGCACATAGACATTTATAATTGTTAGCTCTTCCTGATGGATAGACCCTGTGATTATTATATAATGCCCTTCTTCATCTCTTGTTACAGCCTTTAATTTAAAGTCTAGTTTGTCTGATATAAGTATGGCTACTCCAGCTTTCTTTTGGCTTCCAGTAGCATGATAAATAGTTCTCCATCCCCTCACTCTCAATCTAAAGGTGTCCTCAGATCTAAAATGAGTCTCTTGTAGACAGCAAATAGATGGGTCTTGTTTTTTTATCCATTCTGATACCCTATGTCTTTTGGTTGGCGCATTTAATCCATTTACATTCAGTGTTATTATAGAAAGATACGGGTTTAGAGTCATTGTGATGTCTACATGTTTTATGCTTGCAGCGATGTCTCTGGTACTTTGTCTCACAGGATCCCCCTTAGGATCTCTTGTAGGGCTGGTTTAGTGGTGACGAATTCCTTCAGTTTTTGTTTGTTTGGGAAGACCTTTATCTCTCCTTCTATTCTAAATGACAGACTTGCTGGATAAAGGATTCTCGGCTGCATATTTTTTTCTGTTTAGCACACTGAAGATATCGTGCCAAGCCTTTCTGGCCTGCCAAGTTTCAAAGGAGAGATCAGTCACGAGTCTTATAGGTCTCCCTTTATAAGTAAGGGCACGTTTATCCCTTGCTGCTTTCAGAATTTTCTCTTTATCCTTGTATTTTGCCAGTTTCACTATGATATGTTGTGCAGAAGATCGATTCAAGTTACGTCTGAAGGGAGTTCTCTGTGCCTCTTGGATTTCAATGCCTTTTTCCTTCCCCAGGTCAGGGAAGTTCTCAGCTATAATTTCTTCAAGTACCCCTTCAGCACCTTTCCCTCTCTCTTCCTCCTCTGGGATACCAATTATGCGTATATTATTTCTTTTTAGTGTATCACTTAGTTCTCTAATTTTCCCCTCATACTCCTGGATTTTTTTATCTCTCTTTCTCTCAGCTTCCTCTTTTTCCATAACTTTATCTTCTAGTTCACCTATTCTCTCCTCTGCCTCTTCAATCCGAGCTGTTGTCGTTTCCATTTTGTTTTGTATTTCGTTTAAAGCGCTTTTCAGCTCCTCGTGACTGTTCCTTAGTCCCTTGATCTCTGTGGCAAGAGATTCTCTGCTGTCCTCTATACTGTTTTCAAGCCCAGTGATTAATTTTATGACTATTATTCTAAATTCACTTTCCGTTGTATTATTTAAATCCTTTTTGATCAGTTCATTAGCTGTTGTTATTTCCTGGAGATTCTTCTGAGGGGATTTCTTCCGTTTGGTCATTTTGGATAGTCCCTGGAGTGGTGAGGACCTGCAGGGCACTTCCCCTGTGCTGTGGTGTATAACTGGAGTTGGTGGGCGGGGCTGCAGTCCGACCTGATGTCTGCCCCCAGCCCACCGCTGGGGCCCCAGTCAGACTGGTGTGTGCCTTCTCTTCCCCTCTCCTAGGGGCGGGATTCACTGTGGGGTGGCGTGGCCCGTCTGGGCTTCTTGCACACTGCCAGGCTTGTGGTGCTGGGGATCTGGCGTATTAGCTGGGGTGGGTAGGCAAGGTGCACAGGGGCAGGAGGGGCAGGCTTAGCTCGCTTCTCCTTAGGTGATCCACTTCAGGAGGGGCCCTGTGGCAGCGGGAGGGAGTCAGATCCGCTGCCGGAGGTTTGGTTCCGCAGAAGCACAGAGTTGGGTGTTTGCGCGGGGCGAGCAAGTTCCCTGGCAGGAACTGGTTCCCTTTGGGATTTTGGCTGGGGGATGGGCGGGGAAGATGGCGCTGGCGAGCGCCTTTGTTCCCCGCCAAGCTGAGCTCTGCCGTCCGGGGGCTCAGCAGCTCTCCCTCCCTTTGTCCTCCAGCCTTCCCGCTTTCTGAGCAGAGCTGTTAACTTATGACCTCCCAGACGCTAAGTCGCGCTTGCTGTCGGAACACAGTCCGTCCGGCCCCTCCGCTTTTGCCAGCCAGACTCGGTGGCTCTGCTTGGCCAGCGAGCCGCCCCTCCGCCCCGGCTCCCTCCCGCCAGTCCGTGGAGCGCGCACCGCCTCGCCGCCCTTCCTACCCTCTTCCGTGGGCCTCTCGTCTGCGCTTGGCTCCGGAGACTCCGTTCTGCTAATCATCTGGCGGTTTTCTGGGTTCTTTAGGCAGGTGTAGGTGGAATCTAAGTGATCAGCAGGACGCGCGGTGAGCCCAGCGTCGTCCTACGCCGCCATCTTGTCTTTACTCTGTTAGAATGATCTTAAATGGGGTCATCATCTCTTTATTTTTTTATTTTTTAAAAAATATAATTTATTGTCAAATTGGCTAACATACAGGTGTAAAGTGTGCTCTTGGTTTTGAGGGTAGATTCCTGCAGTTCATCGCTTACATACAACACCCAGTGCTCATCCCAATAAGTGCTGTCCTCAATCCCCATCACCCATATTCCCCTCTTCCCCCACCCATCAACCCTCAGATTGTTCTCTGTATTTAAGAGTCTCTTATGGTTTGCCTCCCTCCCTCTCTGTTTGTAACTCTTTTTCCCCCTTTCCTTCCCCCATGGTCTTCTGTTAAGTCTCTCAAGATCCACATATGACTGAAAACATACGATATCTGTCTTTCTTTGACTGACTTATTTCATGCAGCATAAAACCTTCCAGTTCCATCCATGTTGCCGCAAGTGGCATGATTATATTCTTTCTAATTGCCAAATAGTATTCCATTTATATATAAACTGCATCTTCTTTATCCATTCATCAGTTGATGGACATTTAGGCTCTTTCCATAATTTGGCTATTGTTGAAAGTGCTGCTATAAACATTGGGGTACATGCTCCTATGAATCAGCACTCCTGTATCCTTTGATAACTTCCTAGTAGTGATATTGCTGGGTCATAGGGTAGATCTATTTTTAATTTTTTTGAGGAACCGCCACACTGCTTTCCAGAGTGGCTGCACCAATTTGTATTCCCATCAACAGTGCAAGAGGGTTCCCATTTCGCCACATCCTTGCCAGCATCTCTTGTTTCCCGAGTTGTTAATTTTAGCCATTCTGACCAGTGTGAGGTGATATCTCAGTGTGGTTTTGATTTGTATTTCCCTGATGATGAGTGATGTTGACCATCTTTTCATGTGTCTGTTAGCCTTCTGGATATCTTCTTTGGAAAAGTGTGTATTCATGTCTTCTGTCCATTTCTTCACTGGATTATTTGTTTTTCAGGTGTTGAGTTTGTTAAGTTCTTTATAGATTTTGGATACTAACCCTTTATCTAATATGTCATTTGCAAATATCTTTTCACATTCGTGGTTGCCTTTTCGTTTTGTTGATTGTTTCTTTTGAAGTACAGAAGCTTTTTATCTTGATGAGGTCCCAATAGTTCATTTTTGCTTTTAATTCCCTTGCTTTTGGAAATGTGTCGAGCAAGAAATTTCTGTGGCTGAGGTCAAAGAGGTTGTTGACTGCTTTCTCCTCTAGGGTTTTGATGGTTTCCTGTCTCACATTTAGGTCTTTTATCCATTTTGAATTTATTTATGTATATGATGTAACAAAGTGGTCTATTTTCATTCTTCTGCATGTTGCTGTCCCTCTATCACAGCACCATTTGCTAAAGAGACTGTCTTTTTTCCATTGGATACTCTTTCCTGCTTTGTCAAAGATTAGTTGGCCATACATTTATGGGTCCAATTCTGGGTTCTTTATTATATTCCATTGGTCTATGTGTCTGTTTTTGTGCCAACCATGCTGTCTTGATGATTATAGCTTTGTAGTAGAGGCTAAAGTCTTGCATTGTGATGCCTCCAGCTTTGGCTTTCTTTTTCAATATTACTTTGGCTATTCAGGGTCTTTTGTGGTTCCATACAAATTTTAGGATTGTTTGTTCTAGCTTTGAAAAGAATGCCGGTGCAATTTTGATTGGGATTGCACTGAATGTGTAGATTGCTTTGGATAATATGGACATTTTAACAATATTTGTTCTTCCAATCCATGAGCATGGAATGTTTTTCCATTTCTTTGTGTCTTCTTCAATTTCCTTCATAAGTTTTCTATATTTTTTTAACATATAGATCTTTTATATCTTTGGTTAGGTTTATTGCTAGGTATTTTATGGTTCTCAGTGCAATTGTAAATGGGATAAGTTTCTTGATTTCTCTTTCTGTTGCTTCATTATTGGTGTATAGAAATGCAACCAATTTATGTACATTGATTCTGTACCCTGTGACCTTGCTGAATTCATGTATCAGTTCTAGCAGCCTTTTGGTGGAGTCTTTCAAGTTTCCATGTAGACTGTCATGTTGTCTGCAAACAGTGAAAGTTTGACTTCTTCTTTGCCAATTTGGATGTCTTTTATTTCATTTTGTTGTCTGATTGTTGAGGCTAGGACTTCCAACACTATGTTAAACAACAGTAGTAAGAGTGGACATCCCTGTTGTGTTCCTGATCTCAGGGGGAAAGGTCTCAGTTTTTCCCCATTGAGAATGATATTAGCTGTGGTCTTTTCATATTTGGCTTATGATGTTTAGGTATACTTCTTCTATCCTGACTTTCTTGAGGGTTTTTATTAAGTAAGGATGCTGTATTTTGTCAAATGCTTTTTCTGCATCTTTTGACAGGATCATATGGTTCTTATCTTTTCTTTTATTAATGTGATGTATCACATTGATTTGTGAATATTGAACCAGCCCTGCAGCTCAGGAAAGAATCCCATTTGATCATGGTGAATAATTCTTTTTAGTATCTTGTTGAGAATTTTTGCATCCATGATCAAGGGATCAATATCAGGGATATTTATCTGTAATTCTCCTTTTTTGTGAGATCTCTGTCTGAATCAAGGTAATGCTGGCTTCATAGAATGAGTCCAGAAGACTTCCTTCCATTTCTATCTTTTGGAACACCTTGAGAATGATAGGTATTAACTCTGTTTTAAATGTCTGGTAGAATTTTTCCCATAGTTAATTTCAAGTTTCATAGCATTGTGATCTGAAAGTGTGCATGGAATGATCTCAATTCTTTTATATTTATCGAGGGCTGTTTTGTGACCCAGTATGTCTATCTTGGAGAATGTTCCATGTGCATTCAAAAAGAATGTGTATTCTGCTGCTTTAGGATAAAAAGATCTGAATATATCTGTCAAGTCCATCTGGTCCAGTGTATCATATTCAGGGCCATTGTTTCTTTATTAATTTTCTGTCTGGATGATCTGTCCATTGTTGTAAGTGGAGTGTTAAAGCCCCCTGCAATTACCACATTCTTACCAATAAGATTGCTTATGTTTGTGATTAATTGTTTTATATATTTGAGTTCCTCTGAATTTGGTGCATAAACATTTATAATTATTAGCTCTTCTTGATAGATAGGCCCCATAATTATGATATAATGCTCTTCTTCATCTCTTGTTACAACCTTTAGTTTAAAATCTAGTTTGTCTTATATAAGTATGGCTACTCCAGCTTTCTTTTGACTCCTAGTGGCATGATAGATGGTTCTCCATCCCCTACTTTCAATCTGAAGGTGTCCTCTAAATGGGTCTCTTGTAGACAACAATTTGATGGGTCTTGTTTTTCTTTTTTCTTTTTATCCATTCTGATACCCTATGTCTTTTGATTGGAGCATTTAGTCCATTTACATTCAGTGTTATTATTGAAAGATATGGATTTAGTGTCATTGTGTTCTTTGTAGGTATCATACTTATAGTGATGTCTTTGGTCCTTTGTGGTCTTTGCAACATTCCACTCATAGAGTCTCCCTTAGGATCTCTTGTAGATCTGGTTTAATGGTGATGAACTTCTTAAGTTTCTGTTTGTCTGGGGAAACCTTTATCTCTCCTTCTATTCTGAATGACAGCCGTGCTGAATAAAGGATTCCTGGCTGCATATTTTTCCTATTCTGCACATTGAAAATTTCCTGACACTCCTTTCTGGCCTGCCAAGTTTCAGTAGATAGGTCTGCTACTATCCTTATGTATCTACCCTTGTATGTTAAGGCCCGTTTATTCCTAGCTGCTTTCAGAATTCTCTCTTTATCCTTGTATTTTGCCAGTTTCATTGTGCTATGTCATGCAGAAGATTGATTCCTGTTACATCTGAAGGGAGCTCTCTGTGTCTCCTGGATTTCAATGTCTGTTTCCTTCCCCAGGCTGGGGAAGTTCTCAGCTATGATTTGTTCAAGTACCTTTCTGTACCTTTCTCTCTTCTTCTGGAACTCCTATGGTATGGATATTATTTACATTTCATTGAATCACTTAGTTCTCTAATTCTCCCCTTGTGGTCCAGATTTTTTCATTTCTCTTTTTCTCAGCTTCATAATTTCATCTTCTGTTTCACCTATTCTCCCCTCTGCCTCTTCAATCCTGGCTGTCATTGCCTCTAGTTTATTTTTCACCTCATTTACGGAATTTTTAAATTCATCATGACTATTTTTTAGTTCCTTGATCTCTACAGCAATTGATTCTCTGCTGTCTTCTATGCTTTTTTCAAAGCCAGTGATTAATATTATGTTTATTATCATAAATTCTTGTTCAGTTATATTGTTTACATCTGTTTTGAGCTATTCTTTAGCTATCATTTTTTCCTGGAATTCCTTTTGAGGAGAATTCTTCTGTTTCATCATTTTGGCTAGTTTTCTGTCCCTTATGTGTTTTAAAGGTTGTTATGTGTCCTGTACCTGTGAGCACTATTAAAGAGGGTCATACACTGTCCAGGGCCTGGCCCTTTAGGAGTTTTTTTTGGGTTGTGTTACTTGTTCTCTGTTATTGTGACCCTGGTTGCTTTATCTCCTTACCTGTGGTGATGTTTTGGATCCTCCACCAGGTGTGCTTTGATTTGTTCACTGAAGCAGTCCTGGGAAAGCAAGCAAGCAAACAAACAAACAAGAAAACAGAAAAAAAAATGCCAGCTAGAGCAAAACAATGAGGTGGTGGCATTGTTGATGGAAGAGGCCTTATCCCATACAAGGTGATATATGACAAGGGCAGGGTAAAAAGAAAAGAAAAGAAAATTGACCAGGCTGAGAAACTCCATGGCTTAATCCAGAGAGAGAGAGAGGGGGAGAATAAAGAAGGAGATATAGAACATGTATCAAGAGAATAGATTAAATATGTCTGCTTAAACAAATCAACAACCAGAGTAACCAGAATAGAGGAAGGAAGAGATAAGAAGGAAAGAAGGAAGGAAGAATATATCCATATCATAAGAATTGTCCAGTAATTAAACCAGGCAATGCAACAACGCTGGTCTTGAGGACGGGCCCTCAGGTTCAGCAGCATCAATCCCGCTCCAGTAGATAATGCAGTTACCAGGCACAGAGGGTGTGGCTTGGTGTGGGCGGGTCCCACCTCCACTGTGGGCCCCGCTGTCTGTTCCATGAATCCCCACCTTGTTGGTGATGGGGAGAAAAATGGCGACACCCCAGTCTCTCCTCTCCGGACTTGGTGTCCCAAACCACTCTGTTCAGGCCATCCTCACAGTGCTGCAGGTGTGAACAAGGTGGTTTGTTCCGTTCTGCTGACTCCCGAGCCTCCCTGGTGCTTGGCTGGCACTTAAACCCCAATAT
Source organism: Panthera uncia (assembly GCF_023721935.1). NCBI lineage: Eukaryota > Metazoa > Chordata > Mammalia > Carnivora > Felidae > Panthera > Panthera uncia. Next base: position 24,241,677 of record NW_026057581.1, read on the forward strand.
CTTAACAGGTGCATTCTGTGCGCCCCAGTGCCAGGGAAGTGCCACTCTGTGCCACAGATATATGGCCTCTGGCTGGCAGGCATAGGCAGTCTTTGTCCTTTGAATGGCTATATACCTTCTTCCCACAGCACTCCAGGGAGGGGATTGCCTTCTCCCACTGCAGACTGTGCCTCTGAAGTAGTTACCGAGCCTGGGGCTGGCTCCCCTCCTCGCCAGGTGAGCAATCCTGGTCCAGTCTGGAGAAAGCCCCACAGTTAGAGATCGGATCTTTGTCCATCCCAGTCCGTGGTTTTTCTCTCCTCCAGATACAGTCCTACGCTTTCCAAGCCTCTCTTTCTCTTCCCTTTGTCTCTCCACAGAAGGGGATCCCTCCCTTCCATGCCTACATGGCCCATTTTATCTCTCCCAGTTTGCAGTCATGCACCTATGGCTTGCCAGGTTGTCCCCGTGGGTCCCTGGAGATGTCTTTGTCACTCTGCAGCCCGGACTCTTGGAATTCAAAGTCCTTTGGCCTCAACACTGCTGTGTTTGAGGGATGAGGGAACTTCAGGTCCCCCTAGTTCTCCGGCATGTTGGATCTCCTCTATATTTTTGGGTATTAACTGCTTATCAGATATATGATTTTTCAAACATTTTCTCCCATTCTCTAGATTGTCTTTTCATTTATTGTTTCTTCTGCTGGGCAGAAGCTTTCTACTTGAGTGTAGTCCCACTTTTATTTTTCTTTTTGTTACTTGTGCTTTTGATACTATACTCAGGAAATTTCTGCAAAGTCCAATGTCAAGGAGGTTTCCTCCTATGTTTTCTTCTAGGAGTTTTATGGTTTCAGGTTTTATGTTTAAGTGTTTAATCCATTTTGAGTTACTTTTTGCGAGTGGTGTTAAGATAATGGTCCAATTCCATTCTTCTGCATGTGGTTATCCAGTTTTCTCAATATCCTCTATTGAAGAGATGATCTTTTCCCTATTGAGTATTTTTATCAAATTTAGTTGACTGTATATGTGACAGTTTGTTTCTGGGCCCTTGATTCTGCTTGGTCTGGGTTTCTATTTTTATGCCAATACCACACTGTTTTGATTATTACAGCTTTGTAATATATTTTGCACTCAGGAAGTGTGATGTCTCCAGCTTTGTTCTTATTTGCCAGGATTGCTTTTGCTATTCAGAGTCTTTTGTGGTTCCATACAAATTTTTGTTTTTTCAATTTTTGTGAAATATGCCGTTGGAATTTTGAATTTTGATTGATCTATCAATGGCGTTGGCTAGTGTGACCATTTGCCAATATAAATTCTTCTTACCCATGAACATGGATATCTTTCCATTTGGTTTTGTCTTCTTCAGTTTTTTTGCATCAAAGTCCTATAGTTTTCAGTGTATAGATCTTTCACCTACTTGGTTAAATTTATTCCTAAGTATTTTATTGTTCTTGATACTATTGTGAATGGGATTGTTTTCTATATTTCTTATTACATTTATTTATTTATTTTCTTTATTTCTTATTATGTTTATTTCTTTATTTCTTATTACATTAATTTATTATGTTTCATTGAATCACTTTATTTTCTTTATTTCTTTTTCAATATTTTGTTGTTAATGTACAGAAACATAACTGGTTTCTGTATGTTGATTTTTTTATCCTGTAACTTTACTGAATTCATTGATTAGTTCTAATAGTTTTTGTGTAAGATCATATCACTTGAAAACAAAGTCATTTTGTTTGCAATTTTACTTTTTCCTTTCTGATATGGATGACTTTTCTTTTCTTGTCTGATTGCTCTGTCTAGGACTTCCAGTAATATGTTGAATAGGAATACTGAGAGTGGGCACCCTTGTCTTGTTACTGATCTTAGAGGAAGATATTTCCACCTTTCACCATTGAGTGTGATGTTAGCTGTGGGCTTGTCATATGTGGTCTTTATTATGCTGAAGTATGTTTCTTCTATACCCAATTTATTGAGTGTCCTTATCTTGAAAGGATGTTGTAGTTTGTCAAATGCTTTTCTGCATCTATTGAGATAATTATATGACTTTTACCTTTAATTCTATTAATGTGGTGTATCATATTCATTGATTTGCATATATTGATCCCTCCTTTCATCCCAGAGATAAAACCCTCTTGATCATAGTGTAAAATCCTTTAAATATGCTATTAAATATTTTGTTGGGAATATTCACATCTATGTTCACCAGAGATATTGGTCTGTAGTTTTTTTTATAATGTTCTTATTGGGCTTTGGTATTAAGGTAATACTTGCTTCATAAAATCAGTTTGGGAGTGTTTCCCTCCTCTTCAATTTTTTGGAAGAGTTTGAGATGGATAGACATTAATTTTTTAAATATTTGGTAGAATTCACCAGTGAAAACATCTTGTCTCATCTGTGGGTGATTGTCTAAGATAGTGTTTTCCAGGGGCTCCTGGACCATGGCCAAGAGGGGCTGGAGCTGGTTCATGGGCCACTTCAGGGTCCACAATAGAGACCAAGGTCTTGCTGCCTGTTACTTAACTAACAGGTGGGTGGGACTGTTCCTGGGTCCCTTGAGTGTGGCCCTGGATTCCAAAGCCACTTTTATTTGTGTATAAATGCTGACTTTTTTGTTGTTGAGAGTGGGACAAAATGAGGGTTGGCCTATGCTGCCATGATGCTGATGTCATTCTTCTCATATATAATTTTAATATGCAAAAATTAACTACAAAAACACAGACCCAAATGTAAGAACTTAAAATAACATAACATTTAGAATAAAACATAAAAGAAAATCTTAGTGACATTGGGTTTGGTAAAGGTACCTTAAAAAAAAAAAACGTAAAAAGATCAAACTATAAAAAAAACACGGTATATTGGATCTAATCAAAACAAAACAGGAAACTTTGCCTTTTAAAAGCAAACCATAGATCAGGAGAAAATATTTGTAAGACACATGCTTGACAAAAGGCATTATATAGAATATATAAAGAATACTTACGGGGCACCTGGGTGGCTCAGTCAGCTGAGCGTCTAACTCTGGTTTCAGTCCAGGTCATGACGTCATAGTTTTTGATAGCAAGCCCAATGTTGGGCTCTGCACTGACAAGGCAGAGCCTGTTTGGGACTCTCTCTCTCCCTCTCTCTCTGCCCCTCCCTCGTGCTCTCTCTCTCTCTCTCTCAAAAATAACTAAATAAACATTAAAAAAAGAATACTTAAGATATAATAACAAGACAAAAACTCAATTTTTAAAAATAAGCAAAAGATGTATATAGTTACTGTGCCAAGAAGATCTGTGGATGGTAAATAAGCACCTGAAAAGATGCTCAACATCATTGGTCATTAGGGAAATGCAAATTAAAGCCACAGTGAGATGCTTGCTCACTAGAAGGGTTATGTAAACTACACCATTTTGGAAAACAATTTCTTTATTGGCTAAATAAGCACCTAACATAAGACCCAGCCACTCCACTTCTAGGTATTTACCAGAAAAGAGAGCACATGTCCCCACAAAGACTTATATGCAAAAGTTCATAACAGTTTTGTTTGTAATAACTGAAAACAGCCCAAATGTAAATCAACAGGTGAAGGAATAAACAAGTTGTGGCGTATGGTGGAATATTACTCAGCAAAAAAATACCAAATTATTGATATACTCAAAACATGGATGAGTCTCAAAATGATTACATTTAATTAAAGTAGCCAGACCAAAATAAAAGTACATACTGCATGATTCCATTTATATAGCATTCTAGTAATTGTAAACTGATCTAAGGTGACAAGAAGCAGATCAGTGGTTGTGTGGGGACACAAAGATGGGACTGGGGGTAGGGAGAGAGAGATTGCAAAAGAGAATGAGGAAATTTGGGGGGCTAATGAATACATTCACTATCTGGATGGTGATAGGGATTTCTGGGTTTATATGTATGTCAAACTCAGCAAATTATATGCTTTAAACATGTGCAGTTTATTGTATGTCAATATAGCTCAATAAAGCTGCTTAAAATCCCTCTCCCACAGCCATTCTTTCTTTTCCATCCCCACTGACACCATCTATGTTCAGGCCCTTTTTATATGTTGTCTGCTCTACAGTTACACCTTTACACCATTAGAGTTTTCCCTGCTTAATAGTCCCCAATCAACCCATTCTTTGATGCCAAAAGATTAAAAAGAATCCAGCTAAGAACACACCAATCCCTGCTCCAAAATCTTCAAGAAGTCCCAAGATCCACCGACCAAAGGAACAATAATAACTCTATGTGCCAAAGACTTTACATACATTATTTAATGTATACTATAATCTTTTAAGCATTATTACCTTCATTCCCACTTTCAGACAAGTTGAAGGACATGACCTAGTTCAAACAGCAGCACAGGACAAAAACTGTGTGTGTATGTATGTATGCATGTAGGCATTTGTGTGTGTGTATATATTCTATACCAGGGTTCTCAACTGAGGCAATTTTGCCCCCCAATCCCAGGGATGTGTGGTAATATCTGGACACATTCTTGGTTGTGGTGACTGGGGGGAAGTGCTTCTGGCATCTAGTAGGTGGAGGCCAGGGAGGCTGCTAAACATCCCATAATGCCCAGGACTCTCCCCACAATGAAGAGTTATCTGATCCCAAATGTCAATAGCAGTGCGGTTGAGAAATCCTTTTCTACACTAAAGCAGAACTGGGTGTGCCCTTTCCTCTTTGTGGGATGCTGATTTGTACCCTCTGTAACTGTCAAAATACTACTTAACCTTCAAGACCCCTGTCACCTCCACCTCTTCCACCTGAATCTCTTCCTGGTGTGGCAGTATTCTTGCTTGCATCCTTGGCCCTCTGTTGCTCTTTGTGTGACCTCCTTTTACACTTACCAGATATTTCTTTAAATGATCACTGGTGTCCGTCTTAAAGCTGCTAATAGACTGTAAACTCCTTGAGAGCAAAGACCCACATCTTACTTATTTATTTTTTATAACTTCTTCATATCATAGTAATTTAAAAGAGGAAACAGACCATGGAAAGTACTATTGTATCAAAGATGCTGTACCAGTCTTGTTCGAGTGTAAAGAAGAGAAAAATGAATTCTGATTGAGAGGCTTTCAGGAGATGGCATCAAACCAAACCTGTCTGTTACTAGCAAATTTACTATCTGACACAAAGTTCCAACTCTTTTACAATGATATTTGAAAGTAATTTAGTTGTGTGTATATTTATTCTGCCTTCTTATCTTGGAAGTTTTCTTGCTGATTTTTATATTCCCAACATGGAATCTTCATCAAAGGAGCAAGGAAGGAAATGAATGAGTGAATGAATGAATGAATGCATGAATACAATTGGGTAACCATGTCCAATGACCAGATAGGGATTTAAATTGAGGGGCACCTGGGTGGCTCAGTAGGTTAAGTGTCTGACACTTGATTTCAACTCAGGTTGTGATCCCAGGGTCATGGGATCAAGTTCAGCATTGGGCTCCACATTGAGCATGAGCATAGAGCCTTCTTGGAATTCTCTCTCTCTCTCTTTCTCTCTCTCTCCCCACCTCTGTCCCTCTCCCCAGCTCACATGCACATGCTCCGTCTCTCTCTCAAAAAATAAAATAAAATAAATTGAGATGCTGTGCTGTCATGTCAGGTGGAGATGATTCTGAAATGGCATGCTGATCTCCTACTTCTTGCTTTTACATTCATTTTAAAGGAAACCTTTCTAGACCATTCTCCAGCACACCTGGAATATCCCCAGCCACTGAATGAACTACATTAGGTCATGGGCATTTGCTTAAGTGCACAGAGCCAGTAGGGGAGTTAACTTTGCTTGTTAATCACATACTCACTGAGAGGAATCAGGTCTCAAGTAAAACCCTCTCAAGTAAAAGGTCTCTAGTAAAAGCCTACTCTTATTATTTTTTTAATGTGCTATATTTTCTTTGCAGGCACGACTGTTATCAAGATGATTAACTATGGAATGGTGTTCACTAGGTCTACTAATGGAAAAGTTATGACTGAACAAATGATCTGTCAAAGTAACTGTGATTTTGATCTTTTCTTTTACTACCATAGTCAAATGTCTGTCACATGGGCAGTGGGTGATACTGTAGGGCCTGGATTAAATGACTCAGAAGTTCCTTTACAGTCCTATGATGCTATTTGAGGCAGCATTGATTATCTATAAGGAATTTATTCTTAAGGCTAAAACAGAGACCACCAGCCAGCTCTGTTTGTTTTAACAACACAAGGGAAAGGATCCTCAGAAGTAAATCACAGAAGGAATGTCTAGCACACCTGACTTTACAAGTTGAAGGGAAAATCATATCTGGACAGTCCCAGCACACGGAAACAATATTGCCCACTTTTGAAAATACCCAGAATCAGAAAACAAACCTTTACTTTCAGAAAAGGTTATTACATAGGGGTCTTTCAAGATTGATAACAGAACACCTTCTATATGCTAAGCATTTTATAGTCATTATTTCCACTTCTCTCTGGCCCTGTAAGTAGGTGTCATTAGCTCAATTACACCAGTGAAGAGACCGAGGTACAGAGTGTAGCTCTAATGAGCCATGAATTGATCCACATTTGACTCCAAACCCCATGCTCTCCTCACCACTCCTCTGCACCTCTTGGTGAGCAACTGTGGTATCAGGGAATGTGCTAGGGACAGATGGATAGGCCTGGAGGGAAGAGGGACAGCTGTAAGAGGGAGAGAGGAGCAACAGATGACCCTGGCTGCTTTTGAACTCAAAAAATTATAGGGGAGAAAGATGCTTCTACTAGACTTTTGTAGTTCTCGGAGACAAAGACCTTCTCTTTTGTCTCCATTTCAAAGCAAAATTGGAGCTTTTTAAATAGGAAATTTGAAATACCAAGTTACCAGTAAAACTGGGTGTGAGGTTTTGAGAGCCGCCCTCGACCTGTCGGTTATCCACTGCATTCTGACAGTGCCTGAGTCACAGCTGAGTAATGGCCTCCACTTCTTGCTACATCCTCCCCATCCCAGCTCTTGAGCTCATGCTGTTCATTAGTCAACAGGTTACAGAAGCCAAATATGATGAACTGAATTAAAAACAAAGGGGGAGATTACTGGAAACTTAAAGCTACCACAGAAATGGCAGGGGTGTGCCTGCCCTCGGAGCATCTTCACTGAAGCCTCCAATGCTCCCAGGCTTCTCTCTGCTTATGTCTTTCCCTGTGTCAGCCTTATTTCCTCATATGAGCTTTCTTCATAAAGCAGGAAACCCATTTTCGCATCCAAGTATCATGACCAAGGAAGATCTGGGCCTTGCCTCTCTGGTCTGGGAAGAACTGGGGCCAAGGGATCAGGGCCTGAAGATCAGGTGCCCAACAAAGCCGAGTGCATGGAACTTGGCTCCCTGGGCTGGGGCCGGGGCTTGCTGGGCATACAGAAGGCACAATTTCCCTTCAAATTACATGCTCAGAGCAGAGGAGCATAATGTCCTTGAAGAGAGGAATGGTTGGTCTGTGTTCACAAAATTCTAGGTGTCCACCATCACTGCCCAAGAAAATCTCTGTAAGTGCATTCTGGGCCACTGCCAGGGAGGAGGACACATGGAAATTCATTCAGTAGCTATCCATATTGTGACACGTTATACTCAAGGATTAAAATCCAACAGAGGATTTTACATGAATTTTATGCTGAAAATAATATTTACTTATTCACTGTCTCATAAATGTATCTTTAAATCTTAATAAATATTTTACTTAAAAGTATTTTGATGCTGAAGAAAGTTGACTGTGGCTTTTAAACAAATTCGGATGCAGAGGAGGGAAGCATTTGAATAAAGTGGAACTCAAAGCTTGCAGTCACAGTGGAATCTGATTTTAAAGTGGAAAATGGCTCCCTCTGCGTCTCCTCCCAGAATTGCCTAAAGCAACTTGGGGAAGGACTAGAAGACAACACCCCACCTTTGGTGAATCCAGGTGATGACTGAAACGTGTGCCCTGCCTTCAGGTTGATGGCTTCTTTGTATAAATCTGAGTGAATCCACCCCTGCTCCCTCCAGTGGGTGTATTGTCCCCTGGAGACCTCCCATGCACACTGGGGACTGAGGGCAGAGGGGTTGCTCCTGGGAACCCTGCTCTGCCCCGGCCTGTGGGCTGCTTGGGGTGGGGTGGGCAGAGTGCAGAGGATGGAAGGGAAGAACCGAGGACACATTCCATTTTGGACCTAGCATAAGCTTGCAGGGACACGTTTTGGCTCATTCCTGTCACTGGGGGCCATTCCCTCTCTCCCACCCTAATCAGCATGGAGAGTCTCAGAGGCTTCTGTCACCTAGAGTCTGAACTCATGGATGAGGGGGCCAGGGTGAAACCAGGGTGAATTCTGCAGAGCTGCAGGAATGGGTTTAACTTTGGGCTTCCAGGCCTTAGAACCTCAGAGTCAAACTTGGCTCACTTCCTTTCATCTCCTTTATTTTCCTCTGAGGGCCTGCTTTGTCAATTTGCAAATACCATTAATGGCTCAGACTCCGCCTCTCTGTGTGCTGGGTCCTACAGACACAACCAGCTCCATGTCAGTGCTGTGTGGCCCAGCATGGGGGCTGTCCCGCATAGTTCCTCCCATTCCCAGGGCCCCCTAGTATCTTTCCCCCAAATCCAGAAGGAATGGGTTACTATAGTAAGTAATAGCGTGGGCTGTGGACATACCAACATCTGAGTAAGAGTTTTCACTACTGAGGGACGTCCAGCCTTGGTGTGACCTGGACATTTCTTTCTAGGAGGAGATTTGGAGTTGAGGAAAAGAAGAGAGGAGATGGGCACCAGGTTTCTAGCTGGTGATTGGAGTTGGGTGATTGGGTGGGTGATGGAGCCGTCTGTTCTCTCCTCCTCCCTGTACTTTAGGACCTCCAGAGCTTCCCTGCAAACTTCCTGGGACTGTGGGAAGATGAGCAAGATCTCTGCATTCTAGGTAGATGGAAAGGGAAGTCCCAGTGAGACTCCTGAGAAGATCGAGAAGAATCTGGAGAACCTGATTCGCTATTTGATATTATGTGACTGTTACGGAACCACAATCCCTTTCCCTAGTATTATGGGACCACTATGTCCTAGAAGAACTTAGAACATTGTTTCTTAAAATTTAGCGGGCACAGAAATCACTTGAGACTTTGTTAAAACAGACTCCTGGACCCTAGCCCTTCGCCTCACACCCTGCGTTCCTCACAGGCTTCAAGGCTACTGCTGGGCGGGCAGCCCCACTTTGAGTAATGTTGACTGAGAAGACAGAGCTGGCTGTGCTGCAGAATCCCACAAGATTTATTGTTCACACTGGAGTCAAATGACACTCCCAGTTCAAGCATGACTTGGGAAAACATTTGCAAAGACTTCCTAAACCTCAGTGTTGTAACATCTTCTCTGGTGTCTTCCCTGTTCTGTCCTCTGTGCCGCTGTGACACCCATATGACAATAGAAACTAGAAAAGAAGTTCCTGATGTGAACTGGCCTGAGGTCTCCTCTCCTTTGATCTTTCATGATTTCCACACCATCACCAAGTTCCTATTCTGAGAATGGTAAGGTGGAGGCAAATAGGCAATGAAAGTTTCGGCTAACACCACCAAGGAGGGCAAAGAGCAGAAATTCATTCCAGTCTGTGGCTGCTCAGGGCCATTAGTGGAGGAAGTGGTTAAGACCGCAGGGTGATGCAGAGACAGGGAGACAGGAGTGGAGGCCGTATTTAGCAGTGTTCTGGAGTGCCTTCCATCCCTGTGTGACCATCAAGCAACCTGTTGAGAAAAATCTGACTTCCATGGTGTTAGACCTCTGATACTTGCTAATATTTCTTAACACTCTCACCTATAAAGGGCCAAAAAAAAAATTAACAGTCCCTTATTTTTAGATTATGCTGACAGTTGATAAAGTACCTGCTACCTGTGTTACCTTACTTGACTTTCATAAGAAACTTCCAAAGTGAAAGTGAGCCCGGCAGCCACTGTTATCCTCGCTGTAAAGCTGAGAGGACTGAGGCCCAAGGAATTTATGTGACTTTCCAGAGATTGGATAATGGCTTTGTCTCAAAATCTTATTTTCCCAACACTGAAGAATGCTAGAAGGATCTACAATGTGCACTTTAATTGAATGACTCATCATCGAAAGGGGGACTTTCCTTTAAGAGGTTTTATGATGTGAATAACAAGCATGCATCTTCAAACTTCATGAGTTTTTAGGGATGATTATAATCTACCCTCCTTTAAGAGATAAGGAGGCAGAGGTTTAGAGGAGACTAATTAGTATTCTGTGATCCCAGAAGTTGTCCGAATCTGTTTCATGACTTACCACCTTAATCATGTTAATTATATAGTTTTTATTGTACTCCATTAAAACAGCATGGAAAGGTAAAGAAACACTGGCATTACAATCCAGGTTATTTCTTAAATATATATATCGCAAAAAGGAGGTGGATCCTGTGATTGATTGATTGATTATTTATTTATTTACTTATTTTAGTGCAGAAGTAGAAAATTCATGCCTTATTCTAAACCACACTATTATTCTCAGTCATTCTACATGAGTCCAGCAAGCCAGACAGGGAAAACCAGCTCAGGATGTGACTGGCCCATTGACCTGAGTCAGGGAAGTCTCACACTTGCACCAACTGAGATAAGGAAGATATCTACTCTTGAATATCACTATCTTCTCTAGCAAGTAATGTCAACTAAACACATGCTTGCTGAAAACCTAGTAAGAGACAGGCCTTGTGAAGTTAATATGATTATTGCTATCACTGCCTTCGGATTATTGGTATCATCAGTATCCCAAAAGACACAATTGTATTCAATGCTGGCTGCTCGGTGTGATGTAAGCAGAGGAAGGAAGCAATTAATTCCAACTGGTTGGTTTAGGGAAGACTTCACATTTTTGTTGGATTTTGAGGCAAGATTTCAAAAAATTGATAATGGAAGAAATACTTTCTGCTTCAGAAAATATGTGTGTGTCATAAGGCTGCCGGTTATGTAACTCCCACTCATGGTAAAGAAATACCAGAACTATAATTCTGAAGATTGCCCAAGGAGATGGCTGTGTGGACTCTGGCTTCCTCAAAGCTGGTTTTAACCAGGGCACAGCTCCTCCTGAGGAACAAGGAACCTTCTTTGTGTGTGCACTTGTGATTCAAGCTTCCCAAATCCATGGTCAGGTCTGACTTTCTCCATGCTCTCGGCCCACTGAGAGAGACTCTCTGTGATCACGATACCTGTTTCTTCTCATTGTAATAGTGAGGAGGTGGCCAGTCAGACAGAGAATTCACTGGCTGCAAGATAAGGTCCATATATCTCATTCCTCAGTAAGGAGCCAAGTCAGGGAAAAGCTGTGTGTTCAGTAGAAGCTAAAAGTTCATCAGGATAGTCAAGACACACCGAAATCATCTTGCCCCCAAATCTATCTTCCCTCAGGGCCCACCAGTCCATGCGGTGCCTCCATGAGAATGGGAAACAGAGGCCCTTTCCTCTGGGTTTCAGCTGGCCTGCCCCTGGGCCCACCTGGCTGGTACATGCTTGGCAGCTCTGTGTCCCCACTCACGTACCAATTTCAAGTGCGGATGGCTTAAACCAGTTGCACTCGGATAAAACTAGCAGCAACTATTTGAAGGGGCTGAGGGAAAAGTGGGGAGAGAAGGGAGACAGGCCCACTTGGCATGAAGACTTTGGACAGGTCTCCTCATGGCTTCATAAGTCCCTGACTATAGCAATAAAGAAAAGAAAAATGAGTATACGGGTTAGCAATGTTACCCTTGGTCTGAAAAGAGTCTGTTTGCCACTGAGAAACCTCTTTCTAGAGCACTGATGTCGGGTAGCATAGCATAGTGCAGTGATTCTCAAAGTGTGATCTGCATGGACCAGCAGTAACAGCATCACCTGGGAACTTACTAGAAACACAAATTCTTAGGGCCCATCACAGACTGACAGAAATTCTGGGGTTTATACAAGAACTTCAGGTGCTTCTGAGGCACATGAGAGTTGAGAATCCCTGGGAAAATGGCCTGGCAGGCCAGACCACATGGGTTTCAAGCCTGGTTCTGTCATCCTGGGACAGTCACTTAAACCTCCCTAAGACCCAAAGTCCCCTTCTATATTTAAAATAGACGTAATAACAATACTAGCTCAGATAGTTATTTTGGAAATTGAGATCAGAAATGTAAAACACTTTGAATAGTGCCCAACACGTAGCAGTCAGTACACACACGTTTGCAACTATTGACACCAGCCAAAATTAAGTGTCAAGTGTCCCTGGGAAGACTGCAACCCTCCACCTCCCCCGGCTGGCCTCCCCGGTTCAGTGTGGCCACTTAGGGAAGGAAATGAAAGAGGATGTGGTCAGGCACTAGCCTCTCATATTGCACAGTCCAGAGGAACAGAGCAATATCCAGCCAACACGCTGCAGCCCTGGAAAACCACAGGTGCTCACAGAGCTGTGAGCAAAAGCACCGTTGGCCTGATGGGTCTGAAAAGGCTTTCCTAAGAAAGTGATGTTTCAGCTGAGGTCAGAATGAGTGACAGTCATACCTAACTCTTGATGAACCCTTACTATGTGCCTGGCATTACTTTCAACAATATGTATTTTAAATCGGGTAATCCCCGTTCTGATTAGACGCTATTTTGATCCCTATCCTACAGATGAAGAAAGTGAAAAAGGTGATAACCTTGACCAAGGTCACATAGTACAGATGTGGCACAGATAGAATTTGAACCCAAGCAGACAGATCCCTGGGCCCATGCTCTTCACTCTACATAAATTGGTGGAGGAGCTGAAAGACCCAGGGGCTGAGGTGCTAGAGGGCAGGAGTGTGGGGTGAAGTGAGGCTGGGGAGGTGGTAGGAGTCAGATCGTGGGCTTGTTTTTATACCGAGAGCAGAGAAACACCATGTAAGGATTTTAAGCAGCAGGTAGAAAGGGCTGATGGTAGGAGATCAGACAGGTCTCCTTCCTCCCCGGCTGTACTGTGCAGACTGGAGGGCGGGGGGAAGGAGTGTGCCAAGGTCAGGAAAGAAAAGAGGGCAGCAAGTCCAGACGGCAGGCAAAGGAGAAGGAAGTGGCTCAAGACCCATAGAATATTTCTTCTCTGTTTTTCTGATGGTTACCAAATCCAGTTCTTCAGTGCCCACCGTGTCATACCTTATGTGGATGGCCCAGCTGGTGTCGTGCAACACACAAAATGGGTGGCCCCCTGGTGGCTCTGTATGCAGCCATTAAATGTCATATTGCTAACAGACTAATTTCAGGATGTGAAAAATCATGTGGTGAGGTGAGAAAAAGCAAGCTATAGAGCAGATGACATATGCTTCCAATTTTCACACACACACACACACACACACACACGCTCGTGTGCGCACACCCATTGGAAAAATACCCGAAGGACATATACTAAAATGTTAACAGTAGACATCATTGAGAAGAAATATCAAAGGTGATTTTTATTATTTTTCTGTGTGTGCATGTTTGTTTGCTTTGCCGTACCCTCTCCTGTAAGTTTTTTGGCAATGATCACACGCTTTTGTAATCAAGTAAATTCTTTTAAAAACTGTTTATTCTTGTATGAGGCTAATCTCAAATAGTGAACCCAGTCTTGGCTGAGTGTGGCCACCTGTGTCAGGTGGGTTCTCTGATGGATACTTAAGCATTGTCTCATCGGTCACGGCTGAAGCCTGACTCCTGGTGGACAGAAGTATCAAAGACAGACTTCTGTTTGAAGACATCTATGTAAATAGCTTGTTGAAGTTTACTTATTCACTCATTTTATTATTCAACAAGTATGTACTGATCACATTCTAAACATGAAGCACGATGGGAATATAAAAACAAGTTTAAGTAATGTTTACAAGTTATGTTTATAATAAAATTATGTTAAGGAATATGACTTGCCTTTCCTTTAGTTGGAGTTTTATGTCGCAATAGTATGGCAGTTTCTTCACACTGGTCCTGCTCCTCAGAGACTATGGTCTATTCCCCGGCTGTTACTGAGAATGGGATATTTTTCTTGGTATATTTTCTGTCTATAATTAGTAGTCCCGAACCTATTAATTTTCATGTATTAACATCCAACCATTTTCTTGGACTATTAGTTTTTCAGACTATTCTCTCTGGTTCTCAAGGTATACAGTAATGCAGAATTTTCTTCTAAAATACAGTAGTTGTACCTCTGCCTCAGAGACCTGTCTATTCTAGGTATTCACCACTTGTTCCTTTAAATCCACTTTCCACCCTTCTTATGCTCCTTTTCAATCAGGGAAGCTTTGGGTGGGTTCTGCCAATGGGAGGCAACAGCAAGAGATCAGAGAGGGCAGGAGACAGGTCAGGCTATTCATTTCCTTTCCCCAAATTTTGCTCTCCTATTTCATTTTTTAAAAAATTCTTTAAAAAATGTTTTATTTTTGAGAGAGAGACAGAGCATGAGCAGGGAAGGGGCAGAGAAAGGGAGACACAGAATCCAAAGGAGTCTCCAGGCTCTGAGCTGTCAGCACAGAGCCGGATGCAGGGCTTGAAACCATGAACCATGAGATCATGACCTGAGCGAAAGTCGGACATTTCACCAACTGAGCCACCCAGGCGCCCCTTAAATTTTTTTTAATGTTTATTTATTTTTGAGAGAGAGAGAGAGAGTGTGTGTGTGTGAGCAGGGGAGGGACAGAGAAAGAGGGAGACACAAAATCTGAAGCAGGTTCCAGGCTCCGAGCTGTCAGCACAGAGCTTGATGCTGGGCTCAAATCTGCAAACTGTGAGATCATGGCTTGAGGTTAAGTTGGATGCTTAACTGACTGAACTACCCAGGCGACCCTTTGCTCCCCTGTATCTGCCAAGAGGTACAGTAGCTCCTGAGCTCTTCCACTTCTATTTACAGTCACAATCCTCATCAGAAGGCAGTCTCAGGGTTTCCTCTCAGCTCCCTTCCCTTGCCTCCTCAGGTCTTGAGTTGGAATTGTTTCCTGTGGCTGCGAGCTGTAAATATTTTCATTAATTTTAAATTAAATATCCTAAATATCCATAAAGATGATGGACTGAACCCACACCTAATTTTTTTCTCTCAAGCACCCTCACCCCACAAAGAACCATGGAAAGGAATCTTTAAAAGCCATCAACCCTTGATATGGAGAGAACAAGTGATAATGGTGCCATAACATTAGAGGTTGGGAAGACGGCAGGCAAGTGGTAACTGACTTGGCAGATCTCAGTAGGGAAAGCCAAAAACCCACCTGACCTATGTGGCAGGTGTCTCAAAGGCTTGGGCAGTAGTGGGTATGCTTTCCTATTCCAGGCGACTGGAGAATTCTGAACTAGACCCGGATTGAGTTGGAGGCCTGGCTACTGTTTCATATTCAGAGATCAAGGGGACATAGGCACACAGATTGCTGTGCAAGGATTGCCTACATGGCACTGAGAACACGGGGAGCCAGACCTTTACATACTCAGCAGGAGAAAAGACGAGTTTCTCAGGGGCCCTAAACAGTCCAAGAAGAGCTTAAGTACACAGACTTTCAGAATTTCCATGGCTCAGCAGGGATCAGAGTCCACTCCCACCACAGGCTCAGAGCTTCCAGTCTGAAATATTGAGACCAAAACAAACAGAAAAAAAAAAAAAAAATGGAAGGAGAGAATACATAGGGAGAAAATTAAAAACAAATTTAATATCCTTTAGAGAGAAAGCAGTCATCAAACAAATGAGTCAGCAAGTAAACACAGGCTACTCCAAACAAAAAGGGAACATTGAAAGTGAGCTCTTGGAAATTTAAAACATGATGATGGTAAAAATGAAGGGATGAAAATAGAGGAATATCCCAGAAGGTAGAGCAAAAAGACAAAAGGACGGGAAATGAGGGAAGACAGAGACAGGGACCAGTTCAAGAGGGTGAAGTTCCCGACACACCAGAGAAAATGGAGATGAGAAAAATGCAGACTCTCCCTTCACATATATTCCTTATCAAACCACTTACCATGTTCACCACCAGCAATCATCCACCATCATCTCCACTAGATTACTGCAAATTCTGATTTCCACTCTCCTCGCTTTGCCCTGCCTTTCCTCATCAATGCAGCAGAGGTGATCCTTACAAAATTTAAGTCCCATTGTAACACTCCTTTGCTAGAAACCTTGAGTAAAAGCCAGTCTTTCCCATGACCAAAAAGGTTCCATCTGTCCAAACCCACATCGTCTTTCTTTTCTCAACTTCAACTACTTCCTTTCCTCTCCTCTAATCAGACTGACCTTTTTACTGGCACTGAGCCTCCTAGACATCTTTCTTCCTCAGGGCCATTGTACTTGCTGTTCCCTTTGCCTGGAATGATCTCCCACATACATGAATGGCATAATCACTTCCTCTCCCTATTTTTTATTTTGAGAGAGACAGAGACAGAGAGAGAGAGAGAGAGGGCGGGGGGACAGGCAGAGAGAGGGAGACACAGAATTCAAAGCAGGCCCCAGGCCCTGGAGCTGTCAGCACAGAGCCCAACACGGGGCTCAAACTCCTGAACCCATGAGATCACGACCTGAGCTAAAGTCAGACACTTACCTGAGCCACCCAGATGCCCCTCACTTCCTCTCATTTTTGACTCAAACATTTCCTTCTTGATGAGGTCTACCTTGGCTACTCCAAATAAAACCATGAGCACCTATTCCCACCTGTTCCCTATTTTCTCCATAGCCCTTATCATTGTGACATTTTACAATGCCATTTTTCATATTTTGATGAACATGGAATTTTGACTTTCTTCACTAATGTGTTCCCAAAAAGAGTGCTTAGCATGGGGCACTCAATATTTATTAAATGAACTTTCCCAGAACTGAACTCAAAATGAGTTTCCAGATTGAAAGTGTCCACCAAACACCCAGTAAAACCACTGCTAACTTTCCAAACACTAGGAATAAAGAGAAAAGATTCTGTCCACTTGCTGAGGACATAAATCAGAATGTTTTCAAATTTCTCGATAGTAACATGGTAAAGAGCAAGACAATGGACAATTCCCAGCCTAAAATTTATTCCCCAACTGTTAGACAAGTCTGAAGGTGGAATAAGAGCATTTTCAGACTCTTAAGATCTAAGGATAATTTGCCTCCTATGCATCCTTGATCCATAAAGCGACTAAAGCATGTGGTTCACCTAAGCAGAAAAAGGAAAGCATAGAATCCTGCAAACCAGAACATGTGAGGCATGCACAAAGATGTTCAGGGTCACAAGAAAGGGAGATTCTGGGATGACAAATGTGCACTAAAGCACAACCAGTCCAGTCTGAGGGATTTCGCACAATGCAATCTCACGATCTCTGTAGCCTGGTAAAACTAGCAAAGGATGTGTTGTGCAGAAATGATGGAACAAACCAAGAAGGTAGGGAATACTATGGAGAAAACAGGAATTCTCATTTAGGAGAAAGGCAGAGGAAGTCCGAGGACATGAGCTGTGCAGCATTCCAGAGAGCAGTGGCATTGCCCTGGAGGGATCACACCAAGGGGGTAAACAGAACTGACAAACTGATTGATGGGCTCATCCTTGTGGATGGCTATGAAGTAGTTTGGAAAGAATTAGCAGTAGGTACAAAGGCAACTAAGCTGTGTGTGTGCGTGGTAAATTTAAGTTTAGGAAACACAAAAGTAAAACAGGAATGTATCATTTATAAACATGGAGCTGCAAGAAGAAACTGGAGGCATGAACAGACTACTGGATTCTTTTATAAGCCATTTAAAATTCTATGTATTCCTTTAAAAATTAAAATTGATTTTCAAAAAGATACACTGATTTCTCACTAAGCTTTCCAAACTTCTCACCTCTGGGAATTTTTCTTTCACAGTATTTACCTACCAAAATGTGATGGTAACCGATGTTGGTAGCTAGGATCCCAGGTGGCAAAGACATGAAAGAATTGAAGAGTACTTTGAAATAGTTTTATTGGCTCATAAGACCTTTGCATATAAAAAAAATACCCAAAACACTATGCAGTATTAAATCACAATTACATTTTTTTTTTTACCAATTCAAACTACCCTGAATATACATCTTTTAAAGGAAAAAAATCCTACAGAACTGAATTCTGAAATGACATTATGACTTAAATACTATGACAAAATAGATAATTCCTTATAACATTAATTCATTGCACAAAGCTGCCAGATATTTTCATAAGCATAACCATTGCACAGAGTGCAAATGAACACAATTTCAATGTTACACATTTAGTTGAAATACATGTGCCTCCACCTAAGAACTCTGACATTTCTGGCACAAAATGTTGGTCTCTCTGAACTTCCACCAGGCAACCAACTTCACAATCCAGTTACTCTTTCTCTCCCTAAAAAACAGACACATCCTTCTGCCGTCAAAGCCTACAAGAGTCAGCATCGCCTCTGCTTAAAGAAATCGACTCCTCTCAATTCTTCTGGCAGGTACTCTTGATCCACAGGCTCACTGTACATGGGGTTGTACTTGTAGCCCTTGCCGTAGCCCAAATCCTTCATCAGCCTGGTGGGCGCGTTCCTCAGGTGCAGCGGGACGGGGGGCAGAGGCCCCTGGTGGTTTCGCAGGCAGGCTTTGACGTTGTTGTATGCGCTGTACACCTCAATGGACTTTGGGGCTCTGGCAAAATAGACTACACACTGGGCCAGAAGCACCTACGGCAAGAAGGAAACATTTATAATGAAGGTGCCAGAAAGTTTGTCTTGTGGAATATTTTATGACATCTCTGGTTAACTCTGAAAAGATTCCCACCATGCTTTCATTACCCCCTTTTCTGCCTACAGCCCAGATAACCACCTGTGATGGGAAGAAGAAATTCCTACAGGAGGCGCGAGGTGAACTAGACCAATGATATCCTTTTTTTTGTTAAACAGAACTTTTTACTAAATGATTTTTTTGTTGTTAAAACCCCAACGTAGAAAACAGATAAATATGAAGCTGCTCTGTTTGTGGGTGAACTTACAGAAACTTCCTGTTCAGCTGTTTCAACACTTCTGCCCCCAGGAAAGCCTGAGCACCTCCTCCGAAACCAGGACTACTAAAAAGTTTCTGCTGTTGACACCTAAGGTCTCCTCTCTCTCTAGTGTCTAAGCTTCTAAAATGAGAGTTAAAAAGCCAAGCAGCTTCCTCAGTGGGCTCACACATTAAAGGTGATGGTAGAATGGATGTTCAAATCCACAAAGGGACACACAGCACAAGAGAAAGGAACTGATTTACAAAGAACTGGCTGATGACTTTACCTCACATTCGGGCATGCCTATAAAATGACAGCCTTGGTAGGCAGCAACTGCTTGTGTTAACGCAGATGGGTCTGCCAGACCTGTCACACACACAGAAAGACAGAGGAAAGTTTAAGTCACAGTGCACACTCCCACCCAGGCCAGTCAGCGAGCTGCTGCGACTAGAGACCACCACTGCCTGTGGACTTTGTTGACCAAAAAATCCCATTTAGCAAAATGGACAGACTTTTCTCTGATCTCATTAGCTTATTCAAGAAATATTTACTGAGTGGTAAAGTGTTTCCTCATGGATAAAAACTACATCTAGTAGGAAAAGGGCGTATATACAACAAACATGAGGAGCAAAGGCCATGCAGACACAGTCACAAGGACACACACATGAAAACCAAAACATCTACTAACATCAAAGAAAAGTAAAGCTTTTCTAATCTTTTTCTTTAGTGTCTAGAACCTTCCATTTCTGTTTCAGGAGGTGTCCACTGAAAACCTGAACACGTGACTGCAAAGCATTTAAAATATTTCATTTCAATACTCATGTTAGGAAAATCACTACTGAAGAGGAAACAGTGATGACTTTAGGAACATAGATACTCAAAAGTACACACTCAATGCCAAGAAATAAACCAGTGAGTCCACACTTGTCTTATCTTCTCCTTACCTGTCCACATCATACCAAGAAATTCTTAGGCCAAAAAGCAGCAGCATTCCTGCCCCCAACACCATGCAACCCCATCCTTTGTGAACACCAGGGTCCGGGTCCTTCCCAGAACACTCACCTATGTCCTCACTGGCAAACCTCACAAGCCTCCTTGCCACATACAGCGGATCCTCTCCTCCTTCAAGCATGCGTGCGAGCCAGTAGAGGGAGGCACTCTGGTCTGAGCCCCTCATTGATTTATGAAGTGCAGAGATGCAGTTGTAATGCTCTTCTCCTAGACACCACAAAAAGTACTTGCTCAACTGTGGGCCAGAAGTGGGAACACACAAAGCTCACAGGAGGGTCATCTGAGCCATAGGTTTGCTTCACTGGGTTGATTTTAAGGAAGCCTGGATAAGGGACCCAGGAAAGCCTGGGGAGAGTGAGATCTGACAGCCATCCTCAAGCTGCTTGGCGGGAGGGTGCAATGCCATGGGCATGGAGCAGACCCATGCAGTTCCCGTACGGCCCGTGGGGCTGTCTGGTAACCTGGTCCACTCAGAGAAGGAGGCTGCCTTAGAACCTGTGCTGTCCATGCGGCGAGGGAGTACAGACCAGGCGAGGAGAGGTGGTTCTCCGGGGCCCCACTGGACTGCCACAGCCAAGCGAGGAAGGAGAGGCATTCTGATGTTCCATTTCTACCATGTGCCCCCCTGTCATTTTGAGGAAAACTGACCCTGGGTCTGGTTGTAGCCATTAGGATGGAGAGTCAAGTGGCAAGGACAGCTGTTACAGTCCTTTTGTCCCTCAGTGTCCTTTTCAGCTGCCTTTCTGGTATCTGAAGGCTGTGGTCATTTAAATCTGGTTTGGGACACCCATGTGGTAGGATCCCAGAAGGGCAGACACATGGAATGACAGCTCTCACCGGGAAAGCACTGTAGTCCCTTGCCCTCACCACTTGGTCTCCTCCCACTTTTCACCCAGGATTCACATGTAAACAAATCAGTGAAATGTGGTTTTAAAAAACATATTTAAGAAGAGAAAATTTTATCTAAATATTTGTATTTGCACACATTTCACGATTTTCTGACCATCATCTCTTTCTTATGTTCGAGGAGAGGGCAGCCTCTTCTTGAGAGAGAGCTGGGGGGTTATTCTTATTAGTATTAGCCCTTCCAAGCAAGCACCAATGTGGACAGTGAGATCATGACCTGCTCTGCATAGCATTTGAGCCCTGGGAACAAGTCCCAGCATCTGACCATGCTGGTAAGACAATACTTGGCCTTTATGGCTTTCATGGGACAAGATGCTGGCCTGTCAAGGAGGAAAGACCCAAGAGGCTAACTGCAGGGACCTGAGCACCTCCTGTTCAGGAAGAAGGCAGATAAATGGTTTCAGCTCAGCCACCAGATTTCTGTGGACAAGCAGAGTTGCCCTCTAGCTCACGGCTTCCTCAGCTAAGTCACAATGTCACGGAGACTGGCTGTGAGAATGTTCTGGGTGAACTCCACAAGGTTCTGGCACACCCCTCATTCATAGACCTGACCGTTTCATGGATATATGGGAGATGAAAGAAGCCACTTCTGCTTCACTTTCTGTCAAATGTAAACGAGAACACGGCAATGAATCTCCCTGACACAAACATTACTCACTTTCTCATGCCTTTACTGCAGGTCAACGCTGAAAGGTAAATACGGTTAAGAGCATGAGCTCTAAAGTCAGGCAGCCTGGGTTTGAGTGCCATACTTACTAGCCATGACCACGGGCAAGTTACTGATCCTCTCTACACCTCAGGCTTCTCAGTTGTAATGTGGGGATTAGAAGATTACGTGGTTCATAGGATTGAGTCTTAATGTATGCCTGGTATGCAGTAAGCACTCCAGAAACATGTAAGCATTAGATACCGCTCTAGGCTAGCTTTCATTTTTGCTTTTATCATATACCACTTTTTAACCTAAAATTTCAAGTTATTTATGTAGAATCCTGACCTTAATGCAAGGCAGAGAATTTGTTCTCATTTGGAAATTTCTTTACTCTGATGCAGAAATATCTGAGCTAGTTACTGGATCCTACATGTGAGTAGCTATACACTAGATGACATTAAAAGAAATAATTAAAATCGTGGGGGTGGGGATTTTTGTCTCACCAGAGTTATAAAAAGGCCCAAGAGTATAAGCTAGCAGGTTTCCAGGGCAATGCTTCGATCATCCCTATTTATGGAACACAGCTTGGAAGAGAACAATTCTCTAGGATATGAACTGTATGAGCGTCTACAGATCCATGGTTGTGCTGTTACGCTACAGTGGAGTATGCTGGAGGTGGGGGGAGGGGAGGGATGGTCATTAAGGATTGACTTGTAGAATGTGTGGTTTCTCAAGGCCCGACCCCAGGCAGCCTCCTACTGTCCCCAGTCCTTCCTGGGGCAGCACAAGAGCCACAGAGAAAGTGGTCCCCATTGTGCATGGCTCCCCTGAATGGAATATGAGCCCTAAGAAGTAGAAACCCTATGACATGTCTGACATCCACTGTGTGTGTATGGGTGTGAGTGTACTCACGTGAGTGTGTGTTACTGTGTGAGTGTACTCTAGTGGGAAACTGGTGAC
This sequence comes from Panthera uncia, assembly GCF_023721935.1. Lineage (NCBI taxonomy): Eukaryota > Metazoa > Chordata > Mammalia > Carnivora > Felidae > Panthera > Panthera uncia. Next base: position 24,264,055 of record NW_026057581.1, read on the forward strand.
CTCAGGGTGGGGCTGGAGTGGGGAAGGACACAGTCCTAGGAACCAGTCTGGCACCTGGAGTTAAGAATGAGTTTTACCGCTTGTTTTGTGAACTAAGGCAAGCTTTGTTATCTGTAAAATGGGGACTATAATAACTACCTCCTATGGTAATTGTGAGAATTAAAAAAAAAAGACAATATGTACAAGATACTTAAATATTCAATGCTAGTTAATGTTATGTTAAATGGTAGCTTTTTGGTTTTTAAATGACAGTCTGATAAAATGTGAAAAAATAGTTCCAATCCATCCAGTCAAAATGAAGAATCTCCTTTAGGACATGTACAAGCAGGGAGAGAACTCCTGTTGTTGGAACACCAACAATGGAGAGTCCAGTACGTGGGAATATTTTTGCCTCTTAAAATTTAAACTTTTGTTCGTGTCCCCAATTCTTGTATTTGGTCAAAAGTAAAGCAAAGCTCCAAGACTAGAATGCTTTACCTTTCAGGTTTTCTAAGCATTCATATGACATTCAGGAGCACAGATAGCTGGCCACCTGGGATCTCTGAGCTCTGCTAGGAGAGGTCCTGCCAAGAGGCACATTCACATCAGAAAGTAGGGTTATTTGTTAAATGCCTCTAAGGAGTCCTTACTAATATGTCCATAGTGCTTATTAGCACCCCCCATCCCCACCCCCAATCACTTGAGGCACACTAAGGCTGAAGAGCTTCTGTCATTTCCCCAAAGTCACACAGTTTTCTGTTCAACTCAACAGGAGGCAGTGCCTGGAACCAAAAGTCATTTAAGCTCTTCCACCTCCCTTCTCTAACCAGTAAGAAGTATTCTCCATCATCAAAAAGCATTTGGAAATATTGTAGACAAGGTACTACTGCCTGCATGATATCTGGAATGTTCAATTCTCAGCTTCTTTTTCTGGCATAGCTTTTAAAGGTATGGAAATTATTCCAGTTATTACAATATGATTCTATCCAGAATCACACAAATACACAAGCCCCAGAGTCCAGCCTAATCTACCGTATGCTATCTTCACCATCCATCTCTTTTACCAAAAGATATGACTGTGCTGTGCTTATGACATTTAATATTTTTTTCAAATCTGGTAACTGTAAATGCAGTGCTATAAAAACAGAAAAGTGTACACAGCAAAATTAGTATTTTAAAAAAGCTATTAAACTAAAAGCATCACATCAAGATCCATTTAACTTCATTTTTAGTTGAGACTCTAGAAATTAACCATTTTAATTCTCATTAAACTAATAGAAATAAGTCACTTATTGCAAAAGTCCTCTTGTTATTTACTGCCATTATAAATGATCACAAAAATTACTATCAACTGTGAATGAAGGGGCTTTCAAAAATACTTGGTATTCTAAAAGGCACTATACCAGAGAGTAATGGAAAAATACCAACCTACCTTATAAGGAAAGTTTGAAGCCTGCAATTTCAAACATGAAAGCTCTCAATTCTTATCAGGACAGCTTCTGTTCTGTGCCTCTCACAAGAAAGGTCAGGAAGCTAGGTCTTTGAAATCAGGCTCTGAGTTGGAGGTTTAATTCAATTACCAATATGGAGATCCAACTGAGAATCAAGTTCATGTTTTGAACTCAGCTGAAAGTCAGAAGCCTGGGATGTGAGTATATGGACACAACTTATTTCATTAAAGTTTCCCTCTTTTCACATTTCGGTTACTTACCTGCTCGGTCATATAAAATATGAGATTGCTGGAGGCCTTCTTTCACATCATTTTCAGTGATCAGAACTCTACTAGGAGAATAGGTTTGCCCACTCTTCTTACAAAACATCTTCCTAGAGCTTAACCTGGCCAGCACTGCCAGCTGCAGTCCATTCAATCCAGCTCGGGCGTCCCCATCGCTAAGATAAGCCAGAGTGTCTACTGCTTTATCCTCTATGAACACGGACGGCCTGCAACACAAGCATGGTTAGTTACTACCACTTTCATGTTCTGCACTTATTCTGTAGTACTTCTTACAGAACTGCTGTGTCTTAGCAAGGTCACTAAAAAGCTACCTTAGATTCAAGGCTTCTGCCCTCTCTCCCTAACTCATGTTGTCAACAATGTTAAGCATTACCTAGACGGAGAACTGACCTTGAGTCACGATTATTTTACTGTGTAAGCACACACATATAAGCCATGTATGATGGAGACATGGAAAGATATGTGGTCTCTCTGGTTCTATCCTACAGAAAAGTGAAAAACACAGGAACACTAGGACTTCACTATAGTGTACAGAAAACATACTTCAAACACAGTCCCCAACCTGACAAGACAGGTGTGCTCAGATCACTTTCCAAACAGGGCAGGGCCAGCATCAAATCATGCAGTTCAATTCCCTCATTTTACAAACACATCAGGTTCCCAGCTACTTTGGACAAAGGCACTAGAAGCAGGCCTCTGGGATTTTGGCCTGGGGCGTGCTTCCAAGAGGTTAGGTATTAATTACATAAAGCCTACACAGAGTAGCAGAGAGGTCACTAGCCTGGGCATCTAACAGAAGACTCTGACAGAACTTGGCTGTAAGACCTTAAGTCAGGCACCTACCATCACATTTCTAAATGTGGACCTGCATACAGGTCTAATTAGGATTTATTGTCAAGTCTAATTCAGTAAACTTTTCTATTTCTAGTTAGACAAAATATCTCACATATTTAGTTACCTAGAAGGGTCCTAATTCTTGGATAGCTGTTAGCTGCACATTTGCAAAACAAAAAATAATTTTTCAAAGTTACAGCTCCCCCATGTCACTGCCAACTTTCAGCTGAAAATGTCTCTAGTAATTAATAAGCTGATTAGGACTGTCCAAATCAGCTACTTGGAAAACCATGCACAGGCACCTACTGGGCTGGGTCAAGGAGGGATGGTGGGGAGGGGGGTTCAGTCCATGAAAGGGGACCCAGCTTGTCTATGAAGGCCCATGCATAATTCCTTATCATACACCCATCACCTACTACTTCACTTTGGTGAATAGCTTGAATAACACCAAGTTGCATTTCATTCACTAAAAGATGTTTCTAACATCTTAAAGACTGCCTCATCTCATCCCATCTTTATCAAAGCCAAGACTTCCACTTTCTCATCTCTCACCACACATAAGGCACCTGTTTTGTTTTAGCTTGATAATGAAATGACTCTCTCATCAGACTCCTGACAGCTAGCTGCCTGGGCCCCAGAGTCATGGTTACAGTTTAGAAATCCAACCTCCTCCCTTCCTGACCAGACAGATACTCAAAAAATACACGAGGCCCACATCACTGGCACTTTGTAAAGCCAAGGAAGCATTTCTCAAACATACACTGTTTAGCAGATTCTAGATGATCTGGAAGAAGACGACAGACAACACATACTAAAGAAAATGTGTTAGGAGGGACTAACAATCAGAGTGAGTGTGGTAGCATCCGATGTACCCTAAAGGGAAGGGCATTCCTGGGGCCTGGTTACAGCACATTGTCTTTGTGTGTGCGCACACATGTGTGCATATTGGGGGGAGGGGGTAGAGGCAACAAAATTGCCTGAACATCTAATTTCAGTCTCAGAACTAACAAAAGCAAAGCCTTCTACCTCTTTGGAAAGCTTCCTAGCAACAAAGAGCCCACAAGATCATTTACAGGAAGGAAAAAGAATAAAGCAGGAGCCCTAATCAATCCTAACTGACTGAACCATCAGTCCAATGGAGTTGGGCCATTTGTTGATCACATTTGTCATTTATCTCCACTAAATGTTGAGGCCTCAAGGACAGGAATTATGTTTTATTCTTTTCTTACATCCCTAGTGCTTGATGGAGAATAGACATTCAATATCTGCACAACGAATGGACTAATTTCAATTTCTTCCCACAATCTCAAAGTGAGATGTTTATTTTTTAAAAATTGTAACATATGAAAAAACATTAAAACAACAACAAAACCCTTTTCTACGCCACCTAGAGATAATAGCTACTAGGTATTATGCTGAATTTCCTTTATGATCCATCTACCCATGCAACCATCAACTTTATATCTAAATTTTAAAACAAAACTGAGATCATACTATAGTTTGCATCTTTAACAATTATATAATATTTTGAAAAACAAGCTATTCAGAACTCTGAATATTATTATTTTTTTTTTACAAAATGTACAGTACATAAAACTTGAAAAAGAGAGAGAGAAAGGAATGAAAGTCATCTACTGCTGTACTACCTTAATATTAGTATTTTGGTACATATCCTCTTGCTATGAATTTGTTCACTACATATATTTAGTGGCATGAAGTGCTTTGGGGACAGAAAAAAGATGGGTGTCCTTATATACCCCAGCATTGACTATCCTGCCCCATTTCCATTGGTCCTCATACAGTCAGCAAGCAGGCCTTATTAATTATGAAAGAAGCCAACTAGCAAACTGCTCCATAGATATATAAACAGCATAATGTAAATGGGCCTTTAAATGGGTATTTTATGTGGTTAGAAAATAGGAGCCTTCCTTTAATTTTTAAACTCTTAATTAAAGTCCGAGTTATTCTATTGGTATCCTTTTAAATCACATTTGGCATCACAGGGAGTGAGAGAGCTACTACAGTAAAACCAGAGTTGAGAGCTTTCACCCAGGCTCCCACTGCTCCATTCTTTCTCCCCCTTGGTATGTTCCACATTCCAAATTTCACCCCTGTCCAAAATGATGAGTATTTTTAAACACAAATGAATCTGTCAGCAACAACTCTGTTCAAGTAATAAAAGGCGACTGCTGAAGGCACTCACAATGGTCACACAAGCAAATTACCTAATGGAAATTTGCTATTAAGAACACTGTACAGATGTTCAAAAAGTTCTATCTATCCTCCAATATATCTTGAACCCCAATTTACACTACCTTGGTTCTGAAGAGTAATAAAATGTGTTAAAATATCTTGTGATCTTAGAAGAGGGAACACATGAGAGTGCTCATGCCAAGAACAATGAAATAAGGAATATTTATATTGAGATTTGCAAAACTCCTTAGCAGATAGTAACTATTGTACAAATTATCTTGAAAGAGTGCTCCTAGTCCAAAGATGTTATTTTAAAATTTAAGCATAAACCTATAAAATGTTTTCCATTTGGAAGTAACTTTCCAAGTTAGAACGGAATTAAATAAGGCAAAATCTACTTTGGGGATAGAGTGTCTGAACTTTCACATTATCCTCCTAAGAAATAGATAATAAATTACATTGTAAAACACTGTTCCATAATTTAAAAAATGGTTAAAATAAGTGCATTGGAAAAGATATTTCCAGTTTACAGATGTAGAAATAAAAGACTTAGCCTCATTTCTCTAAATGAAGAAAAATACTTTGGTCTTAGCAGGAATGGGAAGCAAGCTGCAAAGAAAACTTCCTCCTTTCCTTTTTTCTCCAAGGGCCTGAATCTTTCTGTACACTGTTTTTCTGGTGGTTGATACTGAGATTTGGAGAATTCTTTTTAGATGGTGGGATGTTTAAGTTGGAGGAGGAGTGAAATAAGTGAAAATGTACCTGTTACTTCATGGCAGAACAAAAAAAAATATGTATGGCTCAGTTAAACTCTCTCCCTAAGTTATAAAACAATACTCTGTGAATCTTTCACTAAAGAAAAGGGAACATTCCATGGTCAGGGTAACAAATGCCTAACAGTGGTCCTCAAGCAGGGATGTCCATCAGATTACAGAGAACTATCCTAAAATACAGATGTATGTATCTAACCACAGATTTAGTGATTCTAAAATCTCCAGGGACAGACCCCCCCCCCCCCCCCGGGGCACAGGAACAGCTGATCCTTCAACAATGTGGGGGTTAGGGGGAAATGACCCCCAACACAAAAAACATTTGCATAAAACTTTGCACTCTCCCAAAACATAACTACCTATAGTTTACTGTTGACAGAAGCCTTACCAATAACAAAAAGTCAATTAACACATATTTTATGTCATCCGTATTACATACTGTATTCTTACAATAAAGCTAGAGAAAGGTTATTTAGAAAATCCATTTACAGTACTCTACTGTAAGAAATCTGTGTATAAGTGGACCCATGTAGTTCCAACTCATGTTGTTCAGGGGTCAATTATATTTTCAAAATGTATTCCTGATAAATGTGGTGTATAGATCTGGTTAAAAGGCACTACTGCTGGGGTGCCTGGGTGGCTCAGTCGGGTAAACATCCGACTTTGGTTCAGGTCGTAATGTCATGGCTCATGAGTTCAAGCCCCACGTCAGGGTCTGTGCTGACAGCTCAGCCTGTGCTCTCTTCCTCTCAAAAATAAACAAACAAGAAAAAATTAAAAAAAAAAAGGGCACTACTGCTAAGTTATAGATGAGAATCTTTTTTTCCTAATCCTTTACAAATTAAAAGTGTTGTTCTCATACAAAGGAACACAGAGAAAGATTAGAATGTTAATACTCACCAGTAGCATTAAAAAAATTGTTTTTAATGTTTATTCTTGAGAGAGAGCACGAGCAGAGGAGGGGCAGAAAGAGAGAAAGAGAGAGAGAGCGAGAGAGACAGAGACAGAGAAAGAGAGAGAGAGAGAGAGAGAGAGAGAGAGAATCTGAAGCAGGCTCCAGGCTCTGAGCTGTCAGCACAGAGACCGATGCGGGGCTCAAACTCACGAACCAAGAGATCATACCTGAGCCGAAGTCAAACGCTTAACTGACTGAGTCACCCAGGTGTCCCTCACCAGTAGCATTTTAACCTGGTACTAAGTGAAAGTAACTCGCTTCACTTGCTCCTAGATCCCTTCTAAACTGAGTACAGGCACATCACCCTTACAGTGCTTCTGATTGCACTTCACAGACTCCACACTTTTTTTTTTTTTTAACATTTATGTATTTTTGAGACAGAGAGAGACAGAGCATGAACGGGGGAGGGGCAGAGAGAGAGGGAGACACAGAATCGGAAGCAGGCTCCAGGCTCCGAGCCATCAGCCCAGAGCCCGACGCAGGGCTGGAACTCACGGACCGCGAGATCGTGACCTGAGCTGAAGTCGGACGCTTAACCTACTGAGCCACCCAGGAGCCCCACACTTTTTTTTTTTTTAAACAAATTGGAAGGTCTGTGGCCAGCCTACATGGAGTAAATCTATTGGTGTCATTTTCCAATAGCAATTGCTCACTTCATGTCTCTAGGTCAGATTTTGATAATCCTTGCAATATTTCAAACTTTTTCATTATTATTTGTTATCTGTAAGTTTAGTGATCTCTGATGTTACTACTCTATAATTGTTTTGGGGTGCCACAAACCACACCCACATAAGACAGAGAATTTATTGGCTGATAAATATTTGAATTCTGACTGCTCCACCTACCGGCCATTCCTGTATCTCTCGTCCTCAGGATGCCCTATTCACTGAGACACAACAATACTGAAATCAGGTCAATTAATAACCCTATAGTAGCCTCTCAGTGTTCAGCTGAAAGGAAGAGTTGCATGTCTCTCACTTTAAAAACCAGAAATGATTGAGCTTAGTGAGGAAGGCATGTTGAAAGCCAAGACAGGCCAAAAGCTAGGCCTCTTACCCTAAAGAGTTAGCCAAATTATCAACTCAAAGGAGAAGTTCTTGAAGGAAATTAACAGAGCCAGACCCTCTCTTCAGTTCTGTGACAGCTAAGAGCGGTAAGGAAGTTGCAGGAGAAAAGTCTGAAGCTAGTGGAGGTTGATTCATGAGGTTTAAGGCAAGAAGCCATCTTCATTAAGTTCAGGGTGAAGTAACAAGTGCTGATGTAAAAACTGTAGCAAGTTATCCAAAAGATCTAACTAATGAAGGTGGCTGCACTAAATAACAGATTTTCAATGTAGACAAAACAGTCTTCTATTAGAAGATGCCATCTAGGGACTTTCATAGCTAGAGAGGAGAAGCCAAAGCCTGCCTTCAAAGCCTAAAAGGACAGTATGACTCTCCTGGTTGGGGCTAATGCTGCTGCTGACTTGAAGTTGAAGCCAATGTTCATTTATTATTCTGAAAATCCTAGGCCCTTAAGAATTATACTAAATCTAGTCTGCTTGTGCTTTATACACGGAACAACAAAGCCTAGATGACAGCACATCTACTGACAACATGGCTTACTGAATATTTTAAGCTCACTGTGGAGACATACTGCTCAGAAAAAATGGGTTCCTTTCAAAATATTCTTGCTCGTTGACACTGTACCTAGTCATCCTAAAGCTCTGATGGAGATGTACAAGGAGAAGAATGTTGTTTTCATGCCCATTAACACGACACCCACTCTGTGACTAATGGATCAAGGAGTCATTTCAACTTCTTAAGTCTTATTATTTAGAAAATATTTTGTAAGGCTAGAACTGCCATAGTGATTCGTCCGATGGATCAGGCAAAGTCAACTGAAACCTTGCTGGAAAGGATTCACCATTCCACATGTCCTTAAGAACATTTGTGATTCATGGGAAGAGGTCAAAATATCAACATGAGCAGGAGTTTGGAAAAAGCTGATTCCAGTTCTCACAGATGACTTTGAGGGGTTCAGGACTACAGAGGGGGAAGGAATTGCAGATGGGGTGGAAACAGCCAGAGAACTAGAAGTAGAACCTGAAGATGTGACTGAATTGCTGCCATCTGATGACAAAACTTGAATGGTTGAGGAACTGCTTCCTACAGATGAGCAAAGAAAATAGTTTCCTGAGATGGCATCTAATCCTGCTGATGATGCTGTGAAGACTGTTGAAATGACAAAGATTTAGAATATTAGATAATTTTGTTGGTAAAGCAGTGACAAGTTTGAGAGGATGGACTCCAATTTCAGAAGTTCTACTGTGGGTAAGATGGTATCAAACACATCACAAGCTACAGAGAAACTGTGAAAGGAAGAGTCAATTGATGCAAATGAAACAAACTTCATTGTTGTTTTATTTTACTAAATTGCCACAGTAACCCCACCTTAAGCAACCACCACCCTGATCAGTTATCAGCCATCAACATCAAGGAAAACCTTCCACCAGCAAAAAGATTAAGACTTGCTGAAAGTTCAAATGATGTACAGCATTTTTCAGCAGTAAAGTTATTTTTAAATTAAGGTAGGTATGTTGTTTTTTTAGACATAATGCTGTTACACATTTAACTCACTCTAGTGTAGTATACACGTAACTTTTGTACTCAATGGAGAGCCAAAAATTCATCTCATTAGCTTAACTGCAGTGCTTTGGAACCAAACTCAAATTATGTCTTAAAGGATGACTGTAGTTAGAAACATGCCTTCAGAAGCTGGCTCCATTGCATTCAAGCAATGTGCCTCAGTTTCCTCATCTAATAAAAGGAGATAACAATACCGACATCAGAGAGAATTAAATAAGACATAAAATCTTAGGGCAGTGCCTAACATCATGAACACTCAATAAACATTAGCCATTTTTCTTGTAAGAATCATTTTAACTAGCCTAGTCAGTAGCATTCTCTCTAGAATTGCAAATCTTCAAGGCAGAGTCAACTCTGCTGCTTCCAGGATAACAAGACTAAAAATAAGACAAAACAAAACTACTTTCTCCAAAAAGAGAGAACCTAAACTTCACAGACATAAATCCCCTTTGTGTTTAATCCCATGGAGGCACACATCTTTCCTTATTACACTATACCTTATACCTGGTAGGGAATAGTGAGGTGAATAGTGGCCTCCAAAGATGTGCCTAAATCCTAATCTCTGAACCTGTGAATTTAACTATATTAAGGATTTCAAGATGAGATCATCCTGGATTTAGTATGGGCCCTAAATCGCAAATGTCCTCACAGGAGACAATAAGAGAGAAGGCAGAGGGACAAAGACTGCCATGTGAAGATGGAGGCAGATACTGGATTGATCCTGCCACAAGCCAAGGAATGCCAGGAACCACCAGAAGCTAGAAGGAAAGACTATCCTAGAGCCTTCAGAGGGAATGTGGCCTGCCAACAGCTGGATTTCAGAGTCTTTATAACTGTGAGAGAATAAAACAATAAAAATATTGTTGTAGGCCACCCAGTTTGTGGTACAGGTTTTCCCCCCACCCAAAAAGTTTCACCCTTGAAACCTTTCACAAGGCAAAATGGCATTGAAGAGGCAATTACCATTAATTTATAATGAAAATTTTTTAGTGTTCTCAAACCCCAAAAGTGACCTCTCTTAGGCTTTTCTGGTATCTTAGGACACATCTTACCAACAGATGTACAAAACGGACTGAGATAAAGCACATGCTCACAGACATAATCCAAAACTATAGTGGCAGGATGCCGAGATGCGGAGTGTAGCTGCCGGGGAAGGGGCCTGGTGGCGCCACTCTCCCTGCTAGGTGGGCATTGTCTCTATGATTCACTGTAAAACAAGTGTTGAATGCTGTTTTTGCTTTTTGCCTTTTTTTGGGGTCAGAGTGAAAATCCTCTTCAAATTTCTTCCATTAATGACAATAGGTATTAATGTAGGTCTTTTGTGAATGTGAAGTGGTGTAATGTGAACTTTCAAAAGGCAGGGGATATCCAAAATTTGTGATGGCAGGAACAGGAAACAGATACAAGGTCTGTTAACTGATTGATGTTTCTGGTTGCCATTATTTTTGTTGTAATTTTTATAATGTATGCTAATGTACCTTTCTTTCTTTGTATCAAATTATTTTTAAGGAGAGTTATTAAAATCCACTCTAACTGAACCTGTAACTCCTGATTGGTACTTCCTATTCTAGTGTTCCACTACCTTTCTTTCCATTCAGTGTTAGAAAAGGTTATTTTTGAAAGGCAGGTAATAATATTAATAATAATATTAATTAATAAAAACAAACCAAATGATCCTACAGCTGTTTTGTCTCGGTCCTCCTCTTTGTGATCAGAGAAAAGCCCCAGTCTGAGTTAAGCCACAGCACCCTCACGTCAGAAGGACAGAGCCATGTTAACTCTTCCAACCAACTGTTGGAACTCTGCCTAGTTAGTGACAAGGCAATCATGGCTCCTCACTTCTCTCTCTTCATATCCAGAAATGAATGCATGTTATCTGGCCCACAAACAACGGCTTCTTTAGGGGGTTTTTGGATATGTGTGTGTCCTATTATGTGGAATCTATAATCCTTCAAAGCTGTAAGTTCTTGGAGTGACTAACCACTAGTTCACTTCCTCATTTCCAGCATTACAAGCTCAATGGATAATAGACCATGGATTTTTTTTTTCTCCTGGTCTCCAAAATTAACCCAGTGCACAGATAACGTGCTTCGCTGTTTGTACCATGTGACCAAAATGCTTAGCAAAATACATGAACACTACTGATTACCCATACAAACCAAAAGAGTCATGGTACAGATAATTCAACATAACTTACCAACTTATCTCTATCTTTCTCTTCACAATCAACTCACAATTGAATAGAGTACTATTTTGCAGATGTTTCACTAAAGCTGTGAGGTGGTAAACATGGGAGAGTATAGGGAAGATGCCTTTCTTCCATCTCGTTGCCTGGAATGCAGGTATGATGGCTAGAGCAACTTGGGGCATGAGGTTGAAGTCATGTGCCAAAGGTGGTAGAGCAGAAAGATAAGGGCCCAGGTCCCTGAGGATGCCATGAGGCTGACTAGCAACTGCATTTTTTACGCTTGTCTATCTTCAGACTCTTACATGAAAAGGAAAGTTCTATCTTGGTTATGCCAGTTAATTTGATTCTTTTCCCTGTTATATGCAACCCAACCTAATCCTAAGTGGTTCCATAATGTTGAGTACTCCCTCCTTGCTGAAGCATCCTTATGGTTTTTTTATCTTTCTGGACTTTGTCTCCTCTCTTACAAAATAAATGCTGGTAAGTCCTCAACTCACTGCCCTTATTTCCTCGCCCTCTTTAGCTCTCCTATTCAAACACATGGGATATACGATCCCTGAAATGCCGGTGGCTCCCAAATCTCTGGGCTCAAACATCTCTACTGCTCTCCTGACTTCTTTATCTAACTGCCTAGAAAACCTTTCCATATGAATCATCCAGAGACCCCACAAACTGAACAAGTCCTAAACTGAACTCCACATCTCCTTGTATCTTTCTTTTCAAGCATACAACTACTTGCCCAGTCACCAGGTATCAAAGTCATCTTGGACACTCCTTTTTCCTCCCTCCTCACACCCAAGCCTACAGACCTGATTTTGCAATTTTTCAGAGCAGATCCTGGCTTTGTTGTTCAAGTCACCTGCATTTGTCATTTGTCTTCGGCATCACTACAATAGCTTCCTAACTGGTCTTCCTGCTGCCTGGTGAGGGGTGGGGAAGATGGGACTTGACTCCATTCATCCCATCCTCTCCAATGCTATACTCCTCTTCCTAAAATACAGAGCTGAGCATGTCACTTACTCTCTCGCTCAAAAACTTTCTTTGGTTTCCCATAGCTCTCCACATCACTCACCTTACTTTTAGAGCACAAGTCTTTCATAATCTGGCTCTGCCTCCCTCTCTGGCTTCACTGACCATCACTTCCTCACATCCACTCTTCTACTCAGCCATAATGAATGGATCATACTACTTATTACCACCTTGCCTTTTACATGCTGTATCCCCTTGCCAAAATGAGCTTTCCATTTCATCTAGTTAAGTTCTGCTTACCCTCCGAACTTTAACTCAGCATCTCCCTCATCCAGCAGGTGAAATATTTGATTTCACATATTCTAGATGCCTCTTCTCTATCCCCCACTGCTTCTTGGTCATATTGCAATCATATGTCCCTGGGAAGCCAATTTACTCTTCTATTTCCTTATCACACACTAAGCTTTTTAAAGGCACAGGAATGTGCTTTTCAATACTCAGCCAAGGTCTAGCATATGCAGGGCCTTCAATTTATGTTAAATAAATAAACACAGAGGGAAAAGCTTAAAAAGAAGGCTTTATCTCACTCTAATGGGAATATGTCATGTACAAATGTATATACTACATAAGAATTCACAATTCCTCAAGAAAAATCAAGAATGGTGGTAAGCATCAGCTTGATTCATTTTCAGACCAGTACCTGCTCAGCTCATCTCATCTACAACCTGAAACAGTCTAGACTTCTCTGTAAACTAGGACACCAAAATATAAGACTACAAATGCGCTCATGGCTTCCCAGAGAAAGTAATTACTTGGGGTTAAAAGTCTTTCCTATCCTTCCAGCTGGATTAGTGTAACCAAATTTAACTTACACCCACAAGAATGTATATATATTTGAAGCCAGTCAATAGACGTGAAAGTTTAATTTTACCTAAAATTGAAAGAAAATAAAATCCATTTTTAATTCTCCACAGCAATTAGGGTGGTCAGGTGCTTCTGTTAGGAAGTCACTTACAAGAGTTCTCTCTGTGGCCTATGCCATTTCCCAACTTAACTTTCTTGTCAGAATTGCTAACAAGTAGACCAATTATTCAAGTTTAATAAACTTTGATTTCACTGTTTGCTTAGACAATATTAAAGAAAAAGGTTCTTGATACCTGAGGAATGGAGCAATCAACCCTTATGCTACACACTCCAAAATCAAAATTAAACTACTTCTCTCATATTGAAAGTCAGAATTTACTCATTGAAAAAGCATTTATTAAACACATATACACTAGACACTGTGCTGGGAATCTGAATAAGAAGGACAAATTCTTATCTTCTTAGCCCTCCCCAGGAAGGGGAGGGATGGGAATAACAAAATAAACAAGTGAATGAAAATAAGTAATAATTAGCATCAATTTCAAATGAGGGATAGTGGAAAAAGTAAACAACCTATTAGACATGGTAGGTTTTCTCTGACTGAAATTCAATTTTAGCAGATTAAGGATCATTGGCTCACTTTTGTATCAGGCTCCCAGTTTCAATAATAAGAGAAATCTTAATTCTTTCACTTGATCCTCTCAAATTTTAATGTGCATGCAAATGACTCAGAGATCCTGTTAAGATGTAAAAATCCTTTTTAAAATGAGCTCCATGGTTCTTCCACTGTCCTTCTCATTTCACCTAATTATGGCATGGCAGTGATTGGAGAAAAAAGCCTGAGGGTATCTGAACAACAATTCCATGAAATCATGACCTGAATGAAATCAATAAAATTACCCTAAATTAATAAAAATGCAGGATATAAAGTTGTAGATATATTACGATAATCAGCACACAGAAAAAAAATACACGGAAATATGTTGCGATATTTCTCCCCCTTTCTTATCATGTTTATCACTTGGTTATATGTATTTTTATAGTGAAAATGTTGTTTAAAGGAAAGCTATACTAGATGTGAGTACATTAACTGATACCAGCAGGTTCCATATGTCTTTTTAGCCATAATTTTGATGGCTATGCCATCACAATTCCACCCTAAAATGATGTGACCTTTTGTGCCTGGGGGTCCTTGGCCATGTTTCAAGGCTTTCATGAGGCACAGCATAATTCCTCCTCCAAGAGACAGAGGCAAATGGGAGAGGCCAAACACACAGGGAGAGACTTTTGAAACCTAAACCCTGAATCTAAAACTATGTCTTGTACTTTAATCCTCACAGAAGAGTGGCTCCAGAACTTGGCCTCAGGGCAGGCACCAGCAGCTGTGGGGTCCAGAGCATGAAGAGGCAGGCATTAGTCTCTCATCAGACCAGATTATGTTCCACTGTGTTATTTCAGTTGACACATGAATAAATGACATCTGAAGAATATATCTGAGTATAAAGAAAACCTCTGACCCAAGTAATCTAATTAATTATACACCATATATACTCTATGTATTAATGAACTCATGTGGCACTCATGATACAGGAATAGATTGCCAAAAGGAAGAGAGAGCTTTTAATGTATTATTTTCAGTTAAAATTTCTTTACTTTCATAGAATTGAGTTTGACTTTTAAAGTGTGCAAAAATAATTCTAAAAAAATTTTAAAAATGTTTGATAACACATTAATTTTTATTTAGTATTTCTAAAAGAGAAGTGCAGGAAAAAAGAAATTGGAATCTGAATACAAATCTCGAAAGATCTGTGAGTCTATTTCATGAAAGAAAATAATTAATAAGCCTTCTCATAGTCTTCCAAGCCTTTTTAAAAAAAGTGTTAGAAAAAGAACAAAATCCTTAAGCACAAAAGCAAATACCCAAAAACTAAAACAACAGGCAAAAAGATGTTAAAGCTTGAAAAATTAGATGCACCCTGTATAGGGCTATAAAATCCATCTTAAAAGAAGTGCTTGCAAAGATACACTTGTTGGTATAATTGACCACTTCCCTCTACTTCTGTTTTCATTACTAGATCAACATTTCTTCTTTGTCCCCACCCTCTCCTTACTGCCATCCAGCCGTTTCTGGCCCTCTGCCAGGGGAATCTCTGGGAGGTGTATGCCCCCAAGATACTGCCCACAGTCAACTTACTCTGAACTGCTATTGCTGCTGTGGCTCAGAGGGTCAGTAGGACGACTGGAGTCTAGGACGTGGATTCCCAGGGAGTTGATTGCTCGCATTAGAATAGTCACCATTGCCTCTACAGGAAGCTTCTCAAGAACAATAACCCGACAGCGACTTAGGAGAGCAGCATTGACCTGGAAGGAAGGGTTTTCCGTGGTTGCCCCAATCAGAGTGATCGTCCCACATTCCACGTGAGGAAGGAAAGTGTCCTAATCATGGGAGGAAAACAGAAGAAATTGATTCCAGTCAACAACCTGCAGAATCCTATGTAAGTTGGTTATTCTTTCCTTCTCCTAATTTTGAATTCTGGAACAGCTTTATATTCATTGGATATGGATGCACTGTTGGGAGAGTGCAACTCAGGCTTTTTAAGCTGAAAACACATCTTTTAGAATATGAATGTCTAAGCCTGGCCATTTGCTGGTACACTAATAGCCCAAAGTAGAATTCTAATGTAGTTTCCAGGTAAATGATTTTTTTTACTTAGAAAAGTATCTTCTATCCTGCCAGATAGCTTAAATATAGCAGCTATTTATTTGTAGAAGTCTAATAAAACACAAAAACATTAGGATTTCTAAAACTTTCTTCCTTTGTGAGTACTCAATCATAATAGTTATTCTTCCTAACAAAGCTGGTAAATACATATTGGTGACTATATAAACACTGGATGTTGCCTTACAGGGAAGAAATACTAAGATGAGTCAATGGTCTAATGAAACCTAGAGCAATAACAACCTGTCAGAACTCTGAAGGGTCCACTTAAAAAGAGATTCAGATCAGGAACAAAAGCTTAGTAGGGTTTTGTAAAATATTTCTTTCTCTGATTAAAAAGCTGCAATAAATCAAAGAAAGAAGTATACTTGAAAAAAAAGTTAATGCTTATTTAGAAAGAATGCAAAAATGGCTTGGCTTTGTTTATAAAAATAAATTGTCCTTGTACTTTTATTTCAGAAAGCCATTTAAATAATAGTAATGATTAGATCTTGTAACATTTACCCTGCTGAGAACCTGAGGTCACAGAAAACACTCTTTAATTTTGAAAATGAAAAAGTAACACTGTGTACGAGAGAAGTTTAAAAATGTTGAAATAATGATCTTACAATCAAGGTAAACTGCTTACTGTGACTCCTAATATTTAGATTCAAATCTGTAAAAATGATAAACTTGATCCCAAGCTGCTTTTCTGATATGTATAGCTCAGGGCCATACTAATACTTTCATTTATCATATAGAGAAAGCATTTTCTTGTCACCAAAAAAAACACAAAAAACCCAGTAAGACGAAGTGGGGAAACAGGCTCAAAGGAGATGGACTGATAGTCTAAACCTCTCTATAGACAGAAAATTAACAATAACAACAGTCCTTATCATTTGCATTTTTACGCTTTTCAAAGTGACCTCACATAGTTTATGTTCATAATGACCAAAACGTAGAAAGAAGTTAATATACCTGCTGAGATTTATTGAACCGATGAATCTCATCAATAAAAAGGATGGTTTTCCTTTTGAAAAAGCTCTTTTCATTTTGAGCTTGTTTTATGACATCTCGCACATCATTTGTCTTGGCATTTGTTGCAGACAATGTCACAAATCTTATGCTATGTTTCTTGCTGTTGTTGGCTATGATGTGAGCCAGAGTGGTCTAGAAAATATGACACACAGAGTTTGGAAAGCTGATCAGACACCCATGGGTACTAACACAAGCAGCATCAGCACTATTTACCAAGCAACTTGAACTCTTAAGAATGCTCAGCAGCAAAGATACAATCCAAAATACCATACCACAATTTTAAAAATTAAAAAAAATGTTAAAAATAAAACAGGAAAGTAGCTAAAACTTAGGCCAATCCTGACCTTTTCTCCTTTATACCTAACCCTGTTTGATTCCGTTTTTGGGGACTCTAAGATCTTTGGAATCCCCATAAAGGGTGGCTGTCTTGATTTAGCAGAGCCTGAGTGACAGCTGTGACCTCTTCCAGCCAAGAAAGCATTATTGCTGAAGGACTAGGTGTAGAAATGTGAGTCAGAACCACAGAATCAATCAATTCTACAACTGGAAACTTATCAGTGAAGCCTAGAAAAGGAGTGAGCCTTTGCACTGTAAGACCAATGACAATTCCCAAGCATTTAAGAGCACTGCAAGTTGCCACCTCTGAATGTCTACTTTGGAAGTAGATGAAACAATAGCACTCGGATCATGTTAGCAGTCATGAGAAAATGATGGCGAGATCAGTGACTGTCACTTAACCAGGTGCCCCATAAATGTGCTTATGTGCATATGCTGTTATTAACATCATTATTATTGTTAGCAGTAAAGTATAATAGTAAGAATAGGAATAAAGAAAAACTATGTTTACAGAGAAGAACAAATTTGGTCCTGAATGAATGGAAAGGTGGCACTTTATTTTCTAAAATTTGTATGGTACCATTAGATACTGTGGCTGCTTCTTTATCAAACCCCAGCCTATAGACTCCCACATAAACCTAGGCTTGTGCCTGATCACCAATCACTACACTGAGCGGCCCATTACATCTCTTGCCTGGCATCTTCTATTAGTTTACCCTACTCATTTTCCTAGGGAGTTTTTCTTGCCATCTGGTTCACCAACAGCTGATTAGCCATGCTCATGATCTTATGCAGAGTTCATGAACAACTACTAATAATACTCCTGCTCAGTCTCCTAAATGGGGTAACTACTAAATCTACCACCATGGTAAAATATTATCTGGGATAGACCTGATTTATTCCTGGCCAAAGGGAAAGTATCAGTGTGAAGAAAACACAAAATGAGCAAGATGCATTCTAGGAACTGGAGCAAAGGAAGGTGTGATTAAGATGCAGATGAAGCTGGAAAGAAAAACTGCGGAAAAAATCATTAAAGCCCTTGTATACTAACTAAGGAGTCTGAGTCACAAAGCTATGAGAGCCTCTTTACACTCTGATCCTGAATTTTGCCTTTCACTCACTGGTGCTCATCCTCCTCTCTCTTTCTGTGGATAGAAAAAAGTATTTAAACACCTTCTAGCCTTCTCTACCTTGCTTAACTCTGCCACTGTTTCTTAAGTATTCTTCTAATGACATGTCTTACAGACCCCAGTATCCTAACTGCCTTCCTCTGGACATGTGCTAGTTCCTAACAAGATGGACATCAAAATGCATTGATGTTTCTTCTCTAAAGTAGAAGGCATTATGAGGAGAGTTATGGAAATGCTAGGTCAAGACAATTTGCAAAAGGAAAAGAGTTTTCTATTAGTCTTGTTAAATAAATAGATTCTCAAAGATAAAAAAAAAATCAGTTAAATTAAACCAACAGCTACAGGGAGGGGAAGGAAACACAACTGAAACAAACAAAAACAAATTTTGATTCCCCCCCCACCCCAAAGCTGAACCCATATACCTACAAATAAAATATACAAATGTTCTGCAATTTATAACACGTCGTTTCCTTGAGAACTGGGTCATTAATGGGAGGGTGGAGGCGCACGTTGGAACACAAAGATCAAATCTAAGAGTCCAAATATTTTTGTAAACCTATGAATTCAGACATCTTCATTTTGAAAATGACCAGAAAACGTGTCTTACAAATCTGGCGGAGTGTGTCTTTTCTACACCCATCACTGATTCCACCTGTGGGCCAGGCACTGCCCGGCTCGGATGGTACCTGAGGCCCTGCACTCAGGCCTCAATCTCAATATCCAGGGTGGACGGGCGGATTCTTCGGGGACGGCCTCCGCCAGGGCTCTCTGACCGTTAGATGCACGCCCGACCCCGTAGAGATCAATACTCGGAACCCTTCAGTCAAGGCGGCACTCACCTTGCCGCAGCCGGGCGGTCCCCACAGGATAAGAGAGGGGATTTCGTTTGTCTCCAGGAGGGACCGGAGCAGGGTCTCCTGCCCCACGGCTCTGCTCTGCCCGATGTAGTCCTGCAGCGTGTCGGGACGCATTTTGTCGGCCAGCGGCTTGCCCTCCAGCATCTGCCGAATCTCCTCCGCCGCCAGCGACCGGGCGTGCGGGCGGCCCCCACCGCTGGCCCCGAAGGCAGCGGCGTCGGCGGCGTCGGCATCCCAGTGGCCCGGGTCGTCCTCGCCGTCCGCATCGGCGTCCCCGTCGCCATCGCCCACCGCCTCTTCCTCCTCCTGCGCCTCCGCCTCGTCCCAGCTCCGCGGAGATGCGCTGCCCGCCGCGGCGGCCGCTGCCGCCGGCCTCTTTCCCGAGCCCTTCCTCCCGGGACTGCTGGAGCGGGCCACCGGGAAGTCGGGGATGAGGCGGGCGCCGCTGGGCGTGGGCGGCGCGTCGTAGCTCTCCCGGCTCTCGGTCTCGCCTCCGTCGTCGCCCTCCTCGCCCTCGCCCTCGCTGCTCTCGGCCGCCGTCGGGGTGGCCGGCTGCTTCAGAGCCGAGCTCTCGGAGAGCCGCCGCCTCTTGGCGCTGGGCGGCGAGAGCCCCTTGGCCCGCTCCCCGGCGCGGTGTGGCCCGGCCGTGGGCTCCGCGTGCCCGGCGGGGTTGAGCAGCAGACAGCGGTCCAGGTGCGAGTTGATGTGCGCGGCGGGCATCATCTGCTGGCACACGGGACACTGCACCTGGTGCAGCTGCGACAGGAAGGGGTCGTCTTCCGGCCCGCTCACCTCCATGGTGGCCGCCGCCCTCGCCGGCTCCCGGCGCGGTCGCAGCAGCCCCTGCTCACGCCGAGGGCTTGAGATGCCCGCCGCTAGGCCCCGCGCCGCGCGACCCTCGCTCGGGGAGGTAGCAGAACGCGCGCGGGCCGAGGGAGGGCGCCGCTCATGCCTCACGTCCGGAGCTTCCCGCGTCGGCCCGCCCTCGGCCGGCCGCCGGCGGTGTCTCGCGCGGCGCGTCGGGAAGAGTAGTCCGCAGCCGTTTACCTCAGCAGCCGCTGGAAACGTCTCGCGCGGCGCGTCGGGAAGTGTAGTCCGCGGCAGTTCAACCAAGCCGCCGCTGGCATCGTATTGCCGTAGCCTTTCGGGAAGTGTAGTACACAGTACCCCGCCCTGACCGCTGAGCGTCCACTTCCGGCCGGCCGCGAGAGCCACCTTTGTGAGGGGCCGTGAGGGTGGCGGGTTGCGCGTGCGCAGAAGTGCGCGGTGGCGATAACGGCGTCCCGCCGCGCCCTTCGAGGCCGGTGACACCGGAAAGGAGTCGGTGAAAACGCACCGAGATTGCTCTTGGGAAAGCGGCTTTTCACACCCAGCGGGCGTGTGGGGCCGGCCGGACGGGGAGAGGAGGCCCCTCAGGTTGTTGGTAATTAAAGGGAAATTGGGAAATACCAAACCGCTCCAGAAGAAAACTGGACAAAGGACCGGAACAAAAGAAAACAATGCAACAACTACACGTATGAAAAAAAAAATGTTTACCTCAGAGAAATGCAAATAAGGAGAACATCCTCCACCTCACCCTCTTTTAGATTTTTGGCCTTTTTACCCACGAGCCTTTTACCTGAAGCACATACTTAGATGCTTGTCTCCTGTCTTCTACATTTAATAGTTAAAAATTAGACTTAGTTCTAAATGAGGTGAGTTAGTCAAGTTAGGCATATTTACCCCCATAGCAATAAAATGTTATTTTATTGCCAGTTAAAGTTACATTATAGGCAGTGATAGAAAATGCCCACCATAAATAGAAAAAAAATGAGATTAAAACACCCAAGTGTGGTATTGTGTATCTTCGAATGATAGGGTTACCATTTTTTGTGATTTTCTACTTTCTGTAAAGCTCTCCTTCAAAAATGTATCAGAAGCATGCATTTTTCTTTTTTTTATAATTTGGAAGAGAATAAGTTGAGGGGGAATGAATGAAAAAATAATGAATTGTAGGAAAGGATGCACTTTTCTAAAAGTTGACAAGTATGGGATTTTTATTTAATCTGCACAAGAACATTTCCATTAAACTTGTCCCAAAGCAGACACCTAAGGATCTTATAAGTCTTTTATATAAGATGATTTTACAGAAAGAGGAATGACTCACAAAGAACCAGAATTAGATAAAAGGTGGTAATCAAAAGAGAGAGTAAAGGAAGCATTGTTTCAGTTGATTCTGGCTGTAAAGTGTGTAGTGACCCAACTTCCTGGTAATTGTGCAAAGGTGTGAGATCTGATTTTTCATGGTTTTTCAAACTAGATAAGTCCCAAAGGAAAAATAAGATTAATAGAAAAGGTATGCTAAAATGAGTTAAGAATCTTTATTCTTTGGTGATCATAATCTGAAATTTACCTATCCCCAGAGCAACCATCACAGGAACATCACAGAAGCCAAGTACTTAGAAGGTTCTGGAGGAGAGAAAACGTCTTTTCCCTCTATCCATCTTACGTTTATTGGCCCCTGTAAATTAAATTTACAAAAGGCAGATTAAAAAGAGAAAAACAGCGCCTAGGCACACGCTGCTGCTCTGATGTGTCTGCTCTCCCAGATGGGTGGCAGGACCTGGGAGTTGCAGTGACTGAGGCTGAGATAAATCCAAAGGCCTACTCCCTCACAGACACCCACCTCACCAAGAAAACTACTGGACCTTGTTCAGCAGTCATGTAACTACAAGCAGCTTTGGAAAGGAGCTAATGAAGCCACCAGAACCCTCAGCAGAGGCAACTCTGAGTTCATCGTAATGGCTGCAGATGCTGAGCTGCTGGAGATGATCCTGCACCTTCCACTGCTATGTGAGGATAAGAACGTGCCCTACATGTTTGTGCGCTCCAAGCGGGCCCTGGGGTGGGCCTGTGGGCTCTCCAGGACTATCATCACCTCTTCTGTTACCATCAAAGAAGGCTCACAGCTGAAGCAGCAAATCCAGTCCATTCAGCTGTCCATTGAAAGACTCAGTCTAAAACGGTGGCCTCTGCTCCTTCCACACTGAGTTCTTCCCTTGGGGACATGTGTCATAGTGTCTGTGTTAGCATGTAGTATCTCCAGCTACCTTCTCTTGTTGCATTATAGTACTAAATATGGTTTTTGCTTTTTTGTATTATTTTTGTTTTATAGGTTGTTATGCATGTATTAACCCCAGCCCAATCTCCCATTCTACTCTGTGCCATCTTATCCTTCCTTTGAAAAATGAACTAATGCCGAGCACAGGCAGAAACATAGTGGTGACACCATTCAAAGGCAGGGAAGAGCCAGGATAGAGATCTGGTTCCAGTTTTCAGGCACTAACTTCCTTTTGTGTGTAGGACAGGATGGATGTAAACACCATTCACTTCTATCCTCTGTGCCTGGTGTACAAAATCATTCCATACACGTTTGCTCTCTATAGGGATTATGTATCATTTGGGGACAAAACATGTATCCTGTGAGATTGTTAGGTGTATGTCCAAGTGTCATTTGCTAATCTGCCCCATTTGCTTTGGTAATGTGTTTCCCCCACTTCTCCTTCCAACTCCTAAACATGCCCCTGAGGGTGCCAGGGCAGCAGCCTACCAAAGATGTGCTGCAGAATTCCAGAGGCTGCACCTGGGCCAGTTAGACATGGGGAAGTTGACCTAGGTCTTGAAGGAGTCCAAAGTGGCAAGAGTAAAGAGAGTCAGCTGATGCTGGAATGCAGTCTGGGCAAGTCATGGAGACCTGACTGGAAGCTACAGCAGAGATGTTTGGATTCAAGAAGCATCCTCTCTGGTGAATGGAGATGTCTACAGTGGATAGTTGGTACCAGTTCTGAGAGCCTTTACCCCTCCCTGCCACAATATGGGTCAGATATATGTATTCTTTATCATATCAGAAGGACAGTGCTAGTGTGCCATTCTTGTGAGCATCCTAATAAAGAAATACATTCATATTCCAGTTGAAAAAAGAAAGAGAAAAACAAATGTATTAACATGTACAGCACTCATACACATGAAGTACTTAGTGATGAACTTGGGGTTATATAGCATCTTAACAAAAGAATAATTAATTTGTAGAGGAGTGACAAGACAAAGGAAAAGGACTGTTTCAAGAGTGGCAAATTGTGGGGAGGTCAATATATGGGAAACTAATTGAAGATAAGGACCAGTAAGTAAAGTTTGTTATGTAGATCCTCTCATGCCATCTGTGGGCTGATAAGTGTCTAGAGTTATCTATGGTAACTAATATACTGTGTGTCCTTTCTGGTAAAGAGGGAAGCGGGGGGCACCTTTACAAATTTTTGTTCTGCTTTTAGGCAAATAGCAGGGAGAGTAGAGAGCTTTTCTTGTATCTGCTGCTTCTTAGTTGCCTTCACCTCAAAATACACTTAGTTGACCCTCAAACAATTGCAGTGTTAGGGGCAGTGGAGCCCCCCCACTCCCACTCCAGTCAAAAATCCATGCATAACATTTGACTCCTCCAGAACTTAACTACTAATAGCCTACTGTTGATGGGAAGCCTTATCAGTAACATAAACAGTGGATTAGCACACAATTTATATGTTGTATATATTATATACTGTATTATTGCAATAAAGCTAGAGAAAAAATGTTATTGAGAAAATCATAAGGAAGAGAAAATCCATTTACAGTATAGTACAGTATTGTGATTTCAACACTTCCATACAACACCGTGTGCTTGTCATAAGTACCCTTGTTAATCCCTATCACCTATTTAACCCATCTTCCACCCACCTCCCCTCTGATAACTATCAGTTGTTCTCTAGAGTTAAGGGTCTGTTTCTTGGTTTGCTTCTCTCTTTCCCGCCCCCACCCCCTGCCTTGGTTTATTTGTTTTGTTTCTTAAATTCCACATACCAGTACTATTTTTTTTTTTTGATAAAAATTCGTATGTAAATGAACTCACCCCGTCCAGACCCTTGTTGTTCAAGGGTCAACTGTAATCCTTCTGCCAAAGTGGTATATTTTTGTGTGGCAAATCCTGCTACCCTTCAGGTTGTAGGGCTGCTTTCAAAACAGATTGTGAGAAAAGTATTACTAAAGATGGAAATGTAATATGGTATCTTAATTTTAAACAATTATAGAAAGATAGGCATATATGGTCACCCCTAACACAGGCAAATTATTTTTAAATAATGACAATAAACTAGACAACTGTGAAGTTTCTTGACTCTCTTTCCTTTTGGTAACTGTAAGGCTTAAAATGTTTCTTTTTGTTTTTGTTTTTAGAAATAATACATATTATAGAAATATCTACTCATAGATCAGCTTTATTAATATTTTAGCAGCTTCTACCAGTCTTTTGAAATGCATTTCAAGATTACACTGTATATTTACATTACATATGATTACATATGATCTGTCTTTATTGTTACCTAGTATGTATATATGAGTAAATCTAAAGTATTTATTGTAATGGGAAAATATGTAATATGGAGTAAAAATTAGAAGATACAAAACTCTATAGTATAATTTTATTTTCTTTTAACATATATACTTTGCTCATATATATTATATATGACTTGCTCATATATATTGACGTATATGTATATAAGGAATAATAAGAAAGAGGGAAAAATATAAAGAAAAGACAAAATTCTCCATATGTGTTTGTATATTTTACTTCCACGAATAAAACTGAGCTATTTGGATGTACTGTGAGGTGAAAATGGCACTTGACTTGGACTTCAGGAATGTGCGTTTGAGCTGGCCACAGTGTGACCTTGGGCAAGGTACTCAACTTCTCAGACTGAGTTTCCAAATCTAAAAGAGGAACAACAATGCCTACTTCCATGAGGCACTACATGACCTGCAGTTGAGAATTAGATGACTTTATAAATATAAAGTGTGTAGTGTAGTACCTGACACACAATGCCTCTATTCTTTTTTTTCCTGAACCCTAGCTCATTCTGTCTGAAGTTCAAAGTTTTCTCCACTAGATGGTGATGGTAGAAAAATAAAATGAATCTACCATACCAACTTTTCTAACCAAATTTAAACTTTCTTTTAAAATCAGCATAGATACAGATAAATTTGAACTGTATTATAAGGTTGCAGGAAATGAGAACATTGTAAAGCAATAAAAGCCAGGCTTAAATTTTCTCTTTTAATAACCCACTGCTTAATTTAATTGTTTTCAACTGGCCTTGTCAGTCTACTTTGAGCAGTGTAACCATCTTCCCTGTCCCCCTTCTCCAGAGTCAGTATGGGAATGATGTATTCCCATCAAATAAGCCCTTTATTCAGCAGCCACAAGTATTATTGAACCTCCTCATCTTGCCTCCTCATATTCATACCCAAGGTACATTGGACATTCCGAATCCCGTTAATCCCACTGTGAAACATCCCTGACACTTTTACTCACCATCCTAGAAGTGAGCCTTATGGTTATCTGTTCTTCCTGCTTTGTGATTCCTCTCCCTTAACCCAACCTCATGCTCCTTTCTTTTCTTGACATTCCCCCGTATCTTTTATTAAGTTTATTCTGATAAATTGTATACATTTTCCTGATATTGTAATAAGGCCTTTGGATTGTTCTATTTTCTGACTGGTCTTATTGGTATAAAAGAAATGCATTGAGTTTTATTAATTCATTTCATATTTGGCCTTTTTTGAATCCCTTTTATTAGTTTTAAGTGATTTTTCTATTGATATAATATAAAAATGATATATCTGAACTTTGTCCTTAGTTCCTGATACAGAGCTTCAAAAATGCTTGGAATCTCCTGAATGACAGGGGAGTCTTTATTGTGCCAATGAAGTTGCCTCTGATGGGTTCCTACATAGCTTCAGGAATGTGGCTGGTCACCAGAAAGACCAAACACATAATTAGACCTTCAGACTGACCTGCGAAGGAGGACATTGGAGATTTTCTTTTCTCTCTTTTTTTTTTAATTTTTTTTTCAACGTTTTTTATTTATTTTTGGGACAGAGAGAGACAGAGCATGAACGGGGGAGGGGCAGAGAGAGAGGGAGACACAGAATCGGAAACAGGCTCCAGGGTCCGAGCCATCAGCCCAGAGTCTGACGCGGGGCTCGAACTCACGGACTGCGAGATCGTGACCTGGCTGAAGTTGGACGCTTAACTGACGGCGCCACCCAGGCGCCCCTATTGGAGATTTTCAATCACGTGTCTAGGGATTCAGTCAATAATGCCTACATAATGAAACTCCAGTAAAAACTTTGGACACAAAGGCCCAGTTGAATTTCTTGGTTGGTGAACGTACTGATGGGCAGGGAGTGTGATGAGCCCTGTCCCTGTAGGAGAGGGCATGGAAGCTCTGCATCTGGTGCCCTCCAGATGTTGCATTATGTATATCCTTTACCAACAAACTGTAATCATGTAGAGTGCTTTTGCTGAGTTCTGTGATGTGTTGTAGTGATTTACCAAAACTGAGGGGATCATGGGAACCCCCAGATTTGTATTCAGTTGGTCAGGAGTGCAGCTCCTCAGATTGATGGTGGTGTCTGAAGTGAGGGCAGTCTTGTGGAGAACTTTCCCTTAGCCTGTGGTGTCTGATACTAACCTGGTTAATGGTTGTCAGAATTGAATTGAATTACAGAACACCTGGCGTGCCTGGGTGGCTCAGTTTGTTAAGCATCCGATGTCTCAGGTCATGATCTTGCAGTCTGTGGGTTCGAACCGTGCATCAGGGTCTGTGCTGACAGCTCAGAGCCTGGAGCCTGCATCTGATTCTCTCCCTCTCTGTCTGCCCCTCCCCCACTCATGCTCTGTCTCTCTCAAAAGTAAATAAACATTTAAAATAAAATAAAATAAAGTAAAAAGAATTACAGGACACCCAGTTAGTGTCAGAGAATTGATGTCAGAACAATACTCTTGTCTCTTTTCAATACGTTTATCTATTATTTTGTTTTCTTTTTGAATTGCATTAGCCAGTACTAGCTATTATTAAATTAATGGAGAAAGCAGGTCTCTTAATCTTCTAAAGTGAAATTTGAAGTAACATAGGCAAAATTCTAATTTAATACCTGATTAAAAAAAACCTTCCAATAAAATAGAGAAATATACCTCCTTAAAAAGATTTTGTTTTTGCCACAAACTAGCAGCCATTGTTATGTTTAATGGTAAAAACACTAAAGATATTCATCATGTTTTCACACATATGTATCTTCCTCACCCTAGGGTTTCCTTCTAGCCTTTTGCTATATCTGGGTTACTATTTACCCTTCAGTTTAGATAAGTCCTGTTAACCTGCCCTGACCCTCCAGATTGCTTTGATGCTCTTTGCCATATGCTTTGGTGCCCTTTGACACCTTGTCTATTATAATGGATACCTCATAGCATTATAATTGCCCATTTACATGTCTCTTTGCATCCTGTTTGTGCTTCCATTATAAGATAGAGTTTTTCACCTTGCACACTCAGGGCCAGGCCCCATGCCTGACATGTAGTAGACACTAGGAATGTACTTGAATGGAATCCATGAATAAAACCAATCAGGCAGGCTTAAAGTACAGACTTAACTCTTTTCTCCTAAGGTTCACATTTGGAGCATTCTGGTTCTTTTGTAAAAAGACTAGGGGTCTGACTAGGGGTGCCTGGGTGGCTCAGTTGGTTAAGTGTTCGACTCTTGATTTTGGCTTAAGTCATGATCTCGTAGTTCATGGGATCAAGCCCTGCATCGAATTCTGTGCTGACAGTGCAGAGCCTGCTTAGGATTCTCTTTCTCTGCCCCTCCTCTGCTTGTGCTCTTTCTCTCGAAATAAACATTAAAAAAAAAATCACCTGGGTAGGTTTTTAGGCATGGAAAGTCTTGGTGAAGACTTTCTGCTGATATGGAGGTATTTAGACAAACTTCCATAAAGAAAAAAGATACTTTTTTTTCTCAGGTTGAAAATAAGATGGTCACCTAGAACAGTGGAGAATTGCCACTGGGAAGTAAGACTAACTTGCTTTTGGGAGGCATGGATTGTTTTTTTTTTTTTTTTAATTTTTTAACCTTTATTGATTTTTGAGACAGAGAGAGAGCATGAACGGGGGTGGTTCAGAGAGAGAGGGAGACACAGAATCTGAAACAGGCTCCAGGCTCTGAGTGGTCAGCACAGAGCCCAACGTGGGGCTCGAACTCACGGACTGTGAGATCATGACCTGAGCCGAAGTTGGACACTCAACCGACTGAGCCACCCAGGCACCTCAGGAGACATGGATTGTTAATGGAAGACAGAAGAGAACGTGGAGGATATACCATGACATCTGTTTCTTTCTTGCCAATCAAACTGCATTTGAAACCTTATGGTGAGAAGGGTGAAGACCAGAAGATGAGCAAACTGTGAGAAACTGAATGTTCTGGGCATAAATGGTGCTTCTTTGGCAGCTAGAAGACCCAGCAGCACTGAGTTGGAGAGGAGGCCATATTCCCCAGCTCTGCTCTGGCCCCTGTGGATGGGCAGCTTAAGGAACACCTTAAGGAGAACTGTGGACAGCACTCACAGCACAGACTTTGATGTTTGCACCATGGATACCATGAGCAGTGCCAGCAGTCAGACTTCTTTAAGGAGACTCCTGAGCATTGATTGGCCTTCACTATGCGAGGATAGTAGAGCCCTGCAGGCACAACATGATGACTGCAGCAGACAGAACAGATTGTAGCACATTTAAGGAACTCTTTGAGGAATTTTCAGAAATAAGTAAGGGATACATTGGGAGCTGCTTAGTGAGTGACTGGTTGGTAGAGTGAGGCATTGCAAAGGAGAATCTCAGAGACCTTTAAAAAAGGCATTAAAAATTAATGTGAAGGTCACAAATGATCCTGTCAAAATGTGATTAAACAAAAGAGAAAAAATGAACTTTGGCTTCTACCTTACACCACAGGCAAAAATTAATTCAAGGTGGATCACAGGCCTTGATGTAAAAGCTAAAACTTTAATAAGAAAGAATAAAAGAATAGAATAAAGAATAAAACTTCAACAAGAAAACATAGAAAAATACCTTCATGACTTTGGGGCAAAGATTTTTTGGGAGAACACAACACTAGTTATTTAAAAATATATGTATATATAAACTGGACTTCATCAAAATTTTAAAACATCTGCTTGTCAAAAGATACCTTTAGGAAAATAAAAACACAAGCCACAGACTGAGAGAAAATATTTCAATACATAAATATCTGAACTGGACTTATATACAGAATATATGAAGAATTATTACAATTCAATACTAAGACAAAACACCCCAGTTTTTAAATGGGGAAAAGGTATAAAAGAATACTTCGCAAAAATACATACGTGAATAGTCAAAAAAACACATGATACATGCACAGGAACATGCAAAATAAAATGGCAGTGAAATACCACTACATTCCTGATAGAATGACTGAAAATAAAAAAAAGACTGACAATACTAAGCGTTAGAAGACAAGGAACAATTGGTACTCTCATGTATTGCTTATAAGAGTATGAAATGGTACAAACATTTTGGAAAATCATTTGGCAATTTTCTTAAAAAGTGAAACATACCCTTGCCCCATGACCCATTGATGCCATTCCTAAGAAATTTACCCAAGAGAAATGAAAACATGTCTACAACATGTCCACAAAATGACTTGTATGCAAATGGTTATAGCAGATTTATTCATAATAGCCCTAAACTGGAAATACCCCAAATGCCCATCAAGAGATGAATGGAAAAACAAAATTTGGTTTAGTCACACAATGCAATTCTACTCAGTAAAAAATAAACTGCCAATACATACAACAAGATAAATAAGTCTCAGAAACATGCTGAATAAAAGAGAAGCCAGACACAAAAGAGTATATATTGTATGATTCCAATTATGTGAAATTCTAAACCAGGCAAAATGAATCTTTAGTGATAGAAATTATATCAGTGGCTATCTGGGGCAGAGAGGTGGGGATTACTAATGGTGACAGAATATTAGGGATTTGGGGGGATATCAATAGCAACATGGTGTATATTGATTGAGGAGATGATTACACAGGTGTATGTATTTATAAAAACATAAAACTGTCCTGTTTTTGTTTTTTTTGTTTTGAGAGAGAGAGAGCGCGCAGGGGAGAGTGGGGAGAGAATTTTAAGCGGGTTCCTGATGCAGGGCTCGATCCCATGACCCTGGGATCATGACCTGACCCAAAATCAAGAATTGGACACAACGGACTGAGCCACCCAGGCGCCCCATAAAACTGTACCCTTAAAATGAGTGCAGTCTATTTATGTAAATTTTATCTCAACAATGTTGATTTTTAATAATATGGTGAAATCCTATTTCATGACCATGAGAATGACTAAAATTCAAATGACTGACAATACCAAACGTTAGTGAGGATGTGAGCAACTGGAACTCTCACACATTGGTAGTACGTTGCTGGTAGAAGCATAAATGGTACAAGCACTTTGAAAAACTTCTTGGTTTCTTATAAAATTAAACATACACTCATCCTGTGACCTAGCACTTGTACTCCTAGGTATTTCCTGAAAAGAGATGAAAACCTGTCCACAAGAAAACTTGTAGAAGAACGTTTATAGAATCTTTATTCTTCACAGCAAAAACTCGAAACCAAACTAAAACAAAAAACACCTAGAAACAATGTAAATCAGTAAGTGAAGGGATAAACAAACTGTGGTCAATTCCCACAGTGCAATACTACCTTGTAATAGAACAGAATGAACTACTGATATATGCAACAACATACAAGACTTTCACAAGCATCATGTTGAGTGAAAAAAGCCAGACACAAAAGAGCATAGACTGTGATTTCATGGTGAGGATGACAGTAGGCACGCTTGGGGTCTGCCCAAGCTGAGGGGTCTACTAGACCTTCCTCCATTAAGCTGGCACCCTCCAAAGCGCAATACCCTGATGCTGACAGTAAATGAGAAGTAAATCCAGCTCCCCATAACTACTCCATTGAGACCTTGGAGAAGGTTCCCTCGGCACTGAGCAAAAGCACAGAGACAATAATGTTAAAAGTGCCTATCTTTGAGTATTGTGCCAGCAGGCTCAGTTTTGTGAGAAATCTGCAGCCTGGTCATGCATTCCTGGGTTGAGCCTCAAGCCGAAAATTTGTTAAGTCTTGAATTTCTGAGAAGTGCTCCCAGGGCTTGACAAAGGGACAGAGAGACCTTCTCTAGAGAAAGAAACACATTTTGGATAACCCATGAGTCAAAGAAGAAATCAGAATGGAAATAAGAATATATTTTGAGCTCAAGGATACAAAAATATTACATTTCAAAGCCTGAGAAATGTGCCTAAAACAATATTCAGAGATAAATTTGTAGCCTTAAATGCATATATTAAAACAGAAAGAAGGCTGAAAACCCCATGAGGACTTTTGTTAAAAGAAAAATTGCAGGCTAATCCTACTCAAGAACTATAGGTGGAAAAATCTTAAAAATAAAATATTAACAAATCTCATTCAGTAATATATGAAAAGGATAATAACGAATAACCAAGTTGAGTTATTCCAAAAACTGAAGGTTGATTTACACTAGAAGATCAATAATATAAAGAGCCACATTGATGGATTAAAGGAGAAAATCATGCAATCATCTCAAAAGACTCACAAAAATAAAAGCACTTAATAAAACTTAACATCCATTCATTTAAAAACTCTTAGAAAACTAAAAGGGAATTTTCTTAATATGATAATGAGAATCCACAAAAATTCTACAGCGAATATTAATCTTAACTGTGAAATGGTGAAATCTTTCCTTTTGAAATCAGGAACAGAAGCAGGATGTCTGCTATCATCATTTCTACTCAGTGTTACATCTATGTTCATGGTTATGCACACCATCAACGTTATGTGGTTATTGAGTGATATTGACCTTCTCTCTTGTTCCAAAAAATCCTCACACCTTTTATTTCTTCCTCTGACTTTATAAGCCTTCTAGGGAGAAAATATCTGTAATACACATTACTGTCAAGCACAGTTTTTATATTATTAAAAAATATTTAAAAATATTTAAATTTAATTAATAGTAATAATAAAATACATGAAAAATACATGGTAATAAAAAATATAGTAAACTTAATAAAAAGTGAGCAAAGAAATATGCACTTAATAAAAGACAAAAACCAAATTATATACATACATGAAAGTGTTCTCAGGCCTTCAGTAGACAGAAGTGCAATATAAACAAAAAATAATGTATTATTGTACATCCACTAGATCAGTAAGAGTTATTGTTAAAGATGGGGCACCTGGGTGGCTCAGTTGGTTAAGTGTCCGATTTCGGCTCAGGTCATGATCTTACGGTTCCTGAGTTCGAGCCCCGTGTCAGGCTCTGTGCTGACAGTTCAGAGCCTGGAGCCTGCTTTGGATTCTGTGTCTCCCTCTCTCTCTCTGCCCCTCCCTAGCTCACTTTCTGTCTCTGTTCATCTCTCTCTCTCTCTCTCAAAAATAAATATATTTAAAACAATTAAAAAAAGAGTTATTGTTAAAGATACGGAGCAACAAAAACATTCTTATAGTGTTGGTAGGAGTTTATGCTGGTGTATACATTGAAAATATACATATACATCATGTATACATAATAATATTCATACAAGTCCCACACCAAAAATATCCAAAATGTTCATCATTAGTAGGGTACATGTATAAATTTTATAGTATTTATACCCTGATATATTGCACAACAATGAAAAATGACAAAGACAGCTATCCTCAATAATATGACGAATCACAGAAAGCTTTAACTGATGAAAAGATACAAAATAATGCAAAGAGTATGAATACATTTACATACAAATCCCAAACTGGCAAAACAAAACGATGTATTTAGTGTGGATATGTAAGTGGCAAAACTACAAAGAAAATCAAAGAAATAATTATAAAAAACTCAAATTAGTGGTTAATTCAAGAAAGAGGACAAAGGAATGGGATTTGGGGATGCTGGTAATATTCTAGTTTTGGTGGTGGTTTATAATTATTTCTTAGCTGTATGTATAGTTGTATGTACTTTCTAAATGTGTGTATTCCAATGAATGAAAAATATATTTCAAGTTTGCAGCCATAGGCTGAAAAGGCCCTGGCATACAGTAACAGTAAGTGATCTTATGCTGTGGTTAAGAAAATTGAGATACTTGGGAGTATTTTTCTTCCTTAGACTTTAAACTTCAAGTTTTTCAATTGATTTATTTTTAAATGAGATTTAGTAATATTAATAACAATGATATTACCAATGGTAACGATAAAGGCTGATATTTCATCAAGTCTCTCTGATGCATCAGCTATTTTTATCTCATTTCTTATATCTAAGTGACCCTGTAAGGTAAATGTTATCTTCATTTAACAGATGAAAAAAACCTGGCTTCAGGAAAACAGAGCAATTTTTCTGAGTTCACACAGCAAGTAAATCTCAAATGCAAGCCTAAGCTGTTTTCAAAGCACAAGCTTTACCCACTAGGATGTCTCTTTATTATGGCATTTATTATTTTAATAGAAATTTTTTTCAGATTAAAAAGAAAATACATGTTTTTAGAAAAACTGGCAATTCTTGAAAAGTGTAAACCTAATTCTCATCCCTACTCTAGAGATAACCATTGTTAATATTTGGGTGTAGCAACCTTACCCATTTTTCCAAACTGTATCTATCTGTATTAGCATTCATCTATATATTTATAGAGTATCTTTTTTTAGTCAAGACTGGAATTTCATTCATATACTATTCTATAATCTGCCCCCTCCTCCCTTCACATTCATCTTTTCTCATATTGTTAAACGTTCTTCTACATGTGACTTAATGGAAGCATAATATTCTTTCTCATGGAAGTACCATATCTACTTAACCAGCTTGTACTTCTCTTTTAGGGTTTGAAATATAATAAATAATGTCATCATCATGGATGATTTCAAAGATTTTTTTTGTTTACAACTCTATCTCTTTGGGGCAAAATTCTTAGGAATGCAGTTGTGAGTCAGAGGATATGGCCAAATTACCTTCCATAAGGATTATAGCAATTTCCATTCCAATCAGAAGTGTATGAGGGTATTCATCCTTCTATGCCCACCCAGAAAATGTTTCTGTATAATGCCATTTTACCATTTTGCCAGCTGCTATGGTCCTTTTGCGCGCACACACACACACACACACACACACACACAAATTCAATGCTTTTGAGCATAGAGCATAAAATCTAAGAACCTGTTATGAACCATTACATAATAGCTATTTTCTACCTAAAAATACAAGTTTTATTTTTAACAGGAAATAACACATCCCTAAAAGTATGTGAAGTTTTCAGCCATCTCCCCATCAGCCACTAGTACCCTCTGTACTGAAGTATTTTTCCCTATGGAAAATTCCTTGCCTGAACCTTACCCTCTTGGGAAAAGCAGGCCAACATTTGGTCAGAAGAGCATGACTTAGGCTTTGCACTTCTGTAATTTCATGCCCTGTTACTATCATAAGCTTCTTCTAGCTCCTGAAATTCGCTTCTAATTTAGAAGGCAGAAAAGCATTCCCAAGAATGTAAACATAAATATACCCTTCCTCCAATTCCAAAAACTAAGAAAATGATGATTCATGCTGTAGAATGGGGTTTTTAAAAATTGGGTGTGAACACTCTTAGACTTGCCCTCATTGTTTAGAATAGTCACGCAGTAGCATGAATTTTACCTTGTAGCAAGCATTTTATTGTGTTTTTTCATTTTCAGGGCCAAATAATGAGAGGGAGATACATATAAGGAATGAGGGAAGGGGAAGAAAGAATCCTATGGTGTTGAGTTGGAATTAGAAATATACAGGTATGAACTCATGATTTTTAAAAAGTTATATTTCCTAGCTCTGTCCCTGAACCAGCTAGAAGCAATGACATCCCAGTATCAAAGAACATTCCCATTGTCTTTCTCTTAATTTCTAAATACCATTCTCTAAAAGGAACCAGGACTCCTTTGAGAAATGGCAGATTATAGAAATAGAGTTGGAAATATACAATGTGAGCTTTGAACAACTTATTATGCCAGAAAGTAAGCAAATACTCAAAAAATAATGGTGGCATGTCAGAAGTACAAGGAACTCACTCAGATGTGCCCTGAATGGACCAAATCTGGAAAACTTTGAGCATCAAAATGAATAATATAGGGGACATATATTCATTTTTAAAAATCCACAAGTTCATGGTGATACTAATAAGCAAAGGGGACCAGGATAGAGTTGGGGAGCTGTTCTCTTGGTGAATACCAAGTAATAAATGTAGAAGAAATGATAGAATTAGAAAATCACCACTTAATAATTCCTGTGGTAATAATTGATATAGGCAAGAGTAAACACTAAACTCTTAGGATGATAGACTATTGGAGAATAGGATATCCATAAATTTTCAGAGTTACTTATTAATTACAAAGAGAAAAAGGGTAAGTTTACATTGGAGAAAACTGGCAGATGCCGCCTTAATCAGATCACCAAATTTAACATAACGGATCACGCTACAAGCTGCACCATGTGCCGCCTGTTGTGACGTTCTGAGAAAGACACATCACTTGTGTGGTTTTCGTGCTCAATGGTTTGCCCAGTTTCAAACATGAAGAAACAATGAGGCAATTCAAATTGAGAGATATTTTGTGAAGAAAGTGTTCTGGAGTCTCCAAAAATGTCAATGTCATGAAGGGTTAAAAAACAAAAAAAGACTGCGTGATTGTTTCTTGAATATATAAAAGTAGACTAAAAAGACATGCCAGCTAAATGTGCTGTGTAATTTGTGAATGGATCCCGTTATGTGAGAAAGTGTCTTTATTCTCAGGAGACATATGCTAATGTATTTAGGGATAAAGGTTCATGTGGTCTGTAACTTACTCTCAGAAAAGAGACACAGCAAATATAGTACATTAAGTGTAACATTTAGTGAATATATAAAATATAGTACATTAAGTGTAGCATTTAGTTACATATGTAACTAATTAATTAATATGTAACTAATTAATATGTAATTAATATGTAATTAATATGTAAAATATAGTACATTAAGTGTAACATTTAGTGAATCTCTGTGAAGGGTATATGGAGATTCATTGTTCTAGTCATGTAAATTCTCTGTAGAGAATTTTAAGTTTTAATAAATAAGTCAGAGAAAGGGAAAAATATTTAACAAAAATTATACGAAAGTCATGTCAGCCTTGGAAATTTATTTATGAATAGTATTTTCACAATGTACTTTGTTCCTATTGAATTTCACACGTATTATTTTATCCACAGTATATTTACTCAGTGACGTGCATTTACATTTTATATGAAAGTAAAAAAAGGATATAACTAGATGAACAAATTGTGAAACCATTACAGAAGTAATGAACTAAAACATTACTTAATATTTTGGAGGAGATTAATTTTTAAATGGCTCCATTTATATTTTTATCTAGTTTTTTTAAACCCTCTTATTTTTTATTTTTATTTTTTAGTGCACAGAATTTAGCTACTTATTCACTGTCACTTGGAAATATTAAGGGCCTAATATCAAACTGGGTTGTAAATACATCGTGATGTTCTGTAACATCATTAGCCTTTCAAGTATTCTGAGATAAAATGAGATAGAATTTAGTTTTAAATTGCCACTGATTTTTCTATTAATTACAAAGCTATGCATTATGTGGTGTTCATCCCAGGAGAAGAGTAAGAGTCTTGACTTTTCCCCACTCACCATTCCCCTTTCCCTTTCTTTGGCTCCAGATAACCCAACACGTTTGGGTATAATTGGATTCCAGCCTTGGTCACCTGGAAAAGCTTGGTTACCACAAATGTTCAGCAG
The DNA here is from genome assembly GCF_023721935.1 of Panthera uncia. NCBI lineage: Eukaryota > Metazoa > Chordata > Mammalia > Carnivora > Felidae > Panthera > Panthera uncia. The sequence continues at coordinate 24,300,963 of NW_026057581.1, forward strand.
TGCTTTCTTCTTTTTTTCTTTGAACAAGTTTACTTTTTATTTATCGTATTACTAGGTTTTCTTTTTTCTAAATTAATTTATTGAAGTATAACTTGCATATAACATTCACCCACTCTAAGTATATAATCCAGCCATGTTTTAGGAAGCTTCATGAGTTGGACAATTACCACCACAGAACAGTTTTTTTTTTTAACATTTTTATCGCCCCAATAAGATTTTGCTTACAGTTAATCCCTGTTCCTGCTTTCAGACCCGGGCAACTACTAATCTATTTTTTGTGTCTAGATTTGTCTTCTCTGGACATTTCAAACAAATGAAACTATATAGTATGTGGCCTTCATTTCTGGCTTTTTTTGCTTAGTACAATGTTTTTGTTTATCCATATTGTAGCAGGGATTGGTACTTCATTCCTTTTTATTATTGAGTAGTATTCCATTTGAATGGATGTATCACATCATCTCTTTCTATTCATTGGACCAATTTGATGGACATTTGGGTAGCTGCCGATTTTTGGCTGTTGTGAATACTGCTGCTATGAACATTCATGAGCAAAGCCTTGAGTGTTCCTGTTTTCATTTCTCTTGGGTAGATACCCAGAAAAAGAATTGTAAGGTCACATGGGAGATAATTTTTAAAGAAACTGCTAAACTGTTTTCCAAAACACCTGTACCACTTTACTTTCCCACCAACATGTATGATGAGGGTACTGGGCACTCCAAATCCTTGCTAACATTTGCTCTTGTCTGTCTTTTTAATTATAGCTCTTCTAGTGGGTGTAAATGTTTTCATTGTGATTTTAATTTGCATCTCCTTAATGACTGGCTTTGAGCATTTTTTTGTGTACTTTGTCACCATTCATTTATATATCTTCATTGATGAGATGTCTTTCCAATCAGTTGTCCATTTTAAACAACTGGATTGTTATTATATTGTTGATTTGTAAGAGTTTGTTGTATATTCAGGATACAAGTCCTTTATCAAATGTGTGACTTCACAGTATTTTCTCTAGGTCTGTAGTTTGTCTTTTCATTTTCCTATGCTGCCTTTTGAAGAGCAAAATTTGAATGTCAATGAAGTGCAACTTATCCATTTTTGCTTTTATGGGTCATTCTCAATGGTGGTTTTTGAAAGGAAGAAAATTCAATAGTTATGTGGATAACAGGGAAGTCTTTCGTTTGCATTTTGGTATTTGTGAAGATTGCTCCACTTTTATGGATAAATGTTCAAGAGGCTTTGTCGTTCTGGAAATATTCGTAATGCTGTGTACAAATAGAAGTGATAAGCATTATCTAGCCTTGTTTGAATGCCAACCAGAACATAGTCATTGTGTGACTTTATGTGGCTTTGTGTGGCTTTTCTGATAGTATAGTTTCTTGGTAGTTAATGAAAACGTCCTTTGAAAAGAACTGCAGTTCCCATGACTCTGTGGAATATGGTTTTTCTGAGGTTGGTATTTTTTTTTTAAGGGTTTATATCTTCAAAATATCAGGGCTATCCAGGAAACGTATCACTGAATCTGCTGATAGCCTTACTGTGAACTTTCTCAAGCATAGGAGTATCTTTAAGAGATTCCAATTATTTTATGGGTATAGACTTAGGGTGCTAAGACTAGGCAGATAGATCATAATGGACATGCATATATTACCTGGTTTCTTGTTTTGTTTTGTTCTGTTTTGGTGGTCAAGTATTATACCAGGTTGCTTGTCCTCTGTGCTATCAGAAGCTGGAGACAGTATGACATAGCATAAGTGGACTACTGTCATCTAATTTTAGAAGGCAAGTAGCATGGATTATTTTAATTGGTTTTTCTTTTTTTTATAACAAATAGACACAAGTAAAAAGCTTCCCTCTAGTAATTAATCAACAAATATTTATCCAATACATATTGTGCATGGAACTATTTACATGTGATGACTTCCAAATTTTTATCTCCAATCTGGACTTCTTACCTGAAGTCTAGATTTCTATTTCACAACTTATTCAACTTGAATGTCCAATGGACGTATCAAAAACTGAGCTCCTGATTCCTCCCCCCCCGCCCACCCAAGAAAAGTTGCTCCCTCTCACATCCTTTTCCATCTCAGTTAATGTCAACTCCCTCCTTCAAATGCTCAGCAAAAAATTTGGAAAGTCACCCTTGTCTATATCCTTTTTTTTTCACACCCCAGACCCAATTCATCACAAATTCTAGTGGTTCTAAATGGAATCTGAAATCCTGGATGAGATTCTTGCACAGAAAAGGGACATTAGGAAAAAAAAAAACCCTCATAGACTCTTAGTGAAGCATGGAGTTTAATATCAGCATTAGTTCATTAATTGTGACCAGTGTAGGTGTTAAAAATAGGGGAAATTGGGTACAGGGCATTAGGAAACTTTCTGTACTATATTTTCACTTTTCACCTTTTCTGTAGATCTAAAACTACTCTAAAATAAAACAACTTATTAAGAAAAAGAAGCAAAGGTAAAGATTTTGTTGTTTTCTGGTTCATTGGAGCCTGTGGCTGGTTTGCTGGAACAGAGGGGATGGAAAATCTGATCCTGTTGTTTGGATGGTCTAGGTGAAAATTACAGTCAAATCAGCAGAAGGCCACATGTGTTGTTTTCTTTGGCAGGAGATTTGTCATTTTATCAGTTTATCACTTTTTCACAATTTAACTATTCTGGGAAAAATTGATAACCTCAAATCTGTTGTCTTTTCATAACCACCTTATTAAATAATCTATCTTTAAAAAATGTCTAATTTTGCTTAGTTACTCCTCCTAAAGGATAGTTCTCCAATCCTAGAAAAACACCTAATTTTTACTTTATAAAGATTTTGCTATAATTTTTATATGCTACTCAAAATGGAAACATATATTTTTATATTATGGAACACATGGATCTGAATTAAGAATAATAACTTTTTTTCTTTTGGAAAAGTAAGAGAGCACTGGAGGCTGGTGTTGGGGTGAGGAGTGGAGGGATCAACTAAGCCTCCAAAGAGGTGAAAAGTTTCCAGGTCTTGATGAATTGTGTGATTGTGTGTATTAGTAGTTTTGTTTTTTTAAGCAGTCAAGGTTTCAAAAGATCTCTCATATTCTAGTTGTATATGTTCAAAGTGTCACATGGGCAAACAAAGGTGGCTGTGGGATTCTCACACCCAGAATCTTCTTGGCTGGGAATGAGCACTTAAATCGTCATGAGTCTAAAAGGGGCAGAAGAACAGGGCCAAAGGCAAATGCAGCTTGTTAATTCTGAGAGTATTACCACACTGATGAGAAGAAAAGGTGAAGGTGATATTTCATCCACTGTTCCCAGTACATCCTCTCCTTACCTGACCTCTGAAATGGAGCCATTGGCCTTGAAAAGCCTAGTGTCTAAAATTAATGTTCTTCCCCATCTGACTAAGAAGGCAACAGCTGAGCAACATGAGATCAAGGACCATATTAGTTTAAACAGGGGCTCAAAGCGGCATTTGAGAGAGAGGATACTTCCTTTCAGAGTGGACGCTTGTCTTTTCAGAAGACTTATACTGACTGAGAATAAAGACCTTTACCAGAGAACTTTGTAGTCTTTCTGAACTCTGAGAAACTTCCCATTATCTGCCGGAAATCATACTCTGCACTTGAAGTGGTCCAAACCCTAGGATGTCCTCCTATAAATGGTAATTACTCTATTTTAAAACGTTGTCATAACCTCTCACACTTACTTCTATTTCTATGTTGCCTTCAATAACAAGTTGTATGTTATTTAGCATTTAATATTTCCAAACTCCATGTATTTAGCATTTAATATTTCTTTGCAAAATTATTATATCTTGGACCTGTTTTCTTTTTAATATGTTAATTTTATGTGGCTTCCTGATCCAATGTGGGTACCATCTGCAATTATATATTATATTTAAGTCATAGTTTGCCTTAGAAATAACTATGTATTTGTCTCCTTATTTTAGTGACTTTTGTTTCAGGGAAATTTGAAGGAATGTTACTATTGATCTAGGTAGTATTGAACTCTGGTTGATACTATTCACATTTTAATGTTTGAAGTAAGGTGTTTGTGTAGTGAAGTAGAATTTTGTAGAGCATCTATTTTTAATAATTTGGAACTCAAGGTATGTATAAGTTTTACTATATGAGTTGAGAAAATAAAAAATGAAGTTTTGTGGAGATAAGTGCAGATGATGTTAATTGGAGCAAAAGCTGGAAGCAATTTTCAGAACATCTCCAGCAGGGGGCCTCAGCAGTCAGCAGTGGGGTACCAGCGGTAAATTCAAATCAATCTTTCTCCCCAAGTCCCCCACTATCAAGTGTGTGGACACATACCTAAGTGTAGATCTGTAGTATCAGAGCAGTACTAGGTGAACTACTTAATTTGTAATGAAAGTATTTCAAGGAAAGCACAAGGATTTGAACTTCTTGATAACTAGCAGTTAATGACAATGCAAAGAAAGCTATCTGGATATCTATCTATGTGATCTGCGTGAGAGGGCTGCAAGGAAATTTATTTTTTTTAATGTTTATTTATTTATGTATTTATGTATTTATGTATTTATGTATTTATGGGCAGGGGGAGGAGCGGAGAGAGAGGGAGAGAGAAAGAGAATCCCAACAGGCTCCTTGCTGTCACCATGCCAGGAGGGGGCTCCATCTCATGAACTGTGAGATCATGACCTGAGCCGAAATCAAGAGTTGGACTTCAACGCTTAACCAACTGAGCCAACCAGGTGCCCAGGAAATTTCTTTTTTAAAATAAACACCAAACATTTCTGGTGTAGGCAGAGAACAGCTCTGGAAATGGCTCATTTGGTGGAGATCACTCCCCAGAGGGGGACAAAATTCCCAGGGAACACGAGAGAATCCTCCCACAGGAAGAAGCTCTTCCCTCTCAGGGGGTGGGCTGCAATACCAATTAACCTCAGTGAAACTTTATATTCTATATTTAACCTGGTCACTTGATATAAATCTTATTTTATGCATTGAGGGGAATATTTAGTCACCCAGTGAAAATGAAGTTTGCTTCTTACTGTTTGCTTCTATAGGAAAAGGTGGGGGAAAATCCTTTTTTCTTTCTAAGTCCTAGCATTTGAAATTTGATATTAACATTAGCATTTCTGTTCCTAATTTTTGATCTCCTCTCCAGTTTAAATAGAAGGGACTTCAAAATTCTCACTGGTCATTTTCCCCAAAAGTCAAATATGTGAATAACTGATGTGAACTTTTGTTTCTTTTCTTTCTTTCTTTCTTTCTTTCTTTCTTTCTTTCTTTCTTTCTTTCTTTTTCTTTCTTTCTTTCTCTTTCTTTCTTTCTCTTTCTTTCTTTCTTTCTTTCTATAGTCAAGAGGAAGGCACGCTCAACGCTCATGATTGCGTCTTAATTTACAAATCAGAGACAGAGGGAGATGAAAACCACACTCCAGACAGTAACTTAATCGGTCTCACCACCAAGATGTTAAAAGTGAAGAGGCTGGAAGAAATCAACACATGTTATAACAGTAACAAACTGGAGAAAATGGCCTTTTTCCACTGCATGGAAAAGGTTGAGAAAGTGAAATGTTTTCTGGAAGAAAGTTCTAGTGAACAGGATTCAAGATCTGGAAAGAATGAGGTAATTATGTGCTAATTTCGTCTTGTAAAAAGTATCAGTGCTACTTTATCTATTCTTACATGAATCAGTAACAAATTTTATTTTTGTTACTTGTGTGAAGAATTAAGGAACATTTATGGGTAAGAAATTTTCATTTTGTTTCACTGAAGATAATGTGTTGTAGATTATATGACTGAGTTTGGTAAATAGTTGAGAGGCCTTTGAATATGCATCTCTACTAGCTGGATACTCCTCGCTGTGGTTAGTGGCTTTGATATTTTGAAATTGAACTTGTGGAAACACATCTTTCTTGAAAAGGATCATTTAAAAGGATGGATTTGGGCATGAAATTCAGAGAAGCATTATGAGGGGCACAATCACTCTGCAGAAGAAGTTTCTAATTTCCTTAAGACCATGAGCTCCTCACAGTATAGGTGACATAGCTATTGACAGTGACAGTCAGAGATGGGGACAAACAAGCCTTCCCTGAAGGTTATGCCTGTGTCCTCATTTGTGCACAATGAGGCTCTGAGCCTGATTCGGGCTGCTTGATCTTTGGTGATCAAGAAGAGGCTGCCTCATCAGAGTAATGGGATGATGTCTGTTGAGGAAGTTACGTGTGATAATGTATATAAAGCATGTAGCACAGTATCTGTCACCATGGTAAGCATTCTAGAAATGCATTCCAGCAACAATCTGCTCTCTACCTTGACTCAGTAATTGCCACTCATGGGTCCATGGAAGTGCCGTTCCTGGCCCAGCATTGCCCTCTCAGCATGTTGTCTGTGTCTTATTCTAGTACATGCAATTGTTCTGAACTTCTGTCACTTTTCTCTAGACACCACTCTTCAAGGTCAAGACCTTGAATCACTCATACTTGGACTCTTAGTTACTGTCCTGGTAACTGGCACAGAATAGGTCCCCAAAATGTCTGTAGAATGAACAGATCTATAGAGGTGAATTCTGCATTCTGATTGAAGGCTAGGAATGATTATTTTTAAAAACCAGAGCAGGTGATTCTTATTAGGCAGGATTGGGAAACATCCTTCTTTGTTCAGCTATTGTTCTGAAAAGCACTGTTCGGGTAGGAAGGACATTTCTAACTGTGCCATGGACAATGAATAGGGCTGTTAGGTATACAGGGCAGACGAGTCTTTTCATTGTCAGTGAATATGGAATGATAGAATGTGCCAGAGAGAAGAAATGAGTTGGGTTGAAGCTTAGGTTTTCTGAGGCCTCCATTTCCCTATGAGTTAATATCTTGTTCAGTATACACCAAAAAGAAATTTCCGCAGACAAAATTGAAGCGCATATGAAGAACTTCCTCCTTAGGGCTGTTAAAACACAAATAATTAAACAGAAGCATTCTTTTTTCTGTTCATTAATTTTGGTAGGACAAAGAAGACAAAACAATCTTCTTGGATAACTTTGAAATAACTAACTACCGGTAATAGTTTATAAGAAGTTGATTATTTTTTCTAGTACTGTTTTTCTCTGGGTTCTGTGCTATAATTTTTACAGGTAGGAAATAGCTTTAAAGAGTGAGAAGGTGCTAAGCTGGAACAGAAACATTGTTAGGAAGAATTGTTTTCATGATAAACTGCTCCAGAATATTAGATATCACATGATTTGAAAATTAAATATTTTAGGATATTTTTGAGGACAAGACTGAGAATGTTGCTCTTCAGAAACCCTAAAAGAACATCCTTCGCACCTATTCTGATATCCCATGTGATGTGGGCCTCCTGGCTTCGCTTCTGCAGTGGATGCTGTTCAGAAGGTGGAAAGGAATGACTGGTTGCTCCCTATGTCCCATTCAGTTTCTTCTTTGTAAATGGCTGAGAGCCCAGAGATGTCAGCAATAAATTTGCCTGCCTCTCTCTCTTGCCTTGTGGAGGAGGGATGGGACACGAATGGGAGACACAGAGCTCTTCTTCTTTCTGTGGCTGCCAAGGCTGCAGTGTTGGAGGGCTCTGGCTTGCCCAGTCAGTGGGTGCCAGGGTCAGAAGCAGGTTTTGGCAGTGGGTGAGTGGAGAAGGGCATTCGAGCAGCTCAGATGTCTGCAGGTATGTAGACAGAGCTAGATTGACATGTCTCCATCTTCTGCTGCAGCCTCAGTAAATCTTCGCAATAGCAGTCTTTTCTCTCCAGGTACTGTATAAAAAATGCCTGTCGTAATTTGCCATAAGTGGAGAAGACCTATTTTCTTTTATCCTTTCTCTTTTTGAGAAGCTTAGCATTGCTGATCATCGTAGAAAACTTCACTGTGGTGCATTAAAAAGAATTCACTCTGAATTTCAGATACTCTAGTGAAGTGGGAGCTTTGTTTTAAAGGCTTGAGGTGCAATTTCTTTCTAGAAGAGTCTTTACTCCTTAGTCTAGGTTGGTTAAGCTCAGGTTCATTCTCTTTTCCTGCACGTAACCAGGTTTTTCTATTTCACTTATTTTTCCTCCACTAGATTAATTTTGACTATCTTCTTTCTTTTCCTCTATTTTTTGTTGAAGTTGTTAAGTACCACATCTTCTACTTTTCTACTATGTTTTGTTCACTTTATTTTTCTACTTCCCTTCTTATTCTGTTTTCTAATGACTTTTCTCGTTGTATTATATTCTAGAGGGTGTTCAAAATCACTTAGATAATGTAGAATTTTAAAACCTTTTATTTGTTTATTTAAAATTTTTTAATGTTTATTTATTTTTGAGAGAGACAGAGACAGAATGTGAGTGGGTTAGGGGCAGAGAGAGAGGGAGACACAGAATCTGAAGCAGGCTCCAGGCTCTGAGCTGTCAGCACAGAACCCGACGTGGGGCTCAAACTCACGAGCTGTGAGATCATGACCTGAGCTGAAGTTGGACGCTCAACTGACTGAGCCACCCAGACGCCCCTGAATTTTAAAAACTTTTAGCAGATATGCCATAATAAGTCTGTTCTAAGCCTATATAATACGGTGTTGAAATTAAGTAAAACAAAAAAATGAGTGATGAGCTTACTAGCTACTGTGTATATAACATGAACTCACGAATGATAAATGACTCCCATAACTCTAATTAGTATTATTAGTAATTTGATTATTTGTAATCAAATTTGATTACATATAATTTGATTATATGTACTCAAATTCAAGTTTTCTTCTTTTGTGAGTTCTCTGTTACCCATATAAATAGCCCCTGCTATATTTCCCTAAGATATAATTTACTGTTCAGTGTGTGTGTGTGCACGCGCGTGCGCGCGCGCGCACACACACACACACACACACACACACTTTATTTGTTTAATAAAAGACAAAAGGGCCCACCAAGCAGAGTTCCACTTTTCCATTTGGTTCTGTCTCCCTTTGCCTGCCCCTATTTATTTTTATTTTACACATACCTACTTTTATGCCTGAGATCATCTATGCTCACATCCTTGTCCTTTGGTTTGCCCCTACCCTCCTGAATAACCCTGGTTCCAATCCTCCATCTGAAAGGCTTTGTCCCTACCAGGAGAGGAAGGCAAAGATGTGGGGGTAGAAAATAAGGATAACCCTAGCAGAGGCAGAATGTTTAAATGCCTGGTGCAAATGCTCCAAAGAGCAAACAAAATAAAATGTTTATTGACAGGATGTGAATAGGATAGAGTGGGTGGGAGCAAAGTGTGGATCTCCCTATTTTGATTGCAGTTGGTGTGCTAAATAGCAGGTGGCATTTCCTGACTAACCACTGTGAAATTGTACCATCATTAGTGTTCATAATGAATTATTTAGATATCAAAATAACATAGCTGAGGGTGGAGGTTTTGTGATTTTTAAGGTTGCATTTCCCCACCCCCATCTCTTTGCTCCTCGCCCGTAAGGGCAGGAGAAAGCTCCTTGGCAGTGGCCCAGCCATCAAGGCAGATGCCAGTTTCTGTGGTGCTAATCGTTCTTGAACTGGGGACAAGAGAATTCGAGTTGGTGTCAACTGTCACCAGCGGGTCTCTCTCTGCCCCTGCACCTGTTTCAGATCTGTCACACAGGTCATCATATTTTTCCTTTTAAAGAGGCAGATTATCTGTTGATCACGTAACTGGAAACACATATCGCAGGACCCTGCAAGAACCTTCTGCAATTCGGCAACGCCTACTCCTCAGAACAGAGCATGTAATAAGCATGTGCTTGGAAACGTGCTTATGCTAGATCAGGGGAGGGAAGGAACATATAAGCCAAGTGACTTCTATAGCTGCTCCCAGAGAATGGACTTAGCACTTAGAAGAAAAGACATCTGGATTGTAGGTAGTGTGTGCCTTATTTCATCTTCCCTACTCTGGCGTGTGTTCCGGTCCATGATGACACGGGGAGGTCACAGACAGTCTCCTGCTCTTGAGGACTCACAGGTAGTAACATCACTTTTAACTACGACAGATTCATTTTGCTGTTCTATTTACTGTTCTATTTCCAACCAGGGAGTGGTGCTTGCCAGAGGAGACGGAATGCATGTCCCGTCTTAATCCTTGCCTGAGACTACTACTGCCTTAGGAGGGGTTGGGATAATAATAGTGGCATGTGGCACATTTCAACATTCCAAACACTTGCCCCAACTTTCGGGGAACCTCAAAGCAGCCGTTCCTGGCGCATATTAAAGTTGGTGATCTATTTTTATTTTGAGAGCTGAATAATGTCAACATCTCTTCATTACCCTACTATTATATGACTTAATAACGAAAATAAAATAACACAAAAGCAAAACTTCCATCCCCCTCATCATGTCTATGGCAAAACCAGCATCTGAAGAGTGACCACCTCCCCTGGGAGAGCTAGCTAGCACAGTCTATATGCTCTTTCTTTTGAACTGTTGCCCGATAATGCCTTTCACGTGATGCCGCAGCTATTCCAGGAATGGAATTCAGCCAGGAGAATAGTACAATTCTGAAAGAAGAGAAATAATTCAGATTCTAAGGATTTTAGCACTTCCCAAGAGAGGGTATCTGTATCTGGGGAAACAGCTTTTTCCACGGATGTAATTCTTCTGTCAATTAGCATAAGATACGTTATTTTCAATTCAGTGTAAAACAGTTTGGAAGATAATGTAGAAACCAGCCTGAATCATAGGAAGGGGACTTATAGTGGCATCTCTCAGCTTTGTTTCATTACCATCTACTCCTTTTGCAGAGATTTCAGACTTTTCTCCCCCTGGTGGAACCCTTCCCATGAAATCTGAACCACACAGGTACACTGTTACCTGTTTACATATTATAGGTCAACCTGTTTTATATATAAAAAGAATAAGGTTTTTTTTCACCCTACCTAAACAACCAATTTTTACTCCCTCATTAAGAACGCATGATTTATAGTTAAAAAAAAATGTCTCCAGGGGAGTTGGGCAATATATCCGTATACCTGTATGCAAATGCCTTCTTTATATTTATTTATTCAATAAGAAACCACCAACTCAGTACCCTGTGGGGTTGGACGATGCAGAGCACCAGGTGTCAGGCTTTCATAATGGCCCTGAGCCTTTTTCCGTGGGACCCTGACACAGTAAGTATTTTGGGGACCATTAAGTTCACTTTCAGAGGAATTGCCAAACCTTGGAATGGTTTATTATCTGATCTATCTTAGTCGAGGACAAGGTAAAAGAGTTGGGAGAAATATGGATAGACAGGAATAGACTTTTTTTTTTTTTAAGTAAGACATCATAAAACATTATAAGTCTCTTTAGTTCTGACCTAATAGCACTGTTAGGTTTGCGTTTTCAGACTTGGTCACTGTTGTCCAAGCATTACTCATTTTTGGCTGCTTAACAGATTCCTATGGGAAATACCATGAGGGCTTTCATCTTCAATATGGAAAAGAATGAGTTATTCACCCAAGCTCTGAGAAAGTAGCCCTTGTAGTATTTCCCAATGACAAGGTCAATAAGATATATGGGCTAATTGGGAGTGTTATGGGTATGTATTTCAAAGTTTTTGTAACTTTTGAACTGTAAAGAAAATGTCTTTTAAGTCAGATTTTATAATATATCCTCTTACTTTTTTTCTGCATTGCTAATGGTTATTTAGAAATGTGGACAACCTATTGTCTTAGAAATTTCTACAAACACAGAAGTTCTAGGAACTGCCTTTTATAGGGGCATCAGAGAATCCTATTTGTGATGTTAATGTACTCTGTCTCCATTCAGAACATAAAACAGTTGAAAGTTTTTTTTCCAACACATTAGGTACAGATACTTGCCCATGTAAAATTCTGGGTGTCCTGGACCAAACACACAGATGATTCATATTGTTTGTGTCATTTCAGGTTCTCAGAATAATTAAAATTATGATAGTTTTATGTTATTTGGTGTAATATGAGAAAAAAATCTTATTTTCTCTAAAAGTTATAGCAATATAGTAAAAAATATAAATATTGCAAATCAAGTCTGTGTTCCTAAGTAAGAAAATGCGTAACATATTGATAGAGAAATTCCTAAATATAATTGATCAGAATATGTCCTTATCCATTTATCTAAAACACTATAGTTGTAAAAAACATATTTATCTATTAGTGTTTCCTGGACTTCAGTTTTTCACATACACCTTCATGGGTTTTGCCATATCTACATACTACTTTAACCCCTATCAATTAATATGTTCACAATATCAAATCATTTAAAATGTTTAGCAAAAATTTTAGAGTGAAATTATGGTTTAGATATTCAGATATACAATAATGCACACAGATAAACTTTAAAAAATGGTTTGTTTACAACCTTAAATCACCCCAAATCCCTAGCAATGACATGATCCCAAGTCAGTCTCTGGACACCTGGACTCAAGAAGCTATTTCCACATCTTTGCCCTGTGCCACTTTGTACTTTCTACTCTATTTCTCATTTTCTGCCCAGCATGCAGTAACAATAACAAAGACCAGGGAAACTGGTAATGAGTGGACAGCATGGAGAGAAGAGAAATCCAAAGTCTTTCCTCTAGATAGTGGATACACAGAGGATTGGTAATAGGTAAAGTTTACGTAGCATTTTTTCTGTGCTTGGACCCATGTTCTCCACATTGTCAGTCTTGAGATCCCATCAGAAAGCAGAGCTAAGACAAGAGCATGTAGATAGATGGTTTATTTTTGGAATTGACTTCAGCAACTAAGTGTAGGGGCCTGGAGAGTGTGAAATAGATAAGGAAAGAAGACCTAACAAGTTCACATTGACAAGCTGACCACTGACGGGCTGGATGACCTCAGAGCTGCCCACCAGTAGGACTGGGGCGTGGGGAGCATTGATGCACTGGGCCATCCCCACTGGTCAAGAGCTGTCACATGGGGTGACTAAAATCCTAGCACTTTCAGTTGCACGCACGTAGGTGATTGTTGGTTCTCAGGGGACATCCCACACAATGCTTCAACCTCACTTACAACTTTGACTTCAGGAAAAGTGTCTGATTTGCTAGTCCATTGATTGCGTGGACGTGATTCATGCTCATTTGGATACCAGCACAATCCTGGTTCTGCCTACTTGAGGGTTCTAATGAGTGCAGGTTATTGTGGTATTTCCATAATGAACGGGACACTAAAGACCTGTGCTCTAGTATGGAGTCAGTGTCTCAAAGATTCGGGACCTAGAAACATAGTTCTTAAGGGATCTCGGCAGTCAGCTCATCCAAATCCTTCTTTGAAGGGGGGACTCAAAGTCTAAGAGAGGTAAAATGGACTTGACCAAGATTCAGTACGTGGAGGGCCAATTCTTTCTTAAAACCAGAATTACCTTCCAACTGTGTTTTCCATGCTGCTCTTTACACATTTTGTTTTATTTGAGCCAGTTTTTCAGAGAGGGTGGGCAGCACTTTGCATGGTTGCTGCTAAGGTTCCCTGTTGGCCATTTCCAACGTGGACACAGCACAGCAGCTACCCGGGTCAGCCGGCCCAGAGCAAGGCAGCGTGTTGAGTCCTGCAGGCCTGCCTCGAAGGATGGCTGGCCATCAGCCAGGCCTGCTGGCATCTTGTCTTGGCGCCACCTCTTTCTAGGCAGGAGCATCCTGCTTCTTAATTTTCCAGTGCCTCAGGCTCTCCCTCTATGAACAATTCTCCCAAAGCTTCAGCTCAGGAGCCAGGAATCTGAGCAGCAAGGAGCCCAGTTAGAAGACTCGGGTTGTGGGGCACCTAGGAGGCTCAGTTAAGCATTGGACTTTGGCTCAGGTCATGATTTCAGGGTTCGTGGGTTTGAGCCCCATGTAGGGCTTTGTGCTGACAGCTCAGAGCCTGGAGCCTGCTTTGGATTCTGTGTCTCCCTCTCTCTGCCCCACTCCCGCTCATGCTCTGTCTCTCAAAAAGGAATAAATGTGAAAATAATAATAATAATAATAATAATAATAATAAAGAAGATTCAGGTTGTGACAGAGCAGGTTTAATGCTCCTGTCAGTGGCCAGGTGTCAGGAAATTCTAAAACAAGGCAGTGAGCAAGCTAGAATGAGTGGTGTGTGAGCCCAACCTCTGATTTGTCTACTAGACCTCTAGCTTCTAGAATTGGGCATTCTAAGTGTAAGCAGTGAACAGGGTTGTAAACTTTTCCTGTTGTTCCACTTTATATAAGGTTTAGGGCTTATCTGAACCTAATTGGGGTGAGGGGTGAGTACCAAGATGAATTATAGAGACAAGATTTTAATTTCTAAGTGTTTTTTTCTTGTGTCCTTAAGAAATGACTCTACCTTGGGGCGCCTGGGTGGCTCAGTCAGCTAAGCATCCAACTTCGGCTCAGGTCATGATCTCATGGTTTGTGAGTTTAAGCCCCACATCGGGCTTTGTGCTGAATGCTTGTTCAGAGCCTGGAGCCTACTTCAGATTCTGTGTCTCCTCTCTCAGCCCCTCCTCTGCTCATGCTCTGTCTCACTCTGTCTCTCAAAAATAAATAAATGTAAAAAAAAATTAAAAAAAAATGACTCTACCTTCTGTGCAATATACAAGTGTTATAATAGTATTTCCCACATCCAGCCATTCAATTCTAAGTTGAGTTTTGCTCTGCTGTTTTTGGAGTGCCAGCCTGCAGGTATACCACTGGAATTTTTAACTGCAGAGTTCTTATATGTGGGCCATAATAAGCAACTTCTGGCAAGAGTTGCTGTCTTCTCAATTCCAGAGCATCTGTCATTCTTGGGGCCCACTTCCGGGTTGGATATCTTTGTCTCTAGCATATATTTGGTCTACAGGATGGTTCCAGATTCTGAAAGGGATTTTGAGCTCCCTTAGACACAAGAAGAGAGGAGGAAATAAGAGCTGAATATTTTATTTGGAGTTTCTGAGTCTCCTAGACTCTGCCAGAGGCCTTTGCATGTCCCTAAATCACTCAAGTCCCTTCAGTTCTCTGGAGAGGGCTTTGGAAAATGTTGCAGGTGTGGCTTCAGAAAGTGCTCATCCCCCCATTCCAGCCTCTCCCCTAAAGAAGGTCCTAGAAGCCACGGTGCCCAAGGAAGAGAAGCAAGGGGATGGAACAGGCAAGGGGGAACACATGATAAATCTACACTGTTTGGCATTGTCTTTCACTGGAACATCATCCACTAGGCCAGCAGTTCTCAAAGTGAAATTCCTGGGCCTCCCTAGGGTCCCTAAGACTCTTTCAGAGGTCTGCAAGTTCAAAACTATTTTCATAATAATTTGAATATTTGTGCCTTTTTCACTGCATTGACATTTGCACTGATGATGAAAAGGCTGTGGTGGGTAAAACTGCTAGCACCTCAGCACAAAATAAGGCAGTGGCACCAAAGTGTCCTAGTAATCATAGCATTTTTCACCACCAGACACTTGAATTTTTTGTTTTGTTTTGGAAAGAGCCAGTCTTCCTTAAAAATGTACTTGATGAAACAGGAATGTAAATGTATTTAATCAGCCTGTATCAAAGTCATTTAGATCTTCGTGCGTATATACTGTTTTACTTTACTCAATAAAGAATCGCTGAGTTTCTACTGCATGAAGACACCCTGTTGATTCTGTGGGGACTGTCCCCAAATCGTTGCAGGATATGATTCTGGTTTGGAGGGCAGATACCTGAAACTCATAGACACACATAGTTTCACTTACTGATGGTTGATGGTATCAAAAAGAGGCAGAAACTGATGAAACAAGATCATTCATAAGATATGCATTTAGGTTGCAAAGGGCTCTTTTCTGTTCAGTCTGAACTCCACATATTAGAAATGTTAGGATCTTCCTTAGACCACTTGGAAATCTCTAGCTATTTGGAAAATAAACATGAATAGTGACCTGTGTTAGGTCTTACTTTCTTCCCAACCTTCTAGAATAGGTATGTTGAATTAATATGATAACATAGGTAAGTTTCTCCATTCTTTTTAAAAATATTTTTAAATGTCTATTTATTTTTGAGGAGTGCGAGTGGGGGAGAGGCAGAGATAGAGGGAGGCACAGAATCCAAGGCAGGATCCAGGCTCTGAGCTGTCAGCACAGAGCCCGATGTGGGGCTTGAACTCATGCACTGCAAAATCATGACCTGAGTTGAAACCGGATGCTTAACAGACCAAGCCACCCAGGCGCCCCTAGTTTCTCCATTCTTAAGGCTGTGTTTGCATTTGCCAATTTAGGATTTATACTTTAACTTGGGTCTATTTATTTACTTACTTATTTTATTTAACAAGCATGTAAGTGGCCCTTACATGTGTGCCAGACCCTGTTCTAAGCTGTTTACAAATAAATAAGGACTCATTTAAGGCTTGTAGGCACTACCCTGTTTGGCTGTATGGATAATAATAATGAGTGCTACCATTTATGTTATGTTTATTGTGTCCCAGGCACTGTGTTAAGCACTTGTCATAGAGCATCTCAGTTAAATCTCAATGGTCCAATGGATTTAGTATAATTGTTACCTCTGTTTTAGAGAAAAGTAAATTGAGGCTTAATGACGTCAGGTACTTGCCCAAAGTTATGCAACTATATACCATGATATCCCGTGGATTTCCCAATAATATGAAAAGGAAAATTATATTTATAGACAATTTAACTGGAATTAATTTTTAAAAAATTAAACATGAATCATTTGAAAACAAATGGTCTCTGATGAATTTTCTAAGGGCAGTTTGTATTATCCTCACATTATCTGAAATATAGTTCACATTTGATGACTGTTTTGCTTGTTTGTTCTATTTAGGCAAACACAGTCAGACTTGATGGATAAAAAACTATCCACTTTCTTTTGCATGAGTCAGGCTTTTTTTCTGGAACTGTGATGTAACAGTGGCCTCCAGTGGAGAGAAGTTGCAAAAGTCACTGCGGCAGTGCAGTGACGTTAACAGCACTTGAGGCTAATCCTTCTGATCCTATGATCAGAAGAAACTGTCTCGTGGCTGCAGTCAGCCATTGTCAGGCGTTGGTTCATGAACACAGTGGAAGCTGGGAGAGAGAATACATTGGAAGTATTATTCTTTCAAACATATAGTAAGGTTGGAAAATCATAAACTAAATTAGCTTACTTTATTGTAAGAATATAGTACATAATATACAAATATGTGTTAATTGGCTGTTTATATTATTGGTAAGGCTTCTGGTCAGCTGTAGTATATTGGTAGTTAATTTTTTTGTAGAGTTAAAAGTTATATGTTGATTTTCAGTTGTCAGGGCATCAGCAGCCCCAACCCCACATTGTTCTAGGGTCAACTGTATTTGACACACAGAAGGATTTAGTAACATGGGCTTACTAGGACATGAGAGAAGACAAAGCCCATTTATTTGATTGGACACGTTACTCAGTATGCCACAGGAGACAGGCAATGTGTGACTCCGTCAAGCCTGACACAGATACAATTTACAAAGATTTACAAACTCTCAAATTACAACAAGTACTATCACCCCTATGACAAAAGGGGCAGGAGAGACTCTACTGGTGTGCTGTCCAGCACCCTTGTCTCTTGATACTTCAAATGGTGAGTTACTATAACTGTCTTACCTAGCTGTCCGATACCACAGGACAAGCTGCATTCTCCACCTGTCCAGTCTTCAACCCTGAGACCATCCCTGGTCCCAAGCTCAGAAGGCCACACAGTTTACAAACAGAGCTGTATATTACAGTGAAGTTATTGGGGGGATAAAGGGAAGAATGGAAAGTCACCAGGAACAATATCTAACTCTTAATCTTGTGCACCAGAAGGTAATGACTTCTAATTGAAGCCTATCAATCTATTTCCAATCATTCTATTTTAATGCTGTGTTTGCACGATCATATCATCTTCTGTGGGCTTATTAGTATTATTCCCCAACACATAATGTTGGAAATTCTCGATGCACCTACAGTATTAAAGGCTCTGAGCAGTCCCTTGTTAAAACAACAAAACCATTTTAACCAGGCACATGGGACGCATTCAATAAATGTTAGGTCATATCTGAAATATTAGCATTCTAATTTATCCTAAGAGCTTTCAAAATTGATCTGACCACTGAACTCTTCTGTTTCCTGACTCACGTTCATGTTTTAGGGTGCCCTAAGATGTACCTTGGGGAATACTGGTTTAGAGACGATTCATTATTGACTCTGGTATCAAATAGACCCCAATTCAAATCCCTGTGGGACCCCTTACCAGCTGTGTGACCTTAGTTATTTAACCTGAATCTCTGTCCTTGGTTCATCAAAATGGGTCAGAATGCCAACCTTGCAGAGTAATTGGGAGGATTAAATTAGCTAATCTGTTAGCAAATGGTTTGGTGCCTGGCACAGAGATGTGGCCTCCATATTTAATATCTGTTCCCACTTCTTTATTTTCACCACACCTTGCCTCATTCTTTCTCTTCTATGCCTTTTGAAATCCTTCGTGCCCTTCAAGGTTAAATTCAAATCCTCCCACAATTGATTCTTATCTGACATCTTGCCTCCTCCCCACCCCCACTGAGTATGCACTGACTACATCACAACCTGTGCCATTTGTGTGGATATTTTTGGTGTCTTTTCTGGCAATAATTATTTCATAGGTTGGGCCTCTGCTTGTAAAAAAGCTGGGGCTCCTTGCCTGTGGGGATCATTCCTTAGATTTCTTTGTATCCTTCATAGCAACTGTGCGATGCACGTCCATTTTCATTTGTGCTCTAGTTATTACCAACACATTTTTAGGAACAATTTCATATTTTAAGCCTTAGAAGTGAAGATAATTATTAATATCCTTATTTCAAATATTTAAACAAAGTAGTGAGTAGAGTCAACCTCCAAATTGGAGAATATTTGGAATAATATTGGTGTTGGACATTTTCTCAAAAAGATCTAAGAGGATGTGTTTGAATGGAATTTTAATCATTTCTAGACTGGCAGAACCAATTTTGAGAGGTCAGCATGATCTGATGTACTGCAGCATTCTTCATTACCCACAGATAAGAATGTCTGAGATAAGAGAATACCAGGAGTTCTGGTGCTTGCTGCCTCCTTCTGGAGAAGAAGGCTATCTGCCACCTCTTTCTCTCAAGTTGCAAGTGTCTATCAACTTGTACTCTGAAATTGGTCTAATAAAATTGGGTGAAAATTGTGTATAATTATATCCAAGGGACATTTCATAGATTCTGAAGCCCATTTTGGAATTAATTATCCAAAAAAGTTAATTTGAATATAGTTTTTAAAATAAATTAAAAAATATTTTTTAACGTTTATTTATTTTTGAGAGGCAGAGAGAGACAGAGCAAGAATAGAGGAGGGGAAGTGAGAGAGGGAGACACAGAAACCAAAGCAGGCTCCATGCTCTGAACTGTCAGCACAGAGCCAGACTCAGGGCTCAAACCCATGAACCGTGAGATTATGACCTGACTTAACCGACTGAGCCACCTAGGCGACCGTGAATATAGTTTTTATTTTTATTGTTTTCATTTATTTTATATATTCTAACCTTTGACAGTTGTGCTATTTTATGTATGATGAAGATAGTCATTCACCACAAACCAGAATCTTACTACCTAAAATGTGATCCATGACTCATCAGCATCTCCAGAGAACTTGTTAGGATGCAGACTGTTAGGGCCAACTTGCACCTATTGAATAGGAATCTCCATTTTACTAAGGTCTCTGGATGCACATGCACATACACATCAAAGTTTGAGAAGCACTAGAATATTTGTTACCTCCTGCAATTGAAAAATGAAGGGTTAATTAAAGTTTACTGTAAAAAATTGCTGAAATAAACATTTACTATTGCACTTATGAGTATATGTTTACCTAGGTAGCAGATATGTATGTTACATATGCATACATGCATATCTATTCAGGACACATGTGTATATGTGTGTATCCTCCAAGGGGTCTCTCCGGCTGTTTCTTGAGAACCAGGCAATATCCTTTCCTGAACATCTTAAGAGCATATTTTCCTTGATAAAATAAATATGTCTAATAATAGTTCTTTCCATTTGATTTCCCAGGCAGACAAAACACAAAACTTGCACTCTGTCCAGTGAGATTAGCTGGGTGAGAGAGCATGTGAAGTGCCAGGCATGGTCTGCCTTCCCTGTGAAGGTCACATTGGTCCTCTCAGAGACGGGTGTGGACATCAAGTTCCTTGCCCATTTGAGAGGTTGTAGCCCTCTGATGAGACTCTGCGTCATGGAAATTCCTTAGTCTGCTCTTGTCTGCACAGCAGCAGGCAGTATAATTGAAAGCCACATATGTGCTGAGTAAAGGACTAATCCGTGAGAATCTATCTGATAACTGAGTTACTTCTGCAGGTGCTTTCTAGCACGTAACCATGAGCACGTGTGGTGTGGAGTGACTGGATCCATCCCCTTCTGCTGTTGCCAGTTTTAGGATAGCTTACGGTTCAGAAGCTCTCAGGGTCAAGTGAAAAGGTCATTGGTATCTGGAGTTTGTCGGTCCATCTGGACTTTGCCACTCACGTTAGATAAGTGACCTTGACTCTGAGCACGTTATGTAACTCTCTGATATTTGTTTATCTGGGATGACAACCACTGTTTGAAGGCAGCATTTCTCTAACTCTTTTGAAGATGGGAATCACCTGGGAATCACCTAGGATTCTTGGTGAATGGACAAATGCCTAGCCCCCCTAAAACTATTGGGCCAGAATCTCCATGAGTGGAGCTTGGGACTCTGTGTTTCTAATAACCCTCCAGGGGATTCTTGTAAGAAGTGTGGTTAGCACTGTTCTAGGGAAGCCATTTGATTAATATCCAGCTCACTTCCCTTCTTCAATTCCTAAATTTGTTTATATCAGGAAATGCCAAGTGGCAACAAAGAAGGTGATGTTGTGTCATTGCTGCGGGTTGGTTAGACCATAAAAAAATATTAAACTTTGAAATATCTAGAGATGCCTGGGTGGCTCAGTGGGTTGAACATCTGACTCTTGATTTTCACTCTGGTCATGATCCCAGGGTTGTGGGATTGAGCCCTGCATTGGGCTCCATGCTGAGTGTGGAGCCTGCTTAAGATTCTCTCTCTCTCTTCTTCTGCCCCTCCCCCCAACTCATGCTCACTCTATCTAAAGATGAAATAAAAAAAGAAATATCTAGCTTGAGTACTCATCATCCCTACCTCTTAAGTTAGTGTTGTGACCACTTGAGTTTCCATTTCCATAGAATAAGCTGGAAATTATACATACAGTTGATTTTTGCTCTGAATCAATGTTACATAAATGTCAGCTGATATTATTGAGTTTCTTGACCCCTCTGTTGCTTGTTAAGTCTCTCAGGTATCTTGGTCTCTGGGGATTATGAATTCATGGAAAATATATATATATATAATTTACATATGTATTACCATTCCACCATAACTCTTATGTCTTTATATTAGTCACATCAAGACTAAGATAAAAAATGTTTTGTAGGATTAAAAATTTGGTTCTCTCATATCCAGTGAGAGAAGAGAGAAGTCTGGCTTCTTCACAGTTTGGTAGAAGATGCAATAGGTAGTTAAGGTAGCAAAAGAGGATTCATTCAGGATAAAATGAACAGATTAAAAATAATGTGAAAAGAAGAAAGATATAATAAAAGGTTTAAAGAAGAATTGAGAATCGTTTTGCATGATGTGCAAGCTGGTAGAGGGACCTGTCCCTGTCTAAATAATTATAATAAAGCAAGCCTTCTTTGAATGTACTTGAGACACTGAATGAAATTCAACCCCAGGGTTATTAGCCCTAAACATATCCACAAATAGATCAAGAGAGCAGTTGGGGACAGAGGGTCAAGGAAGGTTGCATGTGAAAGAATGTTTGGGAGGAACAGCCAAGGTCAGGTGGAGTGAAGCTCAAACCTTCTTCAGTGTGAGGTCACTCTCAGCAGAAATAAAGCACCAGTGCAGTCCCTTTGGCCATTCCTGCAAAACCCTCTAGATTTTCAGTTTTAAGGCATTAGCAATAAAGGTTCCACCCACCTCCCAGAATGTTGATTCCACCTCTTCCCAAGGCTCCAGCAGCTTCAGGGTTCACTCCACATGGCCTGGCACAGAACAGCATTCCTAGGGTCACTGTGGAGCTGTCCAATAAACTCTGTCAAGACCAGAGTCCAGCTCAGACGGATTCTGGCTGTGTGTGGGCCCACGTGGGAACTACTGTCACCAGAAATGTAAGGAAATGTACCGTTCTGCTCAGGCCAACTGGAAAAGATTTATGAAATGCTTCCCAAGTGCCCAGATACCTGCTAGGATCTATAGAGGAGGCCAAAGAAATGGGATTTACAGTACCCATCATGATTAGCTGTTGGACCTCTATCAATTCCTGTAGCTTGCTGAGTAGGTATTTGAAATATGGGGTTAATAATATTGCTCTCATGCTGGCTGCTATGCAGAATATGTAGGGACTGTGTATGAAACACTTAGCACTATGCCTGATATGTGAGTACTCACTAAGTGGTAGCTAATGTTAATGTTGTTACTGTTACTGTAGAAGCTGATCATTTAGTTGGGGTTGAAATGTCTGATTATATGAATCAGGAAGAAAACAAGATTGGGAAATTCATGCATGGTGCTTGGGGACTGTAATTCTCCAAGTGGAGCCAGCAGGCTGGTCCAGGCTGACCTCTTGCTGGATGAACCTGCAGGGGGCTGTTGTTTAGGGCTTTCTCTCCCCTCACTTGGGTTTATGCAGAGATGGAGTCACCCACAGGCCATGGGTCAGATTCCCTGTTGACAAGCTCACTACCACGTAGAAGGGACCATGTCATGGCCATGTATTGTTATGATTACCCTCCCCTTGCTGTCACTTTCTCTACTTTACCAATCCCCCTTAAAACTCAAACTCAGGAGCTGAATCTCCAAGTCCTTTTGGAATGAAAACAGATAAAATAGGCCTATGAAACTGGAATCACAGAGCTTGGAGTTTATTCATTTTGCCAGTCTTCACTGGGCACCCCAATGGGTGGGTGTTGGGCGGGTGATGGAGAGTGTAGCTATATGGTGAGTAAAAGAAAGTCTCCCCTCCACTCCCACAATCTCACAGGGAAGTCAGGCCATTAAAAAGAGTGCTGAGGGTGGAGAGAAGCACAGATGGGGGATTTTACCTAATCTGTAGGTAATTCATGAAGGTCTCTTTGAGCGTGTGGTGCTTTTCAGTTTGCACCTGTAGGGTGAGCAAGCATACATAGAGCAGGGCAGTACACAGGAGGTGGTCAATAAAGGTGAATTAAAGAAGGAGGCATAGCAGAAAGAGTTGGAGGGGAAAGGCTGAGTGCCCTTCCAGACCTGCCTAACCAAGATCTTAGAGTAGAACCTCTTAGCTGGCTTGAGTGGAGATACCAGAGGGTAGCCTGTTTCCATCCATTTGACAAGTCTGATTTCCTGCTAATATCCCTACCATTATTTTGTCACCCCTAAAAGTTAATTCTGGCAGTTCTAGGGCTCATTCCTGGGACTTCTTAGAAATGAAATTATACTTGGTGCCATTTCCCTTCCTTCTGAAATTACTATTGCTATATTTTTAGTATGTTTTAGAGGGGTAAAAAGCATTACTTACCTCTAGTTTTCCATATAACCACTTCTGATGACTACCCCTTTTAAATGCTTTTTTTTTCCAGGCTATCCAGTCTGAATTAACTTTTCTTTAAGAAAAGGTCTTTCGTGGTTTATAAATTTTAATGTAAGATGCTAACTGCCAGGATATTTTTGGACTACAACCAGGGATTTAACCAGCCTCCCTTAACAGATGAAACGAGGCAAGCCTGCACTGCACCTGGACACAGTGGCTCTTTCATCGTTCACTTTCAAAGTCATGACACCTCCTGGTTTTAACCTCAGGACGTCAAGAATTTTCTTTTAAAACCTGTTTCCTGGAAATAGGTCTTTGCTGTGCTAATGGATAATTTTTCACTTCATATTTTTTTAAGGTGCATAAATTCTATTTTTTTCCTCTTGCAAATAAAAAAAACAGGGTATGGAGGGGCATGGTAAGAGTCTCCTCTGTCTTAAATAGTACAGGCCATCCCTGTCCTGGATTTTTAAATATTTCATTAGCAACAAGGGATTCTTACACTGCCCTATTCATTCCCTGCTCCTCCTCAGACACTGGACTGATTATTTTGATTAAAAGTGCTGAGTAAGAGAATGTGGACTGAAAATTAGGCTCTTAAGCAAACGCCAGAGCCTTTAACCACATAAGGACTTGCTCCTGTGGCTATTTGGAGTCCTTTATTCAATGTTGCAACTAAGCAAAACTGGGTTTTTGAGACTTGCCTCCTATCCATGTTTTCTCATTCTTTCTTCGCCTATGCTGGGCAATTCTCCTCAAACAGGCAGTCACTCCAAGCTGGAAAAGTACCTGTGTGCAAAATTTTAACAAGTGTTCCCTCTAGGGCAGTAGATTTGCAGGAACATTCTTCTATGTGCCCCTTGAGCTGACATCTTGGTCATGTGACCTCACTTATGAGAGAAGAAAAAGGCATCTCTTCCTTAGGCTCAGCCAAGGGAACACACTGGCTTTCAGTCCATTTGCCTCCTCGAAGGGCAACTTTGCTCGGTGTGTGAACCACTCACTGAACGTGGATGTCTTGCTGGAATGTAGAACCTGTTCTTAGTCTGCTGTCCATTCATTCTTGTTGAACTGCTAAGAGTTCATTCTTGAGAATCTAAATCATGCATTTGCAAAAGCTTAGTGGGTTTCCTGGTAAGGCAATGCTTTAGGGAGAAGAAAAGTTAGCATTTGCCAAATGCATCTCCATCTGGATGGAGGTAAAAAGTTGTCTTGGGCCCAGTGGTCCTGCTGGGAGAATTGCTTGAGTAACCCCTTCTGGGTTATGTAAATAATAAAAAAAAATCACAGAAACCACTGCCTGTAGGATAGGTTTCGACGGGTTCCTTTGTAGTCGGTCAAAAACTTCCCTCCCAATGGTCTTGGTGGGTAAATGCTGAAAAATGCCTCTGAGGAGGAGCCTCCTAGAAAGAAACAAAATGAGACCTTTGCTTTTCTCCCCAAAGTTATTGAAACACATCTGATGACCTGAAATCTCCAGTCTGGAAATTATCCAAGGAGGCCGAAAGAGAACCTCTCCTTGAGGGGGTCTGGCCCACTGCTGTAGGCAGAGGCTGGGGTAGGGTTGCCAAATAAAGTTCAGGCCCCCAGTGAAATTTGAATTTCAGATAAACAATGCATCATTTTTAGTATAAGTATGTTCATGCGATATTTGAGACATACTTATACCCCAAAGTTACTCATTGCTTATCTGAAATTCAAATTCCTCTGGGCTTCCTGTACTTTTATTTGCACAGTCATGGGGTGTGGCCCATAAGTAAGGCTACACATGATGTGCTTTGTGACTGTGGCTGTGAACAGAAGGCCCTGGAGCCTGGAGAACCCAGGTGTGAGGGCAGTTGGTGGACTGGACCACAGGAGGGTGTGGGGGCACCGAGGACCCATTGCTCGAAGGCACCAATGGGGGACCAGCAATGACTTGATTGTCATGCTGGGCACTGTACTAGCCCAATGGGGAGGCAGCTACAGAAGGCAGAGGGGCAGTAATCTGCAACTATGTGCACTGCGAATGTTCTCCATTTCTCTCTCATTGGAACTGGGTGTGTATGGGTGGAGGAAGCCAGAGAGTCTACTGATTGGAAGGTGGGGGCTTGACTAATTGAAGATCAAGAAAATACAGGTGTGAGAGGGGAAAGGTACAAACCTCCCACTGTACAGAAAAGAGTAAGATTTCATTGCACCACCTGTGTCTTACCTACGAAAAACAACCTTGAAACAAATAGGAAGAAACAAAGCATGTTGCAGCAGGATTTGCCCCCCACTGTCTGATGCCACTTGCTAGGACTTTGTGTTTTGAACTGTGGCATTTGGGTAACTTTTTTTTTTTTAATGTTTATTTATTTTTGAGACAGAGAATGAACGGGGGAGGGTCAGAGAGAGAGGGAGGCACAGAATCTGAAGCAGGCTCCAGGCTCTGAGCTGTCAGCACAGAGCCCGATGTGGGGCTCGAACTCACAGACCGTGAGATCATGACCTGAGCTGAAGTTGGACCCTTAACCGACTGAGCCACCCAGGCGCCCCGTTGGGTAACTTTTAAAAATAGAGGTATCAGCTCTGCTAATTACTACCCAAGTTGCCTTGGAGTCATGACTTAACTTTTCTGTGCCTCAGTTTACTTGTGTGTGGAGTGGAAGAAAAATGAACATTTAAAAGGTTGAGGTGGCTTGAACAAGGGCAGTGTCAGGCCATTGTTGAGTCCTCAGTAAATGCTGGATAATAATAATAGCAACAACAACAACAAGGAAAAAAAAGGAGAAGAAGAGAAGAAGCAACCAGGTCACTTTTTTTTTTTTTTTAATTTCTGAGCTCTATCCCAGAAACGTGAAATCAAAATTTCTGATCCTTATGTTTAAGAATCTAGTGATTCTTAGGTATTCTAAACTTTTAGAAACACTGACTTTTGTTTTCTATGAAAAAATGCCTGTCCTTGGGGGGCTTCCCACCTACTTATAGTGTAGGTTGTGTCCCTGAGACTCTGAAGGAGAAGAGGAACTTTCTAGTGCCTCCTTGCCACGAGCTCTAGGGCAGCCTCTTTCCCTGATGTGCTCCCCACTCTTCTCAATTTACATTTTTACCCCAAAAGGGCTTCCCGGTGTCTTGCTCCTTCTTTGTGTCTAGACTCTTGGGAGTAGTAGAATACAAAGTTTTTGTGTTTGAGGCAGAACACTGGATCTACTGTATTTTGTTTTAAAGAGTAGCAGCAATTGCCTTTGATTTAGTTAATGGGGCCAGTTCTTTAAGATTAATAAAGATTGCCAAATTCTTCATGTCCTTGGGGTTCCACCCATCTGCCTGCATCTGTGCTCTCTGAAACCACACAGTGGACTTTACTACAGCCACATTTCAGGTAACAGAATCGGACACATATTTATAATTCCCAAGTATCATATACCACAAAATTGGTCTTTCCTGCTGTAAGGTAATAATCCAGTTTTAAGATATTTACATAGAATTTTGTTTTCGCTTGAGTTATCATTTGGTTAATTATATAGTAAAGAAAAGCGAGGGGTGTGAGGTCTACTTTGGTCTCGGGTTCCTTTGAGCCACTCACTCCTACTTTTCAATGTGCTTTCTCATCTGTTGTAATATCCTTACAATTCTGCATAGGGCTTTTGTGTCCTCTAAGTTGGAGCAAGTATTTTCTCAGTGGCTAGGAGAGTGCACTGAGGATGGAATTTACTTAAGCAGACACCTAACACTGAGATCTGGTTTCACGAAAACCACTCACCTACAGTCTTCAAACACTTGCAACTATTTCCTGGCAAATGGCTATGGCTTTGTGTGCCCAGAACTCCTTCCTTCCTCTCACCTCCTACATCTTCTCTGCTTTTTATTACAGCTGTCTGTAACTTGAAACATTGTACTTTTCTGCAATTCTATAGTTGTAGAGCCTCAGTACCATTTTTGGACTTTTAAAAGATACGTTTCCTAAATACACTGGAGATGCTGATTTTTTTCCTAGTCTTTTTAGAAATGCTTTAGTGCCCCTTAACTCTTTGAAACATTTGGTAGTATGTGCAACCAATAAGGATAAGAAGTCAGCCAAAAGAAGGCAGCCCAGCACCCATGGCCATTGTTTGCTACTTGGTAAACTCTATGTCAGTGTCTTGAAGATGAGACCAGAAATGTTGGCCATGGTATGTAAGAGTAGACCTTCCAAACACTGAGGTCATTCCATCCTGCAACATGATCATGAAATCATGAACCTGTAGCTGTACAAACATTTGTCAGTGATATTATAAAAAGGGTTTGAATGAGACACAGTCACAAAGTATAAAACTCTTTGATTTTTTAAAATATTGAATCCTGAGATATGTTGAATTCTGATTTATATTCCCCCAGTACACATGAGATTATTTTTAAAAGTACTTTGCATATC
The DNA here is from genome assembly GCF_023721935.1 of Panthera uncia. NCBI lineage: Eukaryota > Metazoa > Chordata > Mammalia > Carnivora > Felidae > Panthera > Panthera uncia. The sequence continues at coordinate 24,328,781 of NW_026057581.1, forward strand.
AAGATTTAATTCAAAAGATGTTAAGTCCAATATCCCACTTAGCTACACAGTATATTTAAAATTTTATATATAGTTTTAGTAAGCTTGAGTTGTGTCATGAACTTTAACTTGAAAAATTATGTTTCTTAATAGAATATGAGGATTCTCCATGAGGATATTTCCCTGTTAGTCTTTATCATCATCAAGATATTAACGAATTTTTCATTTCTCTGGTGCTGTGCTACATACAGTACTTAGAAAGTTAGGCAGACCAGATTGTTCTATATGTGTTCACTCCATGAAATGGATTCCTTCCAGATCTCCAGAAAATTATCAACTGTGGAGTGGGTTAAAATGTCTTGTATTAATTAGCAACTGACCATAAAGGTCTAAAGGATGGATTTCTGTCGTGTGAGTTTACTTGGCAAAAGAAAAAAAAAAACTTTATTCTTTCCTCCATAATTTCCCTTATGGCTCTCAGTGATCCTTCACACTTTTGTTCCTCAGCACAGGGTGACTAAGGATTTCTGCTTGGTTTCTTCTCAGCTGGTTCAAAGCCAGAGCACCCCTTCATAGCTCCTATAAATCCAAACCTTCTGGGATTTCTGTTGTTTTTCCTTAACATAATCCTAACAGAAAACAACCCCTCACTGGACCCTTAGGAGCAGGAACATCAGGATCCGGGGGTTTGGTCCCTTATGTGTCTAGCTCACCAGCACAGGTGTTAGGTGAGAAGGAGAAGCATCATTCTTGGCTACAGGGAGACTAAAGTAGGATAAAGTCATCTTTAAAATGAGCAGAGAGCCAGTGTAAAGAATATCAGGAATGTCAAAATTAACTTTGTGTAGAGGGGCCCAGAAATAGCCAGGTTCCCCTGAATGCTAACAACTTAACGAAAGGTGTCTGTCTAGCCAGATATGCCTAGAGCCAGAGTCACCCATAGCCCAACCACTTCTATCTGAGCTCTTCTTGAGGATGCAAAAATTCCACACTTTATGAGGTGTTTTGACTAAGCCATGAATGAAGAACTATGGAAAATTGATTCTAAAAAAAAAAAATGCAAACTGTAGAGTGCCAGTGAGAAAGAAAACCTCAAGATAGCCCAGGATGAGGGCAGTCATCCAATTTTATTGAGATCTTTGCATCTTTTGTACTTCCAAATATTTGAATGCTGAATTGCTTGAGCAAATTCACTTCAAGCTTTAATATATGCTCTTTTTGATGCTCCACAGAGATGAGAAAGCTTACATTTAAAACTTTACTTTGTCATCTTAAGAATTATCAGATATCACATAACTTATTTTTTTAATTAGAGAAGTAAAAATAGGAGTTGGTATATCATTGAAAAAAATGTGAATTATTAAATGTAAAAGTGAATTATTAAGGTTATATAACAGGGTGTCAAGTTGTCATGCTAAAACTGGGGTGGCTCACTCAGAGTTAAAATGTTTTATATATAAGATACATAGAATATTTTTACATAAAATCTTCATATTTTTCATATATTTTAAAATATTTATTATACATTCCCATAAGTCATAAAGTTATATAATGTTTTTGGTGAGAAACAGCAGTCCTTACCATTATTGTCCCCATTTCCTCCTCATCAGAGGTAAGCATTTTCATTTGTTTTAGTTGATTCTTTTGTTACTTACTTTCATATGTCTAAATAACATGTATATGTTATTTTTTCATTTCATAGTTAGACTTCTTTCATTGAATGCTGTAGAAAGACAAGGATTAAGTCTCTTTCATCTTCCACTTCCAACACACACACACACAACACACACACACACACACACACATGCACCTTTTCTCCCAATATAATTATAATTTTTGGTTAAATAAAATTTCAGTGTTTCAATTATTGTGATTTTGAAAATTCTATTCATGACAGAGAAATGCAGAGCTTCATTGTGTATTTTCATTTCTTGCTCAGCCTTTTCTTTTTCCTGGAGTTATTGGTTGCCTTGATTTAAAAATTTGCTTATTTAAAAAAATGTATTATGTATCAAAACCAAACTTAAATTTCTAAACCTTTTCTACAAATCTTCATATATATTAGTTATCCTATCAATTTTATCTTCTTAAAGGAATTTCTCCCAGAGACTTCTGATCAATCTGAACTTTAATCCATTCTACACTGGTTGCCCTCTAAACCTGAAGAACAGTTGATATCCTAGGATTTCTACTCCCCATCAGTGTAGAGAGATCCTGTCTCTTATATTGGGTATCATCTGGTAGTTATGCTTTGTTTTTCTTTCTTGTTTTATGACTTTGTTTAGATAGAACACATCTTCTAGTAGTTTCCTGAGAAGTGATGGAGGGATGTAATATTTTTGAGATCTTACATGTCTGAAAATGCCTTATTTTACATAATAAGGCATACTTGGATAATAGTTTATCTGGCATATAATTCTAGATTAGAAATAATTTCTTTTCAGGATTTGGAAGGCATTGTAGGTTGTCTTCTAGCTTTCATATTTCTATGGAAATGTCCAAGTAAGTTCAGAATTCTGATATTTTGTATGAGGCATATATTTTTCTCTCTAGCACCTGTGAGACCCTCTATTTGTCCCTGATATTCAGAAATTTCATAATGATAGACCTTGTACACGTTATTCATCTACTGTGCAGGATATTTGCTGGACTCTTACCTCTTTCAATCTTGGAAACTTTCTTGGACAATTTCATGTTTCTTTGTTCTTGTTCTGGAGATCCTATTATTTGAATGTTGGATCTCCTAGTCTAGGCTTCTAAATTTCTCATCTTTTCCTTTCATTTTTATTTTATATATCTGGCTGCTCTGCTTTCAATATTACTTCCTTATTGTGGAAACTTTTTAAAAATTTTCTTGTCTCCTGTATGGTCTTAATTTCCAAGAACTCTTTTTAATTCTGAGTGTTTCTTTTTTATGAATCCTGTTCTTGTTACATAGATTTTATACATTCTGTTATTTCTCTGAGGATATTGGTGAGTTTTTTAGGAAGTTTTTTTCTCTGCATAATCTCTGTTTCCTCTAATTACTTTGTTTCATTAGTTTTAAATCTCTGTTTTTCATGTTAGGGCAGGGATCCCAAAACTTGTCTGCATATTAGAATCACCTAGGAAATCTGAAAAACTTCCAAAATCTAGGCCACATGCCAGACCAATTACACCATAATCTTTGGGAATAGGACTTAGAGATCAATATATGTGAAGCATTCCAGGCGATATTATGGGATTTTGTGGGACAATTTAAGATACTTCTCAATGTTTTCCTCTTTTGTCTTAAGATTCAGCTCTCCTGCTTATGTCTCCAGCTTCCAAAATTCTATCAGTGTTATCTTTTTTTTTTTTTTTTTTACTGTGTGTTTGTGTATTTGTCATTTCACAAATCCCTTTACTGTTATTTTAATGGAGTTTAAGGAAGGAGCAGAGTGTGGAGTTTAGGAAAGAGTATGTTGAAAAAGTGAGTTTTGAACTGGAAAGGTCCTATTGATATATTTTCAGGTATATTAGCAGTGATTTCACTTCTTATTCTAATAAGGGGTTACTAGTTCAAAAATAACCCAAATTTTCATTAAATATGACAGCACTGTCATATAGTCAGTTACACAGTAAAACCTCATGTAGTCAAACTTTGCTAACCAATAATTGGTGATAATGGACTTGGGTAAAGTTTACTTTTGTTCTACTTGGCAGAGAGAGGATTTGATTTAAAAAATTAGTGTAAACAAGATTGTAGATTAGCAACCTAGGTAAGAGAGAAAATATTCAAAGATATTATTAGAACTTACATGTGGAAAGACAAACTAGTTCTTCTGATTACAAATGCTGCTTGTTGATGTGAATCTGATATGCATGTACTTGAACCATACTTTATTAGCTATTAATTTGTATTACTGAATTAAAAGAACTGGATTAAATTTGCACTTCTTTTTAAACAAATTTCATACTTTTTTTTAATAGACTTCCCAGGTACCTGAACTTGGAATTGTTAAGAACTTACTCTAATGAAAATAACAGAAAGACAAACTGTGAAATATAACATGTCATTTATAATTAATAAATCACTAAACACAGGCAAGAAATTTAAGGGCTATAAAATGCCATGCATTTTCACAGTCAATTAATACTTAATTATTTGGCACATTCAATTCTGTAGCTAGGTGGGAAAAATTACTATATTTAATTGCTTTCAAATTCACAATTTTACCTGTGAAACGGTGGCCTTCTTTTCATACTCTCAGGGACTATTATAAGAGATGGGGAAATTGTGCCTCAGTCTTCCAGTTCACAGAGTATTCTTTTATTTCTTTTTAATACTACCCATTGGTCTTTTCTTTCCTCCCTCTATTCTTTCTTTTCTTTCTTCCTTCCACCCTCTCTCCTTTCCCCTGTTCCTCCTTTCTTTGCCTCCTCCCTCCCTCCCTTCTTTCATTCTTCAATAATGAACATTCAATGTGCTGATTTTTATGAACAAAATTGACTAGAGTGTTTTCTCCCATGTGGATGGGTGTGACTCTAGGATATAACCCAAGATTTAGCTGCACTTCCTGCCCTTTGAAGAGTCTTCTTTGTGAGGAGTTCTGGCTTTCCCTAAGAAGCCCCAAGACTTTTGCTCAAAATTAACTTCCCACTTTTGCTCACTCCTTACTAGTAAGATCTGTCTGCAATACCAATCCAAAGTGATGCTGGTGGAATGGTGCAAAGAGAATGCCAAGTGCCCTTACAAAGTCACTTTAAGGCCTAATGAGATTAGTGACTTCCAACCTTATTAATGTAAAAGAAAAAAGTTCACAGACTCATAATAGCAACTATACTTCTGTTATTTCCTGTTGAGAAAATACATGACTGAAAGCTATTTTTATTCAGCGATTCTTTCAAGTAAGTCTGAATTTTACCAACCACACCAGTATAAACAAACATTTGAACAATAGTCACGCATTCAGTTCATGCTAATTTTTAGCCACTGTATCACTTAGGAATTTTATGTAGTTTTTAGAAACACAGCTCTAGCTATGGTGGATTAAACACATATAGATTTAGACCTTCATGATAAAGAAGCCCATATGTGTTGGTTTATAGCCAAGATCTCTGAAATTCTCTGGCCTTTCCTTCATGGTCCCAAAGTGGTTGCTGGAGCTCCTGACATGATATCTGCTTTTCTTGAAGCTTGAGGAAAGAAGGACAATGGAATGGCAAAAAAATTTCTTGCAAGATTTTTATTCTTTTATGCTTATATCTCAGTGGCTACCCCAAAGGAGGTTGAAGAATGCAGCACATTATCTAAGAGCACAAGTCTCTGTTAGAAGATGGGAGAGGGATGTTGCCTGGGCAATCTATGACACAGGCTGTAGACAATGCTGAGAGTGCATCTGGAATTATGGGCAGCAAGGGAGTTCTCAGTGTGTGGGCTAGATGTCCAGGATTTCTTCCATCTCTAACTCTCTTTAATTCTATGACACCTTGGCATGCTGAGCTTAGAGCATTTCTCTGAGGCGGCAGCAGATAGCGAAAAGAGCACTGAATGTAGATTAAGAAGGCATGGATACAAATCCTAACTATTGGCCAGGAACTTGGGAAAATTGCTTAACTTCTCAGAAGCTCAGTTTTCCCCTCCAAGAAGGAAATCAGAAATGTTTTCCCAGAGGCTCCTTGTGAGGATTGACTGAGATATTAAGAAACCCCTTAGTGCAGAGTCTTGCACACGTAGGTGCCCAGTCAATGTGACTTTGAGTTGAGGAGTGCAAGGTCATGGTCCAAACTCAGATTTGGGAACAACTGGGGGAGTGTTATATGCTGGACCTCTGCCTTGAATACCACTTAGTGGGTGCTGAGGTGGACCTGTCAGGGGTCTGTTTCCCAATACCAAACAGTGTGTCTCAAATGACTCGACCCCAGAAGCAGGTGTAAATTGGATTGCAGAGGTGTGAGGCCCGCTCTATCCTGCATATCTGTGCTCTGGAGGTCTGCATAGGTATCTGCTTTATATTTCACGATTTTCATTTTTTATACTAGTTAATTTACAGATGTTTGATCAGGTGTGAACTTCTACCAAGAAGACTATAAAAAAGCAATTTAACAAGTGAGTCTGAAATGCCATATGAAGGGTCAGACTTTACACATATTACGTACTGGACTTTAAAAACGAACAAAGTTGCCCTTTCTTTTTCATTTCCTTGAGACACTCCTGGAAGGAAAGTTCAGGAGTTCAAATTGCCTATTTTGGGCTGCTGCCCAGGCAGCCACACCTCCCTGCCCTTTCTCACACTGTTCTCTTTCCCCAAAATGTTCTTTTCCTCCTATTCCCCTGGCAAAAACCTATTTATCTTTTAGGGCCTCATTTAAGCAGCATCTTCACTTCAAAACCTTGATACCCAGGACCCAGGCAGAAGAAGTTCCTCTTTTCACTGTGCTGGTTGGTGTATTGCCTATCTTGCATCTTTCCCATAATAATATTAGGAGTTTATTGAGAGCTTACCATAAGCCCAGCACTGTCCTAAGTGCTTTACATATGCTCATTCATTTAATGCTCATAAAAACTTGATGAAGTAGCAACTATTATTATCCTATTCCAGATGAAAACTGAGGCACAGAAAGATTAAGTAGTTTACCCAAAATCACATAGCTAGAAAATGGCCAAGTCAGAATTTGAACCCAGGTTCTTTTTCTTTAAATTTTTTTAAATGTTTTATTTTATTTTTGAGACAGAGAGAGACAGAGCATGGACGGGGGAGGGGACAGAGAGAGGGAGACACAGAATCTGAAGCACGCTCCAGGCTCCAAGCTGTCAGCACAGAGCTGGATGCGGGGCTTGAACTCACGGACGGTGAGATCGTGACTTGAGCCGAAGTCGATTGCTTAACCAACTGAGCCACTCAGGCACCCCTGAGCCCAGGCTCTTAAACAATTGTAGCACATACATGATAATTATTTAATAATGTACTTATTATCAGTGTCCCTTACTAGGTTATAAAGAGTTTTCTGTCAGGGGCTCTGTCTTATTCCTCTGAGCATACCCAACATTTTATCTTGAATGAATGAATATATATGTATACACATGCTAGCTTGGGATAACAAATTCAAACTGTACAGAAAACTCTAAAATGGACAGAGATTACTCTGGGGTGGGCCCAATTCATGTTTCTCTCTATGCAGTTAACACTGTTAGTCATTTCTTGTGCTTTCTTCTAGAAGTTTTTATGCACATTTCAGCATATATGCAAATGCTTTAAAGATTTATCCAAAAAGGATCATGCTTAAACACATCCTTGCTAGTATGTGCAAGTCTATTTTCAACTTAAAAAAAAAAAAGAAAAACCAAAGAAGAGGTGATTCATGATATTTTGATTATGATGCCTTGAAAAGGCATCCACAGACTTAGTTTCCATAAAAACTGTTGTCATTTGGGGCACCTGGGTGGCTCAGTGGATTGAGCATCTAGCTTTGGCCCAGGTCAAGATCTCATAGTTCATGAATTTGAGCCCCTCATTGGGCAGTCTGCTGTCAGCACAGAAGCCGCTTCAGATCCTCTCTTCCCCAACCTCCCTTTGCCCCTTCCCCGCTTACTCTCTCAAAAATAATAAATAAAAAATAAAAAAAACCCTGTTGTCATTTAAAATTATTGACCATAACACCAAATCCAACTTTTAAAATGTTCTAACTATGTGGTAATGACCTCAAATCCTTTGGGAAAGAAGAAAAGAAATATGGAAAAAGATAATTATCTAGCTTAAGCAATCCACTTATCAACAGTGCTTACTTAGAACCCTTTCATTTCTGTTATTCTGCATTTACAAAGAAGCATTTACTAGAGGGGTTTTTGTTTGTTTGTTTGTTTGTTTAGAAATGGAGCTGGGGAACTGAGACCTTTGAGCAGAGTGTGAAGTCTCTAAAATTCATGGCGGCAGGAGTCGTGGGAGCCTGGGCAGTGGGTGTGCATTACAAACCATGAGCTCCTGGCTAGTAAAGGTTCCATAAATCTTGGATTTGCCAAGGAACTTTAGTTTCACACATGCTCTGAGTTCTTCTACTGTGCAAACATCTCCTTCTCTGGCAGGGAAAACACCTTCATTTTCCATACGGTGCAAACATGTACCTCTTGCAGAAATGGAAAGAGAACATGAATTTCTGCAAAGGTGAACCAGAGAAGAACAATGTATTTGTGATCTTGATCCTTAACTATAGACTGGGAGCTTGACGCAGGACTAGCTCAGCAGAAAGCTTTGACAGATGCCCAGTAGGGATATACTCCTTTTCCTTGAGCAGATAAACTCTCCTGGGCTCAGACCTCTAATGGAGCCAGGACACCTTAACATGCCTTTACAGCCTTAACAGCCCTTTTTGTCTGTCCACAATTGTCTGGTTAGCCTACTTTTTCTTCAGAAAATTCCCAAACAGCAGAACATATATTAGCTTTTATGATTTAAAAAAATAATGGTAAAATATAAAATATACTACCTTAACCATTTTCAAGGGTACAGCTCTGTGGCTTTTAAGTACATTTACATTGTTGTGCCACTATCACCACCATCCATCTCCAGAACTTTAAAAAAATTTTTTTTTCATGTTTTCATTTATTTTTGAAGGAGAGACAGACAGAGCATGACTGGGGGAGGAGCAGAGAGAGAGGGAGACACAGAATCTGAAGCAGGCCCCAGGCTCCGAACTGTCAGCACAGAGCCTGACACGGGGCTTGAACTCATGAACCGTGAGATCATGACCTGAGCTGAAGTCGGATGCTTAATTGACTGAGTCACCCAGGCGCCCCTCCAGAACTTTTTCATCTTGCAAAACTGAAACTTTTGAACCCATGAAACACTAACTCCCCATTTTCCCATCCTCCAGCTCCCAGTAACCACCCTTCTATTTTCTGTTTCTATGAATCTGACTCTTCTAGGTACCTTGCATATGTGGAACCATACACTATTTGTCCTTTTGTGATGGGCTCATTTCACTGAGCAAGTTTTCAAGGTTCATCCATGTTGTAGCCTCTGTCAGAATTTCCTTCCTTTTTAAGGCTGAACAATATTCCCATTGTCTGTATAGCCCATGCTTTGTTTATCTATTCATCTGTAAATGGATCCTTGAATTGCTTCCACCTTTTGGCTATTGTGAATAATGCTGCTGAGAACATGAATATACAAATATCTCTTTGAGTCTTTGCTTTTAATTATGTTGGTATATACCCAGAAATGGAATTGCTGGATCATATGGTAATTCTATGTTTATTTTTTGAGAAACTGCTACACCATTTTCCACAACAGCTGCACCATTTTACATTTCTACCAACAGGGCCCAAAGGTTCCAATTTCTCCACATTCTCACCAACACTGGTTTTTGTTTGTCCTTTTTTGTTTTTGATAGTAGCCATCCTGATGAGTGGTATCTCATGGTGGTTTTGGCTTTTATTACTTTTCACTAAAAAAAAAAAAATCATTCTTTATTCTGGGTTCAGGTGGGAGTGGCAGTGACTTATTTTTCTTTTGAAGACACACAAAGTTCTCTATTGAGTTGTAGCTCAGGGCACATTTGCCAGCCTATCCTTGGGCCTAAATATGGAATACGACCTTTAAAAGGTACTGGCTGGGAAACCCTGCACCACCTGGCTGTGCTGGTCCTTGGTGACCTCCCCAGGGGATTCCTGACAGTTAAAGCTTGTCCTGACTCTTGGGGTGGGGAACTCCCCCTCTCTAACATAATGCCAGTGGCAGCTTTGTACGAACTCTTATGTAAAAGGAAGAGTGTTCTTCCAAGTGTCAGGGTCATGCATGGACACTCCTTCTATTTCAGCAGTGGTGACAGACTAGGTATAGAGACACACAGAAACTTCCCCTTTGGCAGTAGAGAGAGGATTCAGAGCAAACGCAGTTTGTGCAGACACTTGAAAATGCTTGTCTGAGGAAGACTAAATTGAGTTAGTGTTTTCGTTGTTTTTCTTTTTCCAAAAACACTTCCACATTTGTCACTGTATCTTAGTCTCACAGTAATCTTTGGATCTAGAAAGTAGAAAGTAAGCCCATTTGGCAGAGAGAAACATGGTCTTTGAGATATTAAATGCCTTCCTCAGGGCACACAGTTGGTGAGCAGAAATGGGACTAGAACCCAGCATCCTGGCTATAGATCAATAATCGATTTTGATGGAGATGACCTCATCTAGGAGTTAAAATTTCATGGATTTGAATAGCTTGCTTTCTTCAGGACTGTTTATGACTTGAAGCAAGGTACTCTGTTGAGCAGTGGCAGAGTAGCTTATATCTGGCCCTTTTGCCATAAAGTCTTGGTGTTAAGGGAGTAGAAATCTGACTCCATGAAGACAAGCATACCTCAGTGGGGGCCTTCTTCACCTCAGTGGGTACCACTTAGTACTCCTCGAAACCCTTAGAAATCAGGTTTGGTTAATTCTGCTTAAATTAAGTTTGAAACCATTGCTTATGATTTTCGTGATCATTAAAATCAACTTCTCAAAATATGAATATCCTAGACTAATGAATATTCTAGGATTTTGTTGTTGTTCTGCTTAGCTCAAGTCAGAGATAACTTGAAATTTTTTATCACTGATGATATTCTTTGACTAACTGGTGGCTTCCTACTGGATTTTAAATGGCCTGAAGTAGACACACAGGTCTGGGCGGAGCTCATCAGGCTATTTGCAAATATGCAAGCTTATGCATAAATGGTCCCTCTTCTGGAATTTGCCAACTTGAGACCAACGAGACCTACGTGTCAGAGAGAGCACATGGATACTTATGAACACAGCAGGTGAACACCACTGATGGACAAAAGGGGACCAGCTGAGACTTAAGACTTCTCTCCACAGAGGTCATCCATCAGCTCAGGTGGCCTCTGATGAATATGAGCCCCAGAGCATGATGAAGCTGTTGTTACAGTGAGAGTAATATCAGTGCTTGATGGTTTTAGATTACGGTGAGTATTAGATGAGAATATGGTGATGGTTTCTTTAAATAAATCAGTTAACAGCAGTCCCTCTTCTGCTTTAAAAGAAAAGATGTGGTGCGCCTGGGTGGCTCAGTTGGTTAAGCATCTGACTTCAGCTCAGGTCATGATCTCGTGGGTTGTGAGTTTGAGCCCTGCATTGGGCCCTCTGCTAACAGCTCAGAGCCTAGAGCCTACCTTGGACTCTGTGTCTCCCTCTTTCTCTGCCCCTCGCCCACTCACTCTCTGTCTCTCTCTTTCTCTCAAAAATAAATAAACATTTGAAAGAAATTAAAAAAAAACATGAGAAAAACTTAGTTCATACTGGCCAATTCTGATATGTATTCTGATACATATTCCCATTCATAATATATAATCTTTGTTTTTATTAATTATATTGGTACAGAAGCACCTTTTGTCAAGGATACTGTGATTGGACAGAAGAGCATTAGTTAGTGTGAGAAACAAGTATGTTAGTATCTTGCTCTGTGTAACAAAATCCTCAGAGCCTACTTTAAAATTAAATACCTTAAAATTTGCTTATTTTTTTTTTAAACCAAAGATACTCAACTTTAAGCATTACTTAAAAACTGTTTTTAATTAGTGGATAATGTTACATGTTGAATGCCTGTCTCAGATGCATTTTTTCACCTCATAGATTCTCAGAGAATACCACCCTGTTAAAGTTTATTCATACCCAATTATGTTCATTCCATGGGGCTGAGCGCCACCCCCCCCCAGAAAATCTCATGCATGACAACCAGAAAATTTTCCTCCCGCATCATACTAACACACAGTTTGAAAATAAAAAGAGACTCTTCCCTCTCATTTTATTTCATCTATACTGAGACATATGGAAGAGAAATTAACGAAACATTTGGGAGTAACTGGTAGTTAAGAATATTTGGTATATAGTACCATCTGGGGGTAAAGGTAGGGGTTTGCCAACATATCAAAACACTAATGAAAATCTGTAACTTGCATTCATCAAGAAAATGTCATGCTAAACTCATTTTATTCCTTTTTCTCCTGAGTTACTAGCTGGTGTGGGAATGCCATGACATAGATAAATTTCTGCAATTGAGTTTCTTGCCATGTCTTGTGGGAAATTCAGAGGCATGTAAACTGGGTAACAGAAGAGCTGGCTGAAGTTGTGGTTAATTAAAAAACAATACTCCATATGTGTGAATGAACAGATCGATACCAATGTAGACCTGCGGCTTTCAGCATGTTCTCTGCTGTGGCTCACATGGAGGGTGACGGGTCCTGTCTTAGACCCGTGTACATGCTTGTGTGCAGTTACGCATAGTCCAGCAGACTGGCCGCAAGTCCAGCCTATCTGTCCCACTCAAGAACACACACCTGGAGATGAGTTAGTGCAAGATATGAGAATAAATTTACCACTCTGATTTGGAAAATAAAAGGCTTGCAGATTTCCATACCTTGGACATTGTCGGTAAACAAATTATTTGTCATGCTGTAAGATTCCAGCTGTGATGCTATTACAAAATACTTGGCTCTTTGTCTCTTGATCTCATCCTGTTCAACATTTTAAACACCAATTTTAAAAAATACTAAAAAGTGTGCTTCAAATCTTCTAAGGAACTGCATGGCTTGAGAGCTTGTAACAGCACCAAAGCTGAAAGCAGCCTGGAGAAGGGAGGCATCATTTAACACTGGAATTGGCTATCAGTGCCAGAAAACCTATAGATGAGGGAAACTTTAAACCAGTGTTTAAAAGTTCATTTTTAAGAATGTACTTTTGATAACTCTAAAGAATCGTTTTCCTGTAAGTCTTGCTCCAAATGGGCTTTTCTTATAAACAGAAATGTCAACACAATCAATTACTATTTAGGTAAAAATTTTTAAAAAATTATTTCTTATTTTAATCAAATATAGGTTCAAGTATGGAAGGTTTGATTTCACCTCTGGAATGGTCTTTTGAGGACAAGGACAGTATCTTGTTTATTTCTCTGTTGTCAAATCCTAGCATGTCTGCAACACATACTACTAAAGTGTGGTAAATTAAACCATAGTTAACCAAATCTGAAAGATGAGTCTTGAATGGGGCAACAGAATTCACTTTCCACCAAGACAAACATGGCAAATTAGAGGGATAGCACCCTAGCAAGCTAACCCTAGGACAATTGTTCCCAACTCTTGACTGCTCATTGCAGTCACATAGGTTGCCAGAGAAAATACACAAGGTACAAGTTAAAATAGAATTTCAGATAAATAATGATTTTTTCTAGTATAAGAATATTGTATGGGTCATACTTATACTAAAAAAAGTATTTGTTTTTTATCTGAAATTTAAATTTAACTGGGCACCTATGTTTTCATTTGCTAAATCGGACAACTGTAAGCCTTTAGAAAATACCAAAGTGTGGGCCTCCCTCCAGAGTTTTGGATACAATTAGTCTGGCATGAGAAACCAGTATTGCTATTTTTCAAAGACTCTCCAGGTAATTCTATTATGCAGCTAGCATAGAGGGTCACTGCCCTATAATATGTGTTTCAGTTTTGAACCTTGTTCCCATGACTTACAAGTGTGTAATTTACCTCTGTTTCAAGTGGGCTGTGGATCCATAGGCTTGGGGTAAAGTAAGAACTGCTAGGCTGCCTGGACCTCTCTGCTATTCCTTAGGGCAGCTTTTATTTTAGATGTCAAATATACCGGTAGATGAAAAGACTGGTAAGAGTGTTATGATGGCCAAAGTGGGAAAAAATGTCACACAGATATCAGTTTCTGATTATGCATAAATAATAAGTACGGTTAATGGGAGTAGGTCTAAGCTGAAGAAACCAAAGGATCTTTCTTCTAAGAGAACAGGAACCATCAGAAACCTGATAGGTACATGGCTTACCAAGAGATATTAAAGTTTTAAGATATTTTTAAAAGTGCCATATGAGAGTTGCTCATTTAGAAAGAAACCAGATAGTGTTTTCAAGGTTATGTGCTATGCAGGAAAGTATACAGAGGTGTAGAAGCCAGAAGGTGAACCCAGGCCTTCCTATAATATAAAGACTGCAGCGCTGAGGGAACCATGTGGGGAGGAAATCAGAACTTGCAGTTATGAGTTGGAGTACAAAGTAACAAGCCAAAAGATTAAGTGGACTGGAACATATAGTCCTGGGCATAAACAAAACAACAACCCCTGTGAGAAGCTGAGAGCTGCCAGAATCCCTAAGTGGGTGAGGAGTAGCCAATTTACCCCTGAGCTCCCTAAGACTAATGAGACTAATGGCTTAAGTCAAAGCAAGGATACTTTTTGAGATTGGATAATTGCTTCTGTTGTGTTAGCAGAGGAAATGGAAGGGTGAGCCATGATTTTTTTTTTCCCCATAGCCAAAATTTATGACAATGAAGCCTACATTATATGGCAAGTTTTTGAAGTTAAATGATAAGTAGAAGTCAACTCTTTCATATTGTCTGAAAAATGATCCATAAAATCATTGAAGGAGAATGTAGCAAAATATAATGCTTAAAGGCAAAATTTTAAAAATGGAGTTTTCATTCAGCAATATCAATTGTAAGCATACACTTCTATTATTTCTAAGCACAAGTATGTTTATATATTCACTCAACTTTTTCAGGTTCTAGTTTGGAGCCGGTGTTGTTTGATTAGAACTTGAACTTAGGAAGGGAACTTATTTTAACATTGTTAATTATAAAAATAAAACATTATTTAGATATTAGGGTAGGATTAATTCTATCACAATTCCTATTTTTAAGTTTTAATAAAGATATTAGATCATCTAGGGGGAAAGGCTATGTATACTCTGCAGACATTAATTTGGTTAAATCACTATTGATGGAAACAATATTTAATAAAAATATGGATGATTATGAACTGTATATGAATGGTATGCTATTTAATTAAAATTATTTCATTATTATATAATAAACTAGTCTTAGTTATTTAACCACTTGAAAAAAATACACATTTTAGGATTTTGAACTGAGGATTTTTTGCAGGTGAGTCTCCATTTTATAGAATGTAGACTTTCATAGAGTTGTAATTCTCCTCTGGTTAATTCTCTTTAAAATTCAAAGGAAAAACTGAATCTGACTGACATTTATTGTAACAACTTTTAGTAGAGAAAATTTTGAGGTGATTCTATAAGTAAAATTCATAAAATGTACTTAATGCTATTATAACATCTACCTGGAACTTACTTATTTTTAAATAACACTACTTCTCTGTTAGATAGGAGAAATTGGTGCCAATATGAGTAATTTTGTGGGAGTGAACAGAAAATGAACAACAGCAAAGTAATAGCATGTGAAGAACTTTTCATGTTCAGAGTTGACCGATTTTGCTGGTATATTATATATTTGTGTAAATGTATTCCACCAGTAATGAGGTCAGTTTGAAAACTATATTGCTTGTAACTGAACTAAATCAAAATGAAAATTTTTATAGTGATTGTTAAGTGCCAAATTGAACTGATCTCATTAAATGTGAAATTCAAGTATATTTAGAATATTGCCTAAATTTTAATACATGAACATAATGAGATATGATCAGAATAGTTGGAAAAAGTTACTTCTATTTTTTTTTCTTTTAGCAGTTTCTCATTTCACAGTTTAGATTTATTTTCTGGAATCTGATTAAATAGCTGGGCGCATGAATATGAAGTATGCAATACCTTTCAATAAATGGGGGAAGAGCACACATGTATTGGTCTATGTTGTCTCACACAAGTATTTTGCTAGTGATAATTAAGGTTGTTACATTTGAGTGTAAGTCAGTGTTCACAAAGAAGAAAAAGTTCATTACGCCCTTGGAAAGAGGTGCAGCTGCATGTAGTAAACACAGATGGAGCACACTTTTTTATGAGGTTCCTAACTGAAAACAGACTTTAATCCTGTTCTTGGAATACCCACACTTGAACTTTCCAACACTGATTATGCATTTCTGCCGTAGAGACCAGCTGTCACCTCATCATAGGCATTTATTTATTTATTGTTATCTGGGTGTAGTCTAGCCTACAGTCTCCAGGAAGGCAGAAGAGCAAGTCTGCAATTGTTTTTTGCTTCCTATGGAAATATATGGTGTGCATGATAGTGCTCACCTCTCCCCTCACACAGAATTCCAAGAGGGACTCTTCACAAGCCAAGGAAAGTAAAGAATGGCCGCTCCCTATTGTCAGGGGATGTCTAGTCTAAGGCTGAAGAGTTTTCTTAATCCCATCCATCATTATGTCTTATTTGACAGGGATTTTTTTCCTCCAGACAAAAGTAGTCACTTTAAAACTTACTTGACCTAACTATGTACTTCTCATGATAGCAGTCCAATAAGAAAACATAGATTAATGCTTATGCCAATACCTAACATAATCTATAGTTGCCTACTACTTTTAAACATCATAGAAAACTGGTATGCAACAACAAATGAAATGCTGAGACTATGTGTACATTCAAAAAATTTACTGGTGGTGGTAGATTTTTAATGAGAAAAAATAAAGACTGAGACTGTGTGCCACAATGTCCTTTTACATTTAAAAAAATTTTAATTTTTTTTAAGGTTTATTCATTTTTGAAAGACAGAGCATGAGTGGGGGAAGGAAAGAGAGAGGGGACACAGAATCCAAAGCAGGCTCCAGGCTCGAACTGTCAGCACAGAACACATCACAAGGTTTGGACTCATGAACCATGAGATCGTGACCTGGGCCGAAGTCGGACGCTTAACTGACTGAGCCACTCAGGGGTTCCCCCCACCCCCGCCCAATTTTTTTTAATGTTTATTTTGGAGAGAGAGAGAGAGAGAGCGAGAGACAGAGCACGAGTGGGGGAGGGGCAGAGAGGGCAGAAGATGCAGAATCTGAAGCAGTTTCCAGGCTCCCAGCTGCCAGCACAGAGCCTGACACAGGGTTTGAACTCACGAACTGCGAGATCATGAACAGAGCCAAAGTCAGACTCGCTTAGCCAACTGAGCCACCTCTACATTTTTAAGGATGAAGGTATTGTGGAAAAAATCACCAGTAATATCAACAACTTTTCCTTTTAGCAGAAACATTTTAACGTTATTAAAATCTCCTATAATTAGGTGAAATTGGGTAGAATCTCATTTCTCATCTCTAGTTGAGCTGACTGGGCTACATGCTGTCAATCTTTTAAAAGAGAAAGGTAAAGGATTCAGCCAGGAAAATCTAGTTTATTTGGGAAAAGCAGAAGAATTGCAATTCAGGACAAGCAAACTGTGGCAAACCATAGACAAGTCCAGAGAACAAAGGAGAAAAGTGTCTCTTCATAGAGGAAAGGAGGAAGTTAGGAAGGGGTTGTTTTGAACAAAAGTTCATTGGAGAAAGATGAGTTTAAAGTAGTGGCAACTTTTCATTGGTTGCAGGCAATTGAAGTGGTGACCCTTCATTGGCTGGAGGTGAGGGCAGCTTGCTATTGCCAGCGGAGAGGAAGTCTTCATCTTGCTGGATTTTGCAAGCTGTGACAAGTGCCATGAGCATGAGAACTACCCCCTTACAGGCTTCCTGGCTCCAATTTTGAGTTAGGTTTTCCTTAACACATTTTCATATTTCCCCCTTTTGATAAAGATCTTTCTCTGGATCATCTATTCCTTATTGGAAACGTTTTTGTCCCTTGGTGCCAGGAAGGACCTTTTCCAGATGTCACATCCCATGCTGGAAGGAAAGTACATAGACTGGAAGACACTGAGGCCATATTTGGAAAACAAGCAAGGGTGGGGAGGGAGAGCTTTCTGGCATTTCTCATCCAAGGTCTACATCTTATCAAAGTTGTAAGTGTTGGGGATCATCTGGAAGCACTGAGTCAGCATCACCGTATTGGGTACTTTGTTACTACAAAGGTTCAATAGGCAACAGGTACAAAGCTTTAACAATGTTTACACAAAATAAGATGAGGAGCAGAGTAGTGACCCCAGTTTGTATTATAGTCCTAAACCAGAAGCCCAAGCCAGCTAAAGAGATCAAAGCACCATAGATCATCAGGTGGAATTTTTTTGTGGCCAATGTGCTTGTTCCTCTAATATTATGTAATTGAAGGAATTTATCCATGTGCAACAGGCCATGTTTGTTATCACACAAATGCCTCCCTGTTCAGCAAGTAGGTAATCAAGTGCTATGCAATTGTTTAAAACTACTTTGACTTATGAGCTAAGTGATCATTGTTGGCCTGTTATTGCCATAGTGGTAGAATAAGTAAGTTTTCCCAATTCCAGAGAGAGATTTCTAATTATTTGTTCATTGGCGTGAACATGCACAGAAGGGATAAGTGCCCTTCCAAAGGAGGCAAATACAGAGTCATGTATATGTCCTATGAATTCCCATTTGAGGTGGTGATAAAAGCTTAATGGAAAAGACCAATGGAGGACCATGGGAGGCTTCCAATTTATTGTGGATGGCCACAGGAACAGTTAGAATCAAATCTTCCAGTACATTCACAGGCCCATTTAGAGGCCAATTCACCACACACAACGATTAAACCAGGTGGTGCACATAAAATTCCTATTGGGGGCTGATTACTAATAGTGCCATTACTTGGAATTACTTGATTGGTTCTTCCAAGTCAAGGGTCAGTGGTGTTTGGGGAATAATTAAGGAGAAACCCTTCTGTTATGTGGACTTTATTCTTGATGGCTGTACAGAGGGAAGTTCTTTTGCTACCGTACACAGACCTGAGGTATTAGGGAGAATGGGAAACTGTATGGGTGGAATAGGTACAGTTAGTTGCATTGGGAGTTATAATGGGGAGAGGTCAAAGCAAGGCATAGGAGAATGTGTAGTTCTAGTCAGGGGCTTTCTTTAGATGAAGAACAGTGATCCAAGAGTCAACTCCTTGCAGTTTGGTGGCATGAGGATTGGTTAGTAACACTTGGTAAGGGCCTTTCCAGTGTGCTTGAAAAGAGGTTTTTTGAGATGTCTCTTCCTATAAGCAAAATTCCTAGGTTGCAGAGTGTGGTGTTTGATGTCTTTGTCTCCTGGGAGTGCGCTGTGAAAAGATTGCCCTACTAGAGTATGATTATTTTTAAGGGATGTAATTAGAGCTTTGCAACAGTAACATATGTCTCCTTTATTACGTGCAGATCAGAAAAGGGAGAGGGGCGCCTGGGTGGCGCAGTCGGTTAAGCGTCCGACTTCAGCCAGGTCACGATCTCGCGGTCCGTGAGTTCGAGCCCCGCGTCAGGCTCTGGACTGATGGCTCGGAGCCTGGAGCCTGTTTCGGATTCTGTGTCTCCCTCTCTCTCTGCCCCTCCCCCGTTCATGCTCTGTCTCTCTCTGTCCCAAAAATAAATAAAAACGTTGAAAAAAAAATTAAAAAAAAAAAAAAAAAAGAAAAGGGAGAAGCTAGATGCATCAGGAACCCAGTATTTGTCTCAAAGGGTGAGAGTTTATGAGTTAAAGGGAGTGGATCTGAGATTTAGAAGGCCCAATGGCAACATTTTTGGCCAAGGTATTTGGAGGGTTTCCATAAAATTTTTAATTTATTTTGGTTCCTTTGACTAGCCTTGAAGACTGAGGATGGTAAACACAGTGAAAATGCTATAGAACTGGCCAAACGGCACAGACTTTCCATAATATTTGACCAATAGAATGGGTTCTTCAGTTGCTATGGAGCTCAAGAGGCATTCCCCAGGTAGGGATGGTTGTATTCTAATAGGATTTTAGCTACCGAAGAAAAATAGTAGCTAGTCTACATGGAAGGGCTTTGGCCAGTGGGAAGACATACAAATCATTACCAAGACATATTTGTATCCATGAGGTGGGGGTAGCTGAATAAAGTCCATTTGCCAAAATTCAAATGACCCATTAGGCAATTTAAAGTGCCTAGGAATAGTGTCGACAGGTTTCCCTGGATTGTATTTTTGGCAGGTGGGGAAAGCAAAGTAGGTACTTTTTGTAGTCTTGTTGGTATTTCCCTACAACTATTAACTTATGAACATCATTTTATCTTTAGACCAGTGGTTCAATGCATGTTGGTCAATAGTGGGAACTTTAGAATTTCTGGTAGGGCCAGGTTTGTACTTGGTCCAAACCAGAAGTTTCTCTTCTTATCATACTAACAACCATTTGATTGCCAATCTTGTTTTACTGTTGGGTGTCTCTAGTCAGTTTCTCCAGATTATCCTCTGGAGGTGAGTTCCTTTGCACCATGACAGAGATTTGACTTCTAGACCCTTTGAGGATAGCATTTTTAAATGGAAATGTCAGTGAGATGTTTTCCTTTAGCTTCCAGAAAGTCAAGTTTATAATGCTCCAGGATTTTAATAATAGCCGAAGCAGCAGGTAAGAGTATGACATCCAGTAATTCCTGAATGTAAGGGCTGCTTTTAATTTTATCTTCCTGGAAGTAAAGAAGCCACATTGTTTCCATAACATTCCAAAATTGGGAGCCACTCCAAAGGCATATATACTGTTGGTGTAAATGCTGGCACTTTTGCCTTTGGCTGGAACATAGACCCATGTGTGTGCTTGTAGTTCCTTGTTAGGCTGAAGTAGCCAAAGGCAAGGGTGCTGCTTCAGTTACTTCAGAAGGAGTTGATGTTGCATATCCAACACAGTATTTGCCATTTTCATCTTTTAACTAAGAACCATCAGTGAACAATGAAAAGTCAACTGTTATCCAAAGAAGTTTCCTGTAAGTCATCATATGGGCAAGAAGGTGATCTGTCAGTATTAAGCAGTTGTAGGTGGTTTAATTGGTAGAGGAGGTGAGAAGAGTGTCAGGGTTAAGGTTATTACAGTGAGCAAAAGTAACATAAGGGGCGGTACACAGTAGAATTTCATAGGAAGTGAGATAGCCTATAGAAAGAAACTGAGTGTGACGAAAGGTAAGGAGAGCTTTCACAGCACAGAAGTGGTTAAAGGGGATGCAAAGACTGTTTTCTCAGTGGCCTTCACAAAAAAAGACAGTAAGTAGCAGGTGAAGCTGGGAGGCATGGGGAGGGCATATGCCCAGGCTTCAGGCATTCCTTTCTTTTTTGTATGCAAAAAGGAAGAAAGAGAGCTGATAATTTGGATGTTCAAGAGCAAGGGGCTTTATTAAACTTTCTTTTGACATTGGAAAGTTATGTCATCTGGATCTTCCTAGATGATAGGGTCAGGTGTATAAATGTTGGGCCATAAGGAGAAGTTTCGGATACAGTTGCAATAATAATCTGTCAATTCAAGAAAACCTCACAGTTGACATTTGGTTTGAGGCTTTGGGAAGTTCAGGATGCCATGAAAATTGTCTGGATCCAAATGAAGTCCTTGTTCTGAGATTAGATGTCCTAAATATTGAACTTGAGTTTGAACAAATTGTAATGTCTCCTTAGAGATGTTATATCCCTTTTTGGCTAGGAGTTTTAGCACATAGATGCTATCTTCTTGTGAGGAGGCTTGGAAAGAGAAGCAGAGAAGTCATCCACATATTGTATTAAAGTGGAGCCTCCAGGGAACTTGATATCAGCCTTTAATGTTTGTGAGAAATAAGAAGGGCTTTCTGTGAAACCCTGGCATTACTGCTCAGTAGCTTTGCTATCCTTCCCAAGTAAAAGCAAGAAGATATTGACTAGCTTTATCTACTGCAACACTAAAGAAAGCACTACATAAATCAGTCATGAAAAAAAAAATTGCTCTCAGTAGGATTGGGGGTTAATAAAGTGTGAGAGTTGGGGACAATAGAATGGTGAGGGATTATAATAATGTTTATAGCTTGGAAGCCCTGGACAAGCCTCTATCTATGGCCCTTTGGTTTCTTCACAGGTAAAATACAAGTGTTGCAGGGATAGGTACAGGGGATAATGGGGCTCTGACCCTTATGGTCTTTTATTATTGCTTAATGTCTTGAGGGGCCTCTTTATTTATAGGCCTCTTTATTAATGAATTATGGGGAGAGCTTTTGAGGGATCTATTTGGATCTTAGGAGGAGGTACACTGGATTCTGTCAATATCAGCTGAGGATTTACCCATAAGGAGGGTGGTAGCTCATCCAAAGGGGACAAATGGTTACTGTTCTTGGAATTAGTTCTAAGGGCCATCAGGGTCAGAGCAAATAAAAGATACTGAGGGTCATGGGATTTACCTAGTTGGCTATTTTGGTTGCTGCTCCAAAATTCTAGAACTATTTCTCCTTTTCAGGAGAAAGAACTTCTAGCATGATATATTTTTAAAAAAATCTTAGCCCAAATAAATCAATATGGTGGAGGAACTAAGGAGAAAAGGTGGTATATCTTTGAGGGTCTAAGCAAAAGGAAACCTGTTGAGGTTTATTGGAGACCTTCACTATTTGAACTGTTTTAGTACTCTGAGGTAGGGGCTGTTTAATAGTGGTGAGGTTGTGAATCACTGAATTTTACTTCTGAAGCCAATATTGCCCTGTATATTAACTAACTAAAATATAAATAAAAATATGGGGCGCCTGGGTGGCTCAGACGGTTAAGCGTCTGACTTCAGCTCAGGTCACGATCTCGTGGTCCGTGAGTTCGAGCCCCGCATCAGGCTCTGGGCTGATGGCTCAGAGCCTGCTTCTGATTCTGTGTCTCCCTCTCTCTCTGACCCTCCCCCGTTCATGCTCTGTCTCTGTCTCAAAAATAAATAAAGGTTAAAAAAAATTAAAAAAAATAAATAAAATATAAATAAAAATAAATAAAAGAACATGAAAAAAATAATGGTAGTGAGGTTGAACATCTAAAGTGTAGCGCCAATATCAATCAGGACAGAGAGAGATTCATTTCCAGTTTGGAGAGTGGTTTTTCCAAGTTCATTGTAAGTACAGAGAACACAGGAGGAGAGTGTCCTTTTATAGAGAGGAGAAAGTTTACAAGTGGAGGTGGCCTCTTATTGGCTGCAGGTGAGGGCAGTTGCCAGGTTGAGAGGAAATCTTCCTTCTTCCTGCTGGACTATGTAAGCTGCAATGAGTAGGGTGTGTGTGACAGCTCTCCCTTCATGACTTCCTGTCTCTCATTGTGAGTTAGGTATCCATAACACATACCACAATGCTCTTTAAGGTCTCGCCAAATTCAAAATGGATTTTATGATTTAGTAAGTTTTCTATTTTGTTGTCTTATTTGGAACACTTAGAATATTGTCTTTTTGTGTGTGTGTGGTGAATTGTGTGACTGGGAATACAAAACAGTTATGTATCTAACCCACTGGATTGTGAGGCAAACTCGTTCCATTAATTTCTTTCTAAAATATAATTTAAATCTGTGATGTAAAATCTAAGGTGGTCTTTCAGATTCCTTTCCGTCCTGCCATTAGCCATCATGGCTAATAGATAACTGATTTCCACAACAAAAAAAAACCTGCCTTTTTTTTTTGCTTTGTTTTGCCTTTGTTTATTGAAATAGCAATCTCTTGCCTTTGAGAATAAGAATATCGTTCTTATATGAATCAGTAAATGAAGGTCCCTATTTAAACAGGGAGGGAGGTTCACTACCAAAGCTGCCTGAGACCATGAATTTGAAAGGGAACTGGAGGGGCTTGTCTTACAAACCCATCCCCCACATCCCTTGTTACTACCTCGGAGCAGTGCTTAAAAAGACACAGTAGAACTGGGGCACTACTCCCATCACACTGCCTTCTCCTTGTTAGTAAGGCAAATTGGAAAGTTTGTTGATAAAATCCCCAAGAGAACTCCTTCCATGTTGACCATGACTACTGTGGTTGAAGCAAAGCCCTCACCTGCTTTGGGAGAGAATTGGAGAATTGGAGACCTAAATAAACAGCACAAACCGAACACACATTACTTTTTTTTCCATGATCTGCCATAAAGACACTGGCTATTGCTAAATCATCATCACAACAGAAAATAGATGCTGAGAGTGAAGCTACTTGGAAAAGCACCTGAGAAGCAGTCTCTTGCCAGCATGTGAAGCTTCAGAGTGTGCTCTTTAACTGTGCCAAGCTTTGTTCTCGATTCTGTGGCATCATAGAGCTTTAGAGCTAAAGGAACATTAGAGTAATGGATGTGATGTATAATTAGACCCGCTACTTAATCACCATTAGAAATATTGCGAAGGCTTCAGTTGTAAAATGCAAAGGCATTTATGTAACACCTATTTTAATGTTGAGTTAGGTGATATACAAAGAAGTTCAATCAGACATGTCAAAGGAAATAGCTACTGCTTACTCTTGTCTTGTGGCAAAATTAAGTTCCATAATCATAATGAAGTAAAATGTGGCAATAACAATATCTAACTTTTTTTCATTTCTAGCATCAAAAGTATTCATTAAGTGTCTCTTGGGGGCACTTGGCTGGCTCAGTCAGTACAGCGTACCATTCTTGATCAGGGTTGTTAAGTTCGAGCCCCACGTTGCTTGTAGAGATTACTTAAAAATAATAAAATCTTTTTTTAAAAAAAGTATTCAAGTGTCTGTGTGCTAATGTGTTAAAGCATATTTAAAAAGTTATAGTTGTAGTTTTATGAATAATGGATCTTAAATATATGCTTTAAGAAATGAATGTTTATAGTACATGTTCTGATTTTTATTAGGTATAAGATATTTATTGAGAAGGTAATCAAATGGTAAATTACCTCAATAACCTACACTGAGGGTGGAGTCTTAGATGTTACTGGTAACACAAACCTTTAAAACTTTACTCAAAGGTTTAAGAAGACTCTAAGCTTTCTCCTAGAGGTTCAGGCCAACAAGTTTCTCTACATGAAAGTGGGAACTTCTAGGTGCCACAGGAGCCTGAGGGTGAGACAACAAAGTCTGATACTGAGGAAGATATCATAAAGGGTGTGCTATAGCACCCCTTAAGGAAACATTTTATATAATTGGTTGAGATGCTCAGTAAATATTGCCCAGCATCAGCCCCTACCCCTACTTTCTAATCAACCAGTGTATCAATTAGTCCTACCCCTACTTTCTAATCAACCAGTGTATCAGTTAGTGTTTGCCATATGCTGAGTTAGATGCCAGAGATACCAAGATATCCAAGCAGAGTCAGGCTTGCAAACAAATAATGCCAACACAGTATGATAAATACCTGATGGATGCATGGTTAATAAAGGTGGAAGAAAGATAGACTCTTCTTTTGGTAGAAGGATGTGGGACCAGAGTGTTTCAAGGAAGAATTCACAAAGGGAAACTTCTTAAGGTAGGGGCTTGAATAAAAAGAATTTCATACATTTCTGAAAGTATGAACCCTGCACTTAACAATAGAACGACATCCAAAGCTTATGAAAAATGGTCTTGGGCTCCAGCCCAGACCTATTGACTAATAATCTCTGGGGCAGGAGATTTGTAAACTTCAGGACCACTGTCCCAAGGTCTAAGGTGGGCAAAGCTGTTGTTGGCAGAGACTCCCCTACCTCCTTTTGACTCATCAGCTATTGCTTTATCCTTGAGTGTCAAGGCACATTTTCAATTCCTACTAATAATTAGCTTTCAGGGGTAGCACAGATAATTTTAAAAGTTTTTAATCCAATATTAAAAATTACATGGCTATGAGTCTACTATTATGGTCAAGTGCTCTCATTTTATATTCATGTTCATTGGTGTAGAACTGAATTTCATACCTGGGAGTCCATGGTCACTTACCTTTCAGATCAGACTGCACTGGAATGGATGGATGGAGAACTGAAGGTCTCTGCCATGCCAAATATTGACCCTCAAGTTATTGCATCTTATGAGGGTCCTGAGGGTGGTTATGTCATGAGTTGGGAGAGGGGGCTCCTGGAGGTCTCAGGACACCCCCTATTTACCAACCAGTATGGAAGTATTTCCCTATTTTAATAACTGGTATGGTACCAGTGTGCCAGCTGAATATTCTCCTATATGTACATAATAAAACAAAAGAATGAGATAAAACATGAAGAGTTCAGTAAGGTGTTTATGTTCTGCATAAATTGAGGGTTTAAGATGGTATCAGAGGTTATGTACTATCTTTCTTTTGCAAGAACAGGGCTAAATAAAATTACTTACGTTCCTTTCAAAGTTGATAGTCCCCTTTACAGCAACCAAGTTATTAGCACTTCTATTAATAATTCTTACTGTGTTCTTCTCATTTTGGAGCTGATCAGAATATATTCCTGATTCTCTAGAGTTTACCTTTGTACCTTTCTTAGTTCAGGTGGTTGTAACAAAATACCGCAGACTGTGTGACTTACACAGCAATTTCTTTCTCACAGTTTTAGAGGCTGCAAGTGTGAGATCAGGATGCCAGCATGGTCTCGTTCTGATGAGAACCCTCTCCCTGTCTTGCAGACAGCTGCATTCTTCCTGTATCCTCCCATGGCAGAGAGACAGAGGAAGGCCCTAGTCTCATCCTCTCCTTCTAAAGACACTGGTTTAATCATAGAGATTCTACCCTCATGACATCATCTATACCTAATTATTACCTAAAGGCCCCGCCTCCTAACACTATGCTACCGGAAGTTAGGGCTTCAATATATGAATTTAGGAGGGACACAAACAGCCCATAACAGAACCTTTACACCTTAATGCTGCTTTTCTGTGAGGCATAAGTTTGGCAGAGACTCCAGAGGTTAGTGGAACATTCTAGACACATGATATCAAACCTTGCATACTCTTCTGAGTCCCTGCCAGGACTCCTGGGTCAGTGTCAATATTCTGGACCTTCTTCAAAGCTGATATTCTTTTTTTAAAAATATTTTTTAATGTTTATTTTTGAGAGAGACAGCACAAGTGGGGGAGGGCAGAGTGTGAGGGGGACAGAGGATCTGAAGCAGTGTTGACAGCAGAGAGCCTGAGGAGGGAATTGAACTCATGAACTGTGAGATCATGACCTGAGCTGAAGTTGGAGGCTTAACCGACTGAGCCACCCAGGCGCCCCAAAGCCCACTGATATTCTACACAGTCCTGGACTTCTGCTGGCCACTGCCCTCAAGACCAGCTGAGTGTTTGTTGGCTCCTTCCTGCTGTCTCCATGATCCTCCCTCGAGAGCTTAACCAAGTATGACATTGTCTTTTGGTGGATGGAGGCAAGATTCAAATACAAGCGGCCATGACGAATATTTTGTGAAATATTTCTTCCAAGTCATCAAGGATGCCACCAAGTCATTAAGGATGCTACCTGGGCCAACGCTTTTCAAATTTGAACGTTCATGGAAATCACCTGGGGAGTGGTGAAGCACAGGTTCTAATTGGATAAATGGAGGGAGGGGCTGAGCAGCTCCATTTCTGAAAAGCTCCCATGTTGCTGTTGTGCGTGGACCTACTTTGAGTGGGACGGACTAGACGAAATGTTTGGGGATAGTCATGGCTGCTTAGTTTATAGCTACTGAATTGGGATTACATATCCCAAATTCAGAGACTTTTTAAGAGCTTTGCAGCTTCTCATTGCTTTTCAGAGACAGCTTTTTAAAGCCACTTTGTAGTGTGCTTAGCAAATTTGCCGTGAGGGGCAAGATATGGAAAGGCAAACCACGAGGAGGTAAAATATTTTGCTCCGCGAATCTAAGTTCAGATCGCTGAACTTCCCTAACAACCCGCGGGACCACACATCACCTCACCTGAGGAGCACTGAGCTCCTGGGAGCCTCTGCCAGCAGACACACCTCCATGAGCCCGCCTGTGGCCAGAGGCTGCACAAAAACGTAGATTGCTTACTCAGAGCAGGAGACAGGAGATGGAGTGATAAAAGTGAACCTAAAATAAAAATTAAAAAGCACACTGAGAACACCATGTGAAATGAATGCTTGTAAAACTGTCTGCGGCAGGAAGAAATAGAAGAGTTTTATTAGGTGATGAAAAAACACTGTAAACTTCATGTGAAAACATTCCAAGGTTGAGTCTTGTGTAGTTTATATAAAAGAGGAAACTTAGTAAGACTCGTTTTAATCAAATGAATATCAAGGAGCTATAATCCCATTTATACCTGGATTTCAAATTGGTTATTCTCTTTCTGTGTCTCTCACGCGTAGGTGCGCGCGCATGCACACACACACACACAAACACACACACTGTTGCACTTTCTTAGGAACCTCGCTGCACAGTTTTTGAAATGCTCAGGTGCTTGCTTTTCTGGTGGCAGAACCCCAAGAAGGCAGAGGTATGCCACCATTTATGGTTCTCAGATATGCTTTTGTGTAAAGTGCTATAAATAATTCTACACCCTGTGAAGTGGTGATTCTGCACTTAACCCAAGTCCTCTCCTCTTCTGCTCACCTCCGTTTTGGTGGAGGAATTAAATCACTTTCAATTACTAAACTCTGACCAGGAAGCAAGGCAGAGGATTTCAGGTGTGGTTGGAAATGCTGGCTTTTTTTTTTTTTTTTTAATTTGCTTGCCCTCCCTGGATGCCCCTGATATCACTTTTGGAGGGGAGGTTTTGTGGTCTCTGGGGCAGTCTACCTGAGGCTAATTTCCACACATGTGTCCCTGGGTGGTCGGCAAGGAAGAGGCAGTGGTTTGCTGGATAATCTGTGGGGGAGAGGATCAAAGACCATTGCTGGTGGGTGGGAGGATCTGGGAGTTAGAGGAACACCACATCTCCAGGATTATTACTATCATTCAAAACTGTGGCACAGCAGCCTGGGTGGCAAGAAGCACTCAGGAGAAAGAAAAATAACCCAGAGGGGAGCTGGGCTGGAGTACACAGAGGCAATGGCTCCCAACACCTGCAGAAGGTTGGAGTCACTGGGGGGTGTGTCTGTGATTGTGGGGCTGGGGCAGGGGAGGATATTAAAAAACCCAAGTGTCCATCCCTACCCCCTCTATAGGGGCAGGACTCAGGCATCAAATATTTTCAAACACCTAATTCCCTCAAAGTTTTGACCTTGTAAGAGCAAAGGAGGGGTTGGGTCTGGAAGGTGGGGGATGACGTGTGGCCATCCAAAGTCATGTTGGTAGTTTGGGAAAAATGAGCAGTTTTAAGTCAGAGGGCTCAGCATTTTCTGTCTGGGGAGGACAGAAAGTTGGCAATGAAAGGGAAATTAAAAAAAAAACATGAGTCTATTTATAAGATGTTTTTGGTAAGCTTATCCATCAGGCATAAAATGAGGAAGAAGCACAATCTATTTGATCAAAGTGCTTAATGTGACTAAATATTTAGGTGAAGATTCTTAACTTGTTTGAACTGGTTCTTCTGAAATTGACAGAGGCAGGCTGAATAGAATGGAAGAGAGCCATTTTTTTTTTACTGATTTGTAGCTCCATCCATAGCCTGGCCACTGAGATGGCGGGGCAAATATTAGGGGTCTGCCACTCCCTGACCTGCTGGTCTTTGTACACTTGTTCAGGACTGAACATAAGGCCCGCATGGTCTTGCCAGAACAAGGGGGTTATTGGAATAAGAAAACCTGAAAGTGTATTTAAATTAAGGGAAGTCTGTAGTCAATAAAGAATAACTTCATACAGTTCATTTGACCATTGCTATTCCCTATTCAGTCTTTTCCTGTTAGAGGAGACAGTTAAATGTGGTAGCACACTTTTTTTTTTTTTTTAATATAGTACTGCTCAACAGATCATAAAGTAAAATAACCCACGTATCTTCAACTGAAAAGATGGCCCAATTAGCCTTTCCTGAATGAACCTTTAATTTCAGGCCCTTTTTTGATTTATATCTTCGAGGAATTTTATTTACTTGATTTCTGAATGAAGCACTGTCCATGTCAGTGGATGCATCAGAAGACTTTATTTTCCTGGCAGGGTTATTTTCTCAGGTGACTATTTGATTATCTCTGATGTTCTCAGTAGCACAGGGAGGTTCTGAGGCTGAGGTTAACACTTTCCCTTCCTGGATTCAGTCAATTGGATCCTGTCCTGCCTTATTCTACGCCAGTCCCTATGGACCATGAAACAGGTTATTGCTTTGTTAACATTCCTTTAATCAGTCAGGGACTTCAGGGAGTTTTCTCATTTAGTGCAAGAATTTGAGCATGCCCTGAAGATGAAAAGAAATAGATTTATTTTACAAATGAACTTTAAAATTATCTTCCATACTCAAGCAAGGATATGTAGTTTTGATATTTCCTATGAACGTTCCTTTGTATTTATTTTAGTCTCTGTTTTTTTTCCTCTCCCTGATAATGAACCTGATCAAAGTTTAACAAAGTTGGGGTACCTGGGTGGCTCAGTCAGTTAAGCATCTGACTCTTGGTTTCAGCTCAGGTCTTGATCTCACTGTTTGTGAGTTCGAGACCCGCATAGGGCAGAGCCTGCTTGGGATTCTCTCTCTCTCCCTCCCTCCCTCTCTCTCTCTCTCTCTCAAAATAAATAAATAAACTTAAAAAAAGTTTAACAAAGTCATTATAAATTGTTAAAATTTTGTTTTTGTATTTCTAGGCATTAGGTTAAAATTACCAAAAAGTGTTCATCGCAGCATCTCCACAAGCAGTGAGATGAAAAGCCCTCAGCTCAGGGTATGCAGTTAGTGTAGTCATGTGCCATTGTGATGTTAAGAAAACAGTTTTCCATGGCAACCGTAATCCCCAAATGCAGGGCTGTGGATATCACTCACCATCAGTTAAGTGATGCAAAAGGATATGAGCATCAGTGACAGGGATGCATTTCAGATGGTGCCTAGGGTAGTCAGGCTTTTCAGTGACGCAGCCTGATTAAAGAATGTTCTCAGACTGAGGGTACACTGGTCCTGCAGGCACTTCTTTCCTTTACTGCACATGGGTTCACCAAGCATATTCAGAATCTGACCCTTGTGTGGTGCTGGGGGAAAAAAGGTGAAGAGAAGGGTCCATGCCCCAGTAGGGCGACAGGCCTGTCAAGTGACATACAGTAACCTGGAAAATGATCACTGCATTGTGGACGTCCAGAGGAGGCTACAGCTATTTTGTCTTTCTGTTCTTTTAAAGTTAAATCCACTTTAAGATAGATTTTTTAAAAAGATCTTTTTCTTTTTATTTTTTTAGTTTATTTATTTTGCAAGAGAGGGAGTGAGAGAACAAGTGGTGGGGGGGCAGAGGGACAGAGAGAGAGGTAGAGAATCCCAAGCAGGGTCTGCACTGCCAGCACAGAGCCTGATGTGGGGCTTGAACTCAGGAACCATGAGATCATGACCTGAGCCAGAATCAAGAGTGGGTCACTTACCCAACTGAGCCACTCAGGTGCCCTGGATTTTTTTTTAAGTAGGCTTCATGCCCAGTGCAGAGCCCCATGTAGGGCTTGAACTCATGACCCTGAGATCAAGACCTGAGCTGAGGATCAAGAGTTGGATGCTTAACTGACTGAGCCACCAAGGCGCCCCTCAGAAAGATTATTTAAAGTTGATTTTTATTGAATGGAAATGGAAGAAGAATGAGGGAAAGTTGTTCACGTGAACTAATTTTCCTTTTGGTTTCCCACAACTTTGAGGGGAGGGAGAGTTGTAGGGTACAACTGGGACAGACTTGTGGTCCGTGGTGGGAGTGAAGGACCCTGCACCTGGGAGTGTACCCAGGTAGGTGGGCACATGCTTCTAGGTGGATGTTGCCTTCCTGCTCAGCTCTTGATTCTATGGCAGTCAGTGAAACTGCATGAAGACAAGAGTATAAAGTGCATACAATTGGTCAAAATTGTGAAAATGGTCATTAAGCAATGAATCTTGACCTCTAGAAAGTAGTTTGCAAGAAATGAACTGATCATTCTAGTTATGTACTTGTCCTTGTACCTGCTCATTAGAATAATTCTTCTCTAAAATGGGCAGAAAACATGAATAGACACTTCTCTAAAGAAGACATCTGGATGGCCAACAGGCACATGAAAAGATGTTCAACGTCGCTCCTTATCAGGGAAATACAAATCAAAACCACACTCAGATATCACCTCACGCCAGTCAGAGTGGCCAAAATGAACAAATCAGGAGACTATAGATGCTGGAGAGGATGTGGAGAAACGGGAACCCTCTTGCACTGTTGGTGGGAATGCAAATTGGTGTAGCCACTCTGGAAAACAGTGTGGAGTTCCTCAGAAAATTAAAAATAGACCTACCCTATGACCCAGCAATAGCACTGCTAGGAATTTACCCAAGGGATACAGGAGTACTGATGCATAGGAGTACTTGTACCCCAATGTTTATAGCAGCACTCTCAACAATAGCCAAATTATGGAAAGAGCCTAAATGTCCACCAACTGATGAATGGATAAAGAAATTGTGGTTTATATACACAATGGAGTACTATGTGGCAATGAGAAAGAATGGAATATGGCTCTTTGTAGCAACGTGGATGGAACTGGAGAGTGTGATGCTAAGTGAAATAAGCCATACAGAGAAAGACAGATACCATATGGTTTCACTCTTATGTGGATCCTGAGAAACTTAACAGAAACCCATGGGGGAGGGGAAGGAAAAAAAAAAAAAGAGGTTAGAGGGGGAGAGAGCCAAAGCATAAGAGACTCTTAAAAACTGAGAACAAACTGAGGGTTGATGGAGGGTGGGTGATGGGTTTTGAGGAGGGCACCTTTTGGGATGAGCACTGGGTGTTGTATGGAAACCAATTTGACAATAAATTTCATATATTGAAAAAATAAAAAAATTAAAAAAAAGAATAATTCTTCTCTAAAACACATATCTCAAGGGGCGCCTGGGTGGCTGAGTTGGTTGAGCATCCGACTTCAGCCCAGGTCATGATCTTGCAGTCTGTGAGTTCGAGCCCCGTGTCGGGCTCTGTGCTGACAGCTCAGAGCCTGGAGTCTGCTTCGGATTCTGTGCCTCCCTCTCTCTCTGCCCCTCCCCTGCTCATGCTTTCTCTCTCTCTCTCTCTCTCTCTCTCACTCTGTCAAAAATAAATAAACATTAAAAAAATTAAAAAAATAAAATAAAACACATATTTCAGGAAATCAGAATGTAAGGAATAGTGTTTGTTATCTGGTAAATGGTCTCCAAATTATTTTGATTTTGCACTGTTATCAGTAACATACATTTAAGCGTATCCCAATAGGTTTATTTATAAATTATGTACATTGATAAGCAGTACATGTATATTTATTTTTATGAGTAAATTTAATATGTTACTGATTTACATTTATATTTACATATAAATATATTTACATTTATACATTTATACATATATATTTATATGTATTTTATGTATTTATATGTATTTTATATATATTTTATATGTATACAAATATATATATTTGTATACATATAAAATATATTTATACATTTATACATTTGTACATATATACATATTTATACATCTATACATATATTTACATTTATATTTACATATATTACTGATACTTGTAAATTATATATGTGTTCAATTTTATTAACACATGTTTTAAAAAATATGTAAAATATAAATTTTAAAAGAATGGAAAACAAATAGAAATGAGTTCTAACGTTTCCTTTACATTCCCTGAAGACTACTTTGGATGCACTCTGGGTACATACTCTGCACTCAGGACACCAGCCTAGAAAACCGTACAGAGTGGAGAGAGCAAAACTACGTTTTTAATACTTGCCCATTTTGGGTCCCCTTTCTTCCCTATGTCATTCTAAATGCATCGATGGATTATTATAAAAGGAATCCATATGCAGATATAGAAGTATTTATTAAGTGAAGGAATAAGTGAATTTGTGTGAAATGAGGCCCTCTTGCTCATCTTGGTAATCAGTGTGAATTTAGCAGAGGAACGTAGTCTCTGATACGATATTTATCCATTAACAGAGGGTGATATTAATCCTTACAGAAATATCATGCTTGATAGCACTGTTATGTTCTCTCTCATCAGTAGAAAATACGTTCATCTTTGAATAAGTTGTATCTACAGACTTGTGCTTCCTATTTTAGCAACTTCTGTGTTTAATAGGGAAACACAAAGTGAAAATTCTTTGTACTGAAGTTGCTGCCCAGAAACAGAAAAGGAGAAATACAACCTCTGTGTTTTGGAAATGCTTCAGTTCAAAGTTCCTCTAGATGTCAGTATTACATAGAGAAATGAAAATATAATAGCCTATGGCAATGAATAAAGACCTTCTTACCTTATTTAAATGGTAAAACATATGTGATATGTAACTGACAAAGAAAAATAACAGCCTCATTTGGAAGCTAGTTTCTAATATTCCTCAGAATCGACAGCTTCTCCTGTTGGTCACCTCAGACTGCTCCACCCAAAGAATGTTAGCACAACTGGTGGTCATTTGCCACCAACACTTCGATGACCTTAGAGGCAAATGTTCATCGATTTGGCACTCCATGGAGTCTTACCATCAAATTCTCAATTTTACATATTTTGATGAACTGAAATTGATTGATACATACCAGTTTTCACTATTAAGTCTACCTATGTTCATGTCATCAAGAATAAATTCAGAAGCACAATGCTTATCCACCAGGAGTTTTCATTTCAAAAGAGAAATACTGAAAGACACTAAAAGACAAAATTACACAATATCTTACATAGATAAGATAGTTGTTAAACTACCTTACTTGACCAATTGACTTATTTTCTAAGTTGGACTTAAATTCTATCTCTCTCTTGCCTCTCTTCTATGTTAATTCTAATCTTTTGACTGACAAATATTTATTCACTCTACTAATTTCTTTCAATTTTACACCCTTGTCTCTTAATCTTCTTTCTTATATCTTGTGGTATGTGCTGTGTGATAGATATTCAGTAAATACTAACAACGTATCTTGCCTATAATCCTCTATCTTTTTTTAATAAGTGACAGTACAATGTAGTAATTAAGAAAGAGCACAGAATACACTTGGCTAAGCGGCAGACTTTGGCGCAGGTCATGATCTCACGGCTTCTGAGTTTGAGCTCCGTGTTGGGCTCTGTGCTGACAGCTCAGAGCCTGGAGCCTGCTTCAGATTCTGTGTCTCCATCTTTATTCCCCTCCCCCACTCATGCTTTGTCCCTTTCTCTCTCTCTCAAAAATAAATAAACATTAAAAAAATTAAAAAAAAAATGAAAGAGCACAGAATGAAGTAGACAACTGATTAATAATCTTGGTTAAATCATTTCTGAACTATATAACCCTCAGAAATTACCCAATATCATTATAAAATGGGGCTAATAGTGTCTCTATCCCAAAGGGTTGCTATGAGAATCAACAGAGTTAATAACATGCTTAGAAATATGCCTAGTATGAAGACATGGCTTAGTGTATATTAACCATCATCATCATCAAAATCATCACCACTATCATTATCATTGTCGTCATCATCATCATCATCATCACCACCACTATCATCATCATCGACATCATCACTACCACCATCATCATCATCGACATCATCACCACCACCATCATCACCATCAATCACTATATTTCAGTGTCTGGGCTAAGTGCCAAGGACTCAAAGATGAATCAGTCTTTTTGCCCATTTAAGGCCCACAAGCTAGTGGGAAACTGACAGGGAAAAAAAATGTTTAAAAGTGTTGGAAGTGATTCTGGGATGGGCATATAAACTGAGTGCTGTGTGCAGAGAAGAGAGCAACTGGCTTTGCCTGAGCAAGTGAAAGAACATTTTTCCTGCACTTTCACTTAAAAGAAGTTACAGACTCCGAGGTTCTCATCTCTAATTTTGGTTTTACACAGATTTACTAAACATATCTCTGTGTTTCCAGGTCTCTATATGAAAAATGGAAATGCTCTGAACCTATGGTATTGTCCCTTGGATTATTTAAAAGTACATTTGCAGTTTGTCTTGAAGACTCCAAGCTGCGCTTACACAGCGTTTCATGCTTGCAAGTCACCTGAAGGCAAATTTTGCTCTTTCCAAAGAAAAGAAGACTGATTCTTTGGGCATTCATACAATTTCATTAATTTACATTGCATAACTTCAGAATTTTGTGATTATTTGGGTGGATGGGGCTAATATTTACCTTTTATATGGCATTTAAGAAAAGCAAATTCAGAGAAGCCAGGACTCTGAGAAGGATGTTTATCTGCTTAGGAAAGGGGCCATCTGTTTTAAGCAGTGTGAAAGCTCATTTATGAAAGCTTACTTACTTTAGTCTTCTGCTTTCTGGTTTATAAAACCTATTCAGATATATCCTCTCATTTTCATTTGATTTACATGTGAACCATATCAAGACAATACAAGCAGAGGTCACAAGTGATACATACATTATCAACATCCTTTAATCTATTCACAAAGATGGGCCTTCTTTTACAATGCCAGTTCATGAAGATGGGCCTTCTTTTACAAACAATGCCAGAGTTTAACAGAATTTTTTTTCAAAATAGTGAGTCCATTTGTTTCCAAATATTGTAGTCTATACATGAAATGAAGGGTTTCATTAATTCAGACTGTCCTGCTCTCTAAATTACTATTA
Source organism: Panthera uncia (assembly GCF_023721935.1). Lineage (NCBI taxonomy): Eukaryota > Metazoa > Chordata > Mammalia > Carnivora > Felidae > Panthera > Panthera uncia. The sequence continues at coordinate 24,364,840 of NW_026057581.1, forward strand.
ATTTTAGTGGGTTTTTTTTTCCGTATTTGAATCATGTAATACAGTTGTTTTCAGTCTGGGATGATTTTGTCCTGGGGGACACTAGCAATTTCTGGAGACATTTTTGGATATTATAGCTGGGAGGGAAGGTATCATCGTCATCTGGTGGGTAGAGGACAGAGATGCTGCTAAACATTCTATAATTCTCATAACATTTTCCACGACCAAGAATTACCCACCCCATGTGTCAGTAGTGCTGAGGTTGAGAAACCCTGATGTAATTAATATGTGACTTCAATTACTCAATTGTGTATCTACAGGGTAAGGAGAAGGCACAGTCACACCCTGGGCTGAAGGAAACGGCATCTGTCAAAGGCAAAAGGACATTGGCCCTCACAGGTAACATCTTTAGAAGACTAGATATTTATGGATTAAGAAAGCTCTGGTATGACAGTCCTGTTGTCATTCTTCTTATTCAGAGGGAGTCACATGTTCATAAAGCCCTTTGTCGGGAGAAGTGCTGTTTGAATATCTTTATCTGATTGGCTTTGGGTCCTACTAATTACTAACTAGAAAATCTTTGGGAACCCATCTGTCAGTCAATTGGTCATGTTCACTTCCACTTTGCTTTTCAAAAGCTTATATCTTCTGATAAAAAGAAACATGAATAGAAATGCCATTATGTGAAGACAAAATTATACTGATCACATGCGTCCTCCATTAAAATATTTTGTGGCTTTTAGAGAGATCTTCCCAGAAGAACCAGCTCTCCTCTGAGAAGGAAAAGGTTAATAAACTCAACAAGAAAAATTCTGAGAAGACCAATGCCTCTCTAGCTCAGAGAAGTTTTGTCACATTTCATACAGAAAGACCTCAAGACGAGGTAGAAGATTTTGCCCTAAGAAATTCCATAGAGTCAAGAGAAAATATAGACACAAGAGACATTTCAAGCACAGAGAGACTGAACAGACAAGAAAAGATTAGTGCTGGAGATGATAAACAAGCCTCTGTGGATAAAAATGAACTTCCAGTGTTCAAAGGAGAGAAAAATGGGCTTCGTTCTAAGGAAGACACTAGTGAAAGAGAAGTTGAGAAAAAAGGAGGACCAGCAATTGCAAATGAAACAGTGTTGGACAAGTGTTCAAATAAAAAGCAGTATGTTGATAAAACTAATGGTGATCAATTCTATGAAAGGTAGGGCTTAAAGCATCACACACCTACAACTGATGTTTTTGGTAGATCTATGTGCTGTTGAAACTTAAGGCCATATCAAAAGAATAACTGAAGTGAGTTTTTAAAGCAGTGGTTTAGAAAACGGTTTCCCAGCTTCTGTGGGTTTTTCTTGGCCATGTTCTCTTGCTATTACTTTTTCTTCTTGCCCGTGAAATTTTCAGGCATTTTTATTGTTTTCTCCTACCAACTGATAGGCAAAGATAATGATTTTTATCAATCAATATTTTCTAGAGATCAAATAAAAAGTTCTTATTTTCAGCAATATGGAGCACATCCTTTCTAAGATCAGGAATTGAATAGTGATCAGATTTATCTGTAAGTTAAAAAGCTAATTCTTAAAAAGTTTACCCACCCCATTATAGATGATAAATTGTCTGTTTTCTAGAATATTTTGAGGATGGAGTAAGAAGTAGATTATTGAATGACTCTTCCTCAACTGCAAAGTTTCACATATAAATGCAGAATTATTCAGCCAATCAATTACTCTGTGTTATAATGGATCATAGAATCTATCTGGACAGAGTGTCCAAATTATATGTGAGTTTTTTAGGGAATTACAATATAATTTTTATTTCATTTATTAATAACGTATTTGACACCTAATTATGGAGAAAAATCTAATTTTGTAAGAATTAAACATAAAGACTGTTGTTTATTAAGAAAATCCATCACTGCAAAGATGTGCTTGGTAAGGTCTGGAGCTGTTAAAAACTGAAGTTAGTTCAATTCTTTCATCAATAAAGGTTTACATCTCTCTGTTAATATTCAGAGAGATGATTGCATCCTTTATTATACTTTAATTTAGTAATTTCTCTCTTCTATAAGAAAAGGAAGTGAAAAAAATGAAGATCGAATTAGCTAGGTATTCATAAAATGACTACTCTTGTAAAGGGCCAGTGGACAACTTGCAGGGCACAATGAGGTCATCAGGGAGAGTTTCTGGGATCGTAGTTATCTATACCTGTTCTTGTGCTGCTTAGTTTGTTGGGGAAGCATACTGCTCTATTTTATCCCAAATGCTGAAACAGCCAACTCTCTATCATGAAGCTTATGACCCTTCACCAAAACACCCTGTTAAGGAAGCTTTAGTTCTAAGAATTTTGACCATCTGAAAGTTATCTCCTTGAATCTTTGAGAGCTGCAGCTGGATTTTATTTTCCAGGTGTATCAGCAATGTAAAAGCCATTTCTACATCACGAATCCTGGAAAATTCAGCAATAGCACCCATTTTCCAGAATGCTGAGCAAGCAGAGCATATTGGCAGCAGCAAGCGGCGGGTGACGGAGGAGTGCTTCATCAAAGAGGACAACAAAAAGAGCAGAATAGATGTAGCGAGTACAGGTGAAGGACATGCATTTAGGACACAGGAAACCAGACAAGCCCAGGGGAGCTTACAAGGCAACCCCCTGGAATCTGCTGGAATTAAGACCTCCAGACAGCAAGATCTGGTGACCCCATTGGGTAGGAAATGGCTTTTGTTTCAGTCTTTTGAAGCTTCTTAACCTTTTTCCAGCAAGCATTTCCAACTAAATTTCACTTAGCCTAACAGCCTGAAGGAGACATAATGCCATACTGATGCCATTTGTGTTTGTAACTCAATCACCTTTTTTTTTTTGTCTGAAGAGATGAATGCCACCAAGAGAATTCTTTCATGACTTCTTTAGTTTCCAGCATTTTTACGATGTGAGAGATGAATGTCTATATCAAGTCAGTTTCCTGGAGACTTCTATTATCTGAATTTTTAAAAATATTAACACTTGGCAGAGTGCCTAGCACAAGATAAGTGCTTGAGAATTATATGTTGAATAAATTTAAAGTTCTGAAGGCAAAGTTATTATTTACTCACCTCCCTTTTTATCCTTTGTGTGCATGTAAGAAGCTGCCTGTGGTAGACGCTTAAATAAGTAATAAATGGGGAAATGAATAGGTTCACGGAAAGCAAGCCATGGAAAAGTAGAAAGAATACTGCAATATTACTGAGTATGTGTTTTAGAACCAATCAGGGTGTGGACTAGAGTTTAAACACTTAGAGGAAATTTGAGAGCTGTATAATACGTCCTTAGCCAGCTTTACTGGTTCTTTTATTTCCAGCCAAGAAAAATTCATCTTCGTGCTTTTAATGTACCTTAAATAAAGGTTAAAATATTTTGGAAAGTAATATATAATAATATCAAACATTTCAATGACATGAAAAAAAACTTTTCATCTTTCTCTCTTTGCTTTAATCAAAATAATGGATATTATCAATGGTGCCTTTTTTTTTCGTGGTTCAGTTTCTCATGTTCGAATTTTCATTTTTGGGCTTGGGAGGATCACCTGTGTGAACCATATTGTGGTTGGAGATTTTCAACTACTGTGACATTTCTAAAAGTTGTCCTGAAGATGGTATAAACCATAGTTTTGTGGTCCTGACATTCTTTCTCAAAGATGTCAGGTATCACCTACATGAATTACAGATCATAATATGAAATAAAAGCATATATTCCCAGGATTATTAGGAATAAAATAAATGGATCATTTATTTTATTATTAAATGAGCAACACTTTATTCTAATTTTTTAAAACATTTATTCATTTCTGAGAGGCAGAGTGAGGAAGGGGCAGAGAGAGAGAGAGGGAGACACAGAATTGGAAACAGGCTCTAGTCTCTGAGCTGACGCACTGAACCCGATGTGGGGTTCAAATCCATGAACCATGAGATCATGACCTGAGCTGAAGGGAGGCACTTAACCAACTGAGCCATCCAGGCGCCCTTTGCAACATTTTATTCTGAGACCCAATCGTGGTGCTGGAAAGAGGTCTGACTGCTTAACAAGTGGCCCTTCTTTTCCTCTTATCTTCTAGATGATGTCCCAGCTCCTCCTGCCCCCTTTAATCACCGTATTGTGACAGCCAAGCAAGCAGCAGTCAACAGTTTTTACACTGTGAGCAGAACTGAAATTTTAGGAGGGTAAGTAATGCTCAATTTAATCCTCTTTCAACAAAAGAAGAGCATTTTCAAAGAGACAGATCCTGAAGATTTCATAAAGTGTTTGCTAGTCTTGACCTGAGAACCAGAAACATCATAAACAAACATTTTAAGAGATTTTAACCATTTCTGAAAATCGCCACTGATGTCAGAAAGATTGATGTGGGGACAGTGACTAAACTCCACATTTATTATCTGCTTTACTTCCCATGTTGTAATGTCTGAAAGTGGGACAAACCCCATGTGAGTCACCAGAAGGTTTAGAAGCTGTCCAAAACTTGAAAACGGAGACACTAAATGTAGAAATGAGCGAACACAGTGTATTTCTTGTGGCATATATCTTTTTTATCACTGTTGTTGGTTTTCCATTTAGGTTTTTACTGGATTAATTATTATTATCCACTTCAGTTGATTACTTCCCTCACTGAAGAATTTATTTGAAGGACATCTAAATGTACACTCTCTCCCTGAAGAAGGAAGAAAGAGTAAAGCCCATCAGAGACCAAGTTTATTCCTAGGAGATATTCCTCTTCGATGTCAATCACAACCACCCTTTGATGTTTTGTCATTTAAAGTCTAAAGTATAAAGTTTACTGCCGTCAGCATATCTATGTGAAATAGCAAGAGGAAGCAGACCATTTTTACTAATAGGCCCCAAGTTTCCTTACCAACACATGGAAAATATGCATAGCAACTATCGTGCATGTTTCTGCACTGGTCAGTGGGGGTGTGGTCAATATTTGTGAAGTCCCTTCTTCCTCTTTCTGTTCCATATTTTTTCTGCCCTCCACCATGGGGAACCACCTGAATGTTTTACTCCTCAGCCTGTTGATTAGAGAGAACTCCCCTGAAGACTGTGAGGGAGGGCAGAGAGAGGAATGGGAATTCTAACATGTGAATAGGTGCCATGGGAGTCTTTAGCATTACTCCACATAGCAGCTCATTTCGGTCTTCGGGGAAATTAATGGCAAGCCAGCAACTGTTTCTCTGAAGGAGAAAAGTTTTTTGCAGAAGAGGCTTTGCAACAATTCCCAAGGCATTTTCTTAATCAGTAGCCATATGTGAGGTGCCTGGGGCTGTGTTTATGTGCTCCATTAAAGAGACTGCATCTGGAAAAGTAGTTGGAATTAAAGTCATCACTTGGTTTTGTTTACGGTAATGTCATTCTCTAAGACCCATCTGTTTCTGCACAGGTGTGTGGCTAAGTTGAGTGGGATGTGGTGGTACTCACCACCCTGCCTTGTCAGTTATTGCCACCACCCTCACCTCTGCAGTTCTCCAGGACTGTGGTGGACCTTAGGTTCACAGTGTTGTTCAGGAAGCTTCCCTTTTCTACCCTGCCATGATAGCCACATTGCACAAGCAGGCACCTGTGCTCTATTTTACTAACTCAGGAATCAAAGCAAGAAGTCAAATTAAAAAAAAAAATGCTTATTTATTTTGAGAGAGAGAGGGAGAGAGAGAAAGCATGTGTGCATGTGAGAGGGGGAGGGGCAGAGAGAGAGGGAGAGAGAATCCTAAGCAGGCCCCACACTGTCAGCACAGAGCCTGATGTGAGGCTCGATCTCACGAACCGTGAGATCATGACCTGAGCCAAAATCCAGAGTCAGATGCTTAACTAACTGACTGAGCCACCCAGACAATCCAAGAAGTCACATTTTAAAATTGTTAATGATTGTGTATTTCTGTATGTGATCACATTTGTAAGAAGCTGTCCTTCATAGTATATATAAATTTATATCCAAGCTAAACTGTTGAACATTTTATAGGTGATTATGCAATATGAATTTTTATTATATTTATCTATATGCAATATTGTTATTATTTTATTTATATGCAGTTTCCAAGAATAATTTTACAATCCTCGCCTATAGCCTGTATTATTCATATGCTTACAAAGCCTAGCTTATTACATTCATATGTATTCAGAAAGATTCTATTTTTTTCTATAACACAAATTCTCAAATTTTAGGGGGCCTATGAATCACCCAAGGAACATTGTGAAAATATAGATTCTGGGGCCTCACCCTGTATTCTTGCCTCAATAGTTCTGGGTAGGACCGGGAAACCCCTCAGCAGATTCAATGACCATGACCGATAGATACACGTTGACATTGTTTTAGAAGTTTTGGGGCGCCTGGGTGGCGCAGTCGGTTAAGCGTCCGACTTCAGCCAGGTCACGATCTCGCGGTCCGTGAGTTTGAGCCCCGCATCAGGCTCTGGGCTGATGGCTCGGAGCCTGGAGCCTGTTTCAGATTCTGTGTCTCCCTCTCTCTCTGCCCGTCCCCCGTTCATGCTCTGTCTGTCTCTCTCTGTCCCAAAAATAAATAAAAAACGTTGAAAAAAAAAATTAAAAAAAAAAAAAAAGAAGAAGTTTATTGGCTACAGTAGATGCACTAATAGGTTTGCTCATTCAAACCCCAAAGGAGAAACGCCCTGACAACCCCATCTTCCACTTGGCCCTACCTCATGCTATACACATGCTCTTCTCTGGCAGGGGGCGCTTTGGCCAGGTACACAAGTGTGAAGAGAAAGCAACAGGTCTGAAGCTGGCAGCTAAGATCATCAAGACCAGAGGCACAAAGGATAAGGTAAAGGCCGTGCAACGTGGATCTCTCCTTACCCTCATCTTCGCCTCACTAAAGCACCTTTCCTTCTTCTTAGGATGAAGTAAAGAACGAGATCAACATCATGAACCAGCTGGATCATGTGAACCTCATTCAGCTCTATGACGCCTTTGAGTCTAAGAATGACATTGTGCTGGTCATGGAGTAGTGAGTGTTCTCCCTGCCCCTCCCTCCCCTGAACCAATGCATGCACCCATCCAGATCATCCCACAGAACCCATGACTATGCGGCTGCAGCTCTTTCCTGCTTCAGAAGTCATTAGATCCATGCTTGGTGCACCTCTGATTCTGATTGGTGTGTATTAGACAATTGCATCAGTTTCAGAAGGAAAATTACTTAGGAATACACATCTCCATGTGTGACTTTACTGAGATGAAGTAGAATGACAGCATAGATGTAGTTTTATATCGAAGTTATACTGTCAAATATCCAGCTTAAATATTATTCTGGTTAGCCTGGAGGAACATGACCTTTGACCTACATTTTATTTTCAACTTAATCATTAATGCAAAGTTCACATCAAATTCTTAATAATTAGGGTTAAGATAGTTTCATTTAAATCACTTTTATAGAAAATTAATAGGTATTTAGTTAGAAAATGAGTAGTTTTAACTAACGCTGAATTAGTATTGTGATTCGGTTCATTCTTTCCTCTGCTTGGGGTTTCTTTATCATTGTACAATAGAAATTTTGGATAATAAAAAGTCCAGCATCAGAAGCACATAGAAACACTTTAACACTGAAATTAGTCTGAGAAGACCCTGTTTGACCTTCGTTTGGTATTTGGGATTCCTCTCCCTGCCTTTGTAGAGTCTTCTTTATCTTCTATGTGTTAGAGAATGGCAGATGTGGACTCACCCCAGAGCTGCAGCCACTGGATGACAGAGACCTTAAGACTTTCTAGTTGTGAAATTGATGATAGATAAAGTTAAGGTCTTCAGCCTAAGCATCATCTAACTGAGAGAGTGACAGAGGTGAAGAAATCACTCTGTGCATACATTCCTTGGAAGAGTTATGGGAGCTTAAACACCGGGCTGCCACTATAAGAAATGGCTGTAGGACTCATGACTCAGGACTTTGTTCCTCTTCCCTCTTCAGCGTGGATGGAGGGGAGCTGTTTGATCGCATCATCGATGACAACTACAATCTGACAGAGTTTGACACCATCCTGTTCATCAAGCAAATATGTGAGGGCATAAGACACATGCATCAGATGTACATTCTCCATTTGGATCTGAAGGTAGAACATATTTTGTATGGTATGAAATGTAAACCCCTCCCTCCCCTTCCTCCTCTGGATCAGTGGGCCCTGTCAGATACTATATATCAGCTTGGGAAATCCATGCTGGTATGAAGTGTTATGTTTGGGAATTAATAAAAATCTGGATTCTTAGCATCATCTCCTCATTTCCAACTTTTGTCACCCCCTAATATTTTCATGTCTGCATCTTTAGGGACTATTATCCAGATTCTTGTAACTTGCTTGTGTTAAAGGAATCCATATGGGAGATGCTTTCCCTAAATGTTTAGAACTAAAACCACCACCACCACCACCATGGTCTCCTTGTTGTGTCCCTCTCATTTTTAGAATAAGTAGGTGGGAGGATTTTAGCTAACTCAGAATTCACTAGTGGTAGCCAAACTTTCTATCTCCCCAAGCATCCCTAGCAGTCTCACAAATTTTTAGGAGGTTCTGAACATTAGGGATTTGTTTTCTTGTGGGCATGCTAGAGCACTGGGTTGAAACCTATGGCAGAGTGGGATACAGGGCAGCCAGAAGGGTAGAGCTAAAATGCTAAGGAGCAGAGAAGGCTGGTGGCATTATGATGGACATAGTGGGGAGCCTATGTGAGCAGCAGGGAGCCAAGCCACCTTCCTTTCTTCTTTTATTTAATGATCCTTCCCTTTTGATCTCTCTCCTATTATGAAGTGCCTAGAATTGGACTATACATAGTTACAACCAGTGAAAGACCCAAGCTCAATAACTCTGATCAGTTCTAATATTGGGGCTAAGTATCATAAGCTGCTTCTTCTTGTGTGGCTCAATCATTTTCTCATTTCCCTGTTTGCACAACATGACCATGATATAAAATACATATTCTATAGAACATACCATCTATTGCAAGTCATAGGGGATTGTAGAGCTAAACAAATCTAACTTCCTTAAGTCGGCTTCCATGGTCCTCTCTTCTTATAATTTGGCTTCCCTCACTGTCTTGATTTATGTGCACTACCTCTCCTATTCACAGGGCAGGAGGAAGTGGTCTATAAAAGACAATGTCATAGGTTAAAAATCATTAGCAAAGCCCTTGGCTACAAACTGAGTTCTGTAATGTGTATTTTCATGAAGCATTTTCAATGAGTGTAGATATTCTGCAGATATCCCTAAAGGGATTTGATTGGCAACTGAAACTAGGACTTGACCTATCATAAGTCAAACAGCTCTGTATGTGGCTTCATAACATTGATTGAGGACTTGCAATGGGCAATTTTAGTTATGGCTTGTAGGTAAAGATTAACAGTAAAGGCAAAAGCTGGGTGGGTCATTAAGGACCACTCATCCCTTGCAGAAGTCTCCTTGGAAGGAAAATGGCCAAAAATATTAAGAATTCTTGTTACCATGGAGGAGAGATTAAAAGTGACTTAAAAATGGTCTTCTTTATATTTTTCTGTGTTTCACAAATCTCATTCAATGAATATGCTTTAATTTAATAATTAGAAAAAATTTAACTTTTTGAAGTATCCTCAAAACTGTTTCTTTACATTCAGCAAACATATTTTTATGTCACAGTATTCTTCGACAACTGAACAGCTTTATACATGATTGATCAGTTATTTGAGCATGAAACCAAATGTTCTTATGTAGCATCCATTCTCTATAAATAGCTTTTACTTGTAGACATCAGTTTTAGAGATATTTTAGAAAAAGGCCTCCAAAGACATTATGTCAACCAAATGGACCATTGAATATTGATAAGGAGACACTACTACATCATTTCATAAAGTGCTTAGTTTCTGATCTCATTTGAACCTACTCTCCACCCAGACAAATAGGGGAGGGACAGCCATGGTGCCACCTAAAAGGACATAGGATCTGGGGGATTCAGCAACTCAGCTAATGCACCCCAGCTCTTAGGAAAGAGTTGGAATTAGACCTTGAGAGTTCCAGGCAATTCTTTGAAAACTTTATTTCTTTTTTTATGGATGACCTTGACTTTATTACTTTTTTAATTTTTTAGAAGTTTATTTACTTTGAGAAAGAGAGAAAGAGAGAGAAGGAGCACAGGAGGGGCAGAGAGAGAGAGAATCCTAAGCAGGTTCCACATTGTCAGCGCAGAGCCTGATGTGGGCTTGAACTGATGAACCATGAGATCATGAACTGAGCTGAAATCAGACGCTTACTGAGCTTCCAAGGCACCCTGGCTGACCTTGACTTGAAATGAAATTCCTTATTTTTCTCAGACCTCAGTTTTCCAGACTTAACAAATACAGACACACTTGTAAGACATTCTATAAACGCTGAGTTCCATGCAGTGCTACTATCTATGCTTCTCCCTCTTCACCCAAGACAGTTGGATTGGCACAACAAAGTCTATCCAGAGTCAAACTCCAAGGGAACACTTAGTCAAGGGTTTAGGCATTGAGAAAAAACTCAGCAAAACTTTGGAATTGCTGAGAGTGAAGAATGAATGGGGGGGAAGCCTTTCTCTTACACATGACTTTCTCAAAGAGTAAGCACAAAGGGAAAATCTGGAGGTCAGGAGCGTTCACGTTATATTGCATACTCAGTGTGGCTGTTTAAATGAATCAGGCCATTTCTCCTGGAACTCATAAATCCTTGGGAAAGATATTCCTCCAAGAAGGGGAAATTCATACTTAATAATTTTAGGGGGGCAGATGTCAAGTCTGAGACAGCCTCCACCAGTCCATTTGAAAGGTACTGAAGCAGCCCCCTTGTCTTTCTTTCCTCAAGGAGGCCTCTGACTGAACTCACACATTATGGTAAACTGCAGAACCAGGGAGAGGGACAGGCAGGGTAATGCAAGGTTGGCAGGGTACCCACAACCTCATCCACCACATAATTAAAGGAGAAAATACCCACACAGACAAGCCAGCCCCAAAGTGAAAGGCCTGATATGTTTTTCCTGAGCATCGTTGTATTTTTAGTTGTGGTTCGAGGACAATTTGAGTGAATGATGATTGTTTTCATTGCTAATGTGTCTCTTTCTCCTGGCAGCCTGAGAATATCCTGTGTGTGAATCGGGATGCTAAACAAATAAAAATTATTGATTTTGGATTGGCCAGAAGGTATGTGTATTTGGACATAGGTACATGAATGAAGGTAGGGAGCATGATGGATGCCCTTTCTTTGCAAAGATAAGTCTGATATACCTTTTGGTTTTATACTGTTATTTAGAATTAACTTAACAAAAATTATATCCCAGCCTTACCTTGCTGATTTTGGAATTGGAATGTTTAGAAATTTCTACAGTGCATCTAAGAAAAAAATATAAAAAACTTAAAATCTAATACAGTAAAGTTATTAAATTTGAAGACATTAATTTAGAATTTGTAATTTTCTCTTAGTCTTTTATAATTGTTCTATCTGTAAAGAGAAGATTTACTTTAAAAAATAGGTAGTGTAAACAAGATGGCAAAAGTTTCTGGTATGCTTAAGCTTCTTAAGTGAACAAAGAGTTTACGTAAACTTCAGCACATTAATGTTGAATATAAAATGATTGTAAATTATTGCATTTCATTTATTCATTAATATGGGCTTATTCAAGCCATTGACATGTCAAAGATTTTATCAGTTTTCTTTTGTTATAATTCAGGTGTTCTAATTATTCTGACTGGCTTTTCCCACCACTGTTTTAGATTATTAAGGCTTTAGAGTATGAATTATTACTCTTAAACTACTGGAATTTTTTTTTACAATTTTTTAACACTATTTCTTAAATATGTGATTTCCCTTAAAGTCTGTGTATTTTAAATTTGCTGTTTGGCTGAAGTTATTTTGTCTAACAGACTACATCTTTTCAGTTTCTATGATTGTTGACTTTTGATTGACCTTCTCCATCCCTCTACTTTGTTTCCTAAATTCTAGATACAAACCCAGAGAGAAGCTGAAGGTGAATTTTGGAACCCCAGAATTTCTTGCTCCTGAAGTTGTGAACTATGATTTTGTTTCCTTTCCCACTGACATGTGGAGTGTGGGCGTCATTGCCTATATGCTGTAAGCAGTTCTCCAGTCTCTCTGACACTCACAAATATGAATAAAAACCTTAAATTAGGTCTTTTAAAAGTAAATAGCATCGTGCCATATTGAGTCACTTTCTAGGCTCTGTGGATCCTGTGGGTGAAAGGAATAAATTCTTTTCCTGCACATCACCTGAAAAAGTAAATGTATGTCTACTTGTAATCACTTTAACTCTTAGGACACCACCTAATGCCATAAACATAATTAAAAAACATTAAAAAACAACGTGTGTCCTGATTTCCTAAATGACTAATGCTAGCCTTATTCCTCGGGGGTGACGCTCTGGTGTTTGCCCTCTGAGTGTGTGGCAGATTTTAGCAGCTGTAAATGCTTTAAAAAGGAAGTTGTGCTGTCCTTAGAGATTCATATTTCAGTGTAGCTGCTGACTCCATTGCTGCAGGTGTTGAATTAGGAGCTGGGGTGGGGGGAGTAAGCATTTTCTTGATTGCAAAAATACATTATAGAATTATGTTTAATTATCAGGTTATTTGCCTTCTCTCAGTTTTAAATGACAGAGCCCAAAAAAGCAACTATCTGTAAAGGATTTGAAGCTATTTAAACAATGCCCACTCTGGATCCTGTGTCTTACAGACTGAGTGGATTGTCCCCCTTCCTGGGTGACAATGATGCTGAGACCCTGAACAACATCCTGGCCTGCAGGTGGGACTTACAGGATGAAGAATTTCAGGACATCTCAGAGGAAGCCAGAGAGTTTATCTCCAAGCTTCTGATTAAGGAGAAGAGGTAATCCAAGTTTGTTCCGGGCTCTGGAAGAAGGAGGGATAATAGGGAAGCACATGCCACCACAATTCAAGTGAGATAATCCCTGAATTCCCTTAGTGACATCTCTGATGCCTGTGCAAAGTTGTAAATGGAAGGAATTTGATGCTCTTAATCTCATTTACTGAGGTCTGGGACTGGTTTGGTCCTGAGGCTTGAAAGGGGCTACAAAAACTTCCCTCCTTCTGCCTTTTTCAGTGAGGCTGTAGCAATTAGGGGCTCTTGCTAGGCCTCAAAATGAAGGGTTTGGAATAAGTTATTTCCATAACCCCTTTCACATCTACAAAGCATGTATCTGGCTCTGTGTAGGTGAACACTTAACTATCATTTCATTTGAGAACCTACTGTGGGCCAGACTGTGCCAAGTGCTGTATAGACATGCCTTTTTTTTTTTAAAAAAGTTTATTTATTTATTTATTTTGAGAGAGAGAGAGAGAGAGAGAGAGAACATGGGGAAAGGGCAGAGAGAGAGAAGAGAGAGAGAATCCCAGTCAGGCTCTTTACTGTCAGTGCAAAGCCCAAGAAAGGGCTTGATCCCATGTCTGTGAGATCATGACCTGAGCCAAAATCAAGGGTCGGATGCTTGACTAACTGAGCCACCCAGGTTCCCCAGACATGTTTTTTAACCTCCATCCATCTCCAAGATGCTGGAATTGTCATTACAGTTTTATGGATAAGACTCTAAGTAGTTTTCCTAAGATCATATGGCCAGTAATTGGCAGAACTGATAGTCATGTCAACCTTCCCCTAAGGCTGTACATTTAACTGTGATATATAACATGGCCTCATATTTTCTGTCATGTTCAAACCACATTAATTCAAAATTCAGAGGATGAAGAAGAGTGATGTTGAAATATAGGTGCTGGCATTTTAGAATTATGGTTGGGGAAGGACATTGTGATTAACTAGTCAAAAACACTCTTACAGATTTTTTAAGCTTATTTTATTTATTTTGAAAGAGGGAGAGAGAAAGAGCACAGCAGGGGCAGAGAGAGAGAGAGAGAGAGAGAGAGAGAGAGAATCCCAATCAGGCTCTGCACTGTCAGCATTGAGCCCGATGTGGGGCTTGAACTTGCAAATGATGAGATCATGACCTGAGCCAAAATCATGAGTGAGATGTTTAACTGACTGAGCCACTCAGGTGCCCCCAGATGGTTTTGTATCGAAAATATATACTAGTAAATAGTATTTAAGATTTTCAAAGCCAACAATACTTGTTTCCTTGTTTTATTATCTCTACTGCTTTTAAGTTATTAATAAACATGACCATGAACAGATAGGAGGGTGTATTTGGGGAGAGGGGATTAAAGAAGTATCATGGGCATTGGGTCTGGGGAAGTGCCTGACACAAAGGAGGCATTTTATGTATAATCCGCCCGGAAATGTGTCTGGGGCATTGAGAACAGATGTATAAAGTCCAGTCCCTGCCTTTAGGTAACACACGATCTAAGAGATAGGTGTTTTTAAAAAAGATATAACCCAATGCAGTTAATGCAAAGTTAGAGTATATTGAAAAGGGTCAGGACTGAGTCCTAAAGGATAAGGAGAACTTAGCCAGGCTGGTGGTGTCAGTATGAGGACAGGGGTAATGAAAATACATTGGTTTTATCTTTAATGGAAAGGCACAAAGCTGTTGTTACTATTATTATTTGTAGATGACTGAACACCAGGCACTGAACAGATAGAAGGTGTCAACTCTGTCAAGTTTTTGGTGGCTAAGATCCACATTTACTAAGAATCTATTTTACAGATATATTTTTATGTGTTACTGATTTAATCCTCTGGATTAAATGAGGAAATTGAGGCTGAGAGCAGTGAAGCAATCACACAGCTACTGCAGTGCAGAGTCAGAGCAAGGCCTTTTGGCCTCCAGCACCATATCCTGCCCCCTCCTTCAGTCTGAGGGTCACATTAATGCCATGGGAGGGACAATTGCACATTTGGGCAGAATGACAACTGGCTGATTATTATTGGATGAAACTAAGGCCAACACCTGATACGACTCTCATAGAATACATTTCCATGTACAAAAATAAACTTGAAATGTATTAAGAATTTAATTATTAGTACTGTGTTATTGTTAACTTTTTAATAGTCAACTTTAACAAGTTTGACATTACAGTGCAGAAATAATAATTTTTTGGGCACTATCAGCTATTGGAATGCTTCTGGGGGTCCAATACTGAAAATGTATAATATTCAACAAAATAGCACTTCCCTCTGAGGTTGGTAGAGGTCAAGAGTTTTTTTTTTTTTTTTTTTAATTTTTTTTTCAACGTTTTTTATTTATTTTTGGGACAGAGAGAGACAGAGCATGAACGGGGGAGGGGCAGAGAGAGAGGGAGACACAGAATCGGAAACAGGCTCCAGGCTCCGAGCCATCAGTCCAGAGCCTGACGGGGGGCTCGAACTCACGGACCGCGAGATCGTGACCTGGCTGAAGTCGGACGCTTAACCGACTGCGCCACCCAGGCGCCCCAAGTAGAGGTCAAGAGTTTTAAGAAACATTACATTTGCCTGCTTCGGGTCCTGCCAATGGTGACACTCTCACCAAGTTATTAAACTTTCCTTCATGGTAAAGATTTATCATCTCTTCAAATCTTATACTTAAATATTTGTTATCTGATGAAACAATTTTATTGAAGCAATCTACAAACTGAAGCTCCATGACTGCTTGAAATTATTTTCTTGATACAATTTCAGAAGTAGACTCCAGACTGTTACACTCACTTGTAGTTTTTATGTTGAAAGGCTATTTAGTTTAATGTGATAACCATTAGCACACAAGACAAGTTTACCAAATTTAGAATTAGAATATAATCTCTATAATTCTTTCTCATGTTATTTTTTAAGCTGTATAAATGTTTGCTGTCTCAAAAGGATATAGTTTCTTTGTAAAGGTATCTAATGTACTCTGTCTCAGTACTTATATTAACTCTCTATCTATTTAAGTCTTTAAAATGTCTTAATTCAAAAATTAGTGCTACATATTATTCAAAAGTTTTAATATATAAATTGCTCTTGCAATTATCAAGAATCATTGTAGCATTTTGCTCTTGCAGTAGTATGTATACATTTATTCTTCCATTGACTGATAGAAATTCAATCCATGAAGCTCAAACATGGCATGAAAAATGGTTACTTGTACTTGAAAGTAGGTGTTCAATTAATAACAAGAATTTTGAATGATTTGTCTCACTTGTCTTACCACTGTTGTTACCCTGATTGGTTTGATGGTAACCTACAATCATCAATGATAGTTCCAGAAAAAGTAGAATTGCCTGTGAATTTGACATTTGGCCATGTGGTCTCCCAAAGGGAATGGCCAGAGCTGAGGTTGAATGGCAGATTCAGGCCTCATTTGGTATATCTCTGCTAACAGCCTTCTGAATCTCCCTTTAGTTGGAGAATAAGTGCAAGTGAGGCTCTCAAGCACCCCTGGCTGTCAGACCACAAGCTCCACTCCAGACTCATTTCACAGGTAACCAAGGTTTGTTGCTTTTCCTCTCATTTTCTAACTGACCTCAATCTTTGGATAATCAGAGGCTAGAAGCATCCCAGCCTTATATGGGTTTCTGTCTCATTCCATTTCTCACAGCCTTCAAATCTTGGGCTAGTGTTGAATTGCTTAAAATGCTTTTATTAAGCAGTTTGTGTTTTGTCAAATATGATGTTTAGGAGAGTATTACTTTCAGCATAACTAATGTGTTTATTATTCAATCATTATACTTATTATAAAATAAATTACATCACTGTACTATGCACACATACTTATATACATAGTCTAGAATATATAAACAAATAATGTTTTGGAAAATATATGTTAGTGTATATTCAGGATAAATAGTCCTCCTTAATTCAGAACTCAGATTTTTAACTTTTGTGTTTACCTGGTTCAGTATGCTCTGGGAACCAAAAAACTGTTCTACTCAGGTTGATCCAGAGAGCAATGTAAATCTATGTGAAGGAGACTCTTACCAAAGACTGAATGAAGATGACCTAAGTACTGGTGTGTTGTCGTTGTTGTTTTTAATCTTTTTTCTCCTCAAGTTTCTATTTAAATTCCAGTTAGTTAACATATAGTGGAATATTAGTTTCAGGAGTAGAGTTTAGTGATTCATCACTTACATATAACAGCCAGTGCTCATCTCAAGTGCTCTCCTTAATTCCCATCATTCATTTAACCCTTCCCCCTACCCATCTCCTTTCCAGCAACCCTCAGTTGGATCTCTATAGTTAAGAATCCGTTTCCAGGTTTGTCTCTTTTTTCCCTTTTTTCCTAAGTACTTGTTGACAATAATTGAGCCCACACTCTGTGATAACTTTGTACAATAAGATTCCTAATCTACTTATTGCCTTAATTCCTATTTATGTCCAAGAACTCATCTGTCCCTTTGGCACAGATTCCTTCCCTAAGCTTCAGATGCATATATCCACTTGACATTTCCACTTGGATCTCCTCCGTCCTAAACTGATCTCATCTTTTCCATCTCACCTCTTCCTCCACCATTCTCCCAGAATGGCCCCCCATTGAATGACCTAAACCAAACCCGAGGGCGTTTTTGTTGTTTCCTTCCTGTCCCTCAATCCTCCCATCTCATATTTGATTTATATCCAAGTTCCGTACATTATTTTCCCTAATTACTTCTAGAATCTGTCTAACCTTGTTCATCCCGTTTGTTATCCTGGCCCATGACACCCCTCATCTGAATTACTACAACAGCCTCCTCCAGACTTTCTCCACCCACATCCCTGTGGATTATACAAACAACACAGAAGCAAAAGTGTAACATTTAAGTAACTCAACTAAACATTTAGGATGTTTACCTGGCCAAGATGTAGGGAGAGGCAAGAAGCAATGTGTGCCTTCGGGCCTTGTCAGGGAAGGTCTGACATGAGCATGGTTAAGATGGCTGCCGTCATGCCCTGGAGTCATATGCGTTTGATACACTTTCATTTCCTCCATCTCTGTACCCCATCCTCCCTACTTCTCAGGGTTTTGGAATGGAGCTTTTTCAGTGACCAACAAACCTTGGAATGACTATGCTTCAGGTACTCATTTTTTCCACATCCAGTTTTTATTGAAATTAACTTTACTTCTAAATTCAGCATCAGTACTGAGTTTTATTTGTGTCTGAATATACCTTTCCTTGATAATTGGTACTGATGTCAAGTAAAAATAGACTTTTTACCTAGTTGGTACCTCACCCAGACTACAT
The DNA here is from genome assembly GCF_023721935.1 of Panthera uncia. NCBI lineage: Eukaryota > Metazoa > Chordata > Mammalia > Carnivora > Felidae > Panthera > Panthera uncia. The sequence continues at coordinate 24,382,906 of NW_026057581.1, forward strand.
AAACTGCTTATTAGGGTTACCAACCTATTTTGGGCCAATTTTCCACCAATGTATTTTTATCCAAGCTTATTGGTGTCCAAATAACACTTTGACGTGGTAGGACAATATGGAAACCACAACAGATAATTAATGACATTATACAGTTTAAAAAGTGCTTAAAATATTTTTTAAACCATATAACAACAGCAAAAATCACCTTTTTGTTATTCTATCCAACTGTTGGTACCTAGGTAAATTGATATTTCAAGAACGATGGAGATTTGAAAAAAAATTACAAATTCCACTGTATAAATCTAGTCAGTTATCATTAAAGTTATAATTATATGGCACTGTGCCAGGCACTGTTCTCACTGCTTTACAAAAAATAATTCATTTAATCCACATACCAGTTCTCTGAAACAGGTGTTGTTATTATCCTCATATAGGTAAGGAAACCGAAGACAGGGGTACTTGTCCAGGATCTCACCAGGAGGAAGTGATGGAGCTAGCTCCCCAGTGTAGACAGGCAGGCTCTGGAACCTGGGCAGAGCTTCACTACTCTACTATCCTGCTGAATAATGGGCTTCTGGGCAAAGGAGGCCTGATGATATTTCCAGAACTCTTCCTGTACAGTACATTTTTGGTGTTCTTGAAAGCCAGTATTCAAGCTTAGTGTATTTTATTTTTCAAAGAAATATTGAGACTAGATTTTTCCAGAAGATTCATTTTTGGAATAATCTTGGTTCTGATATGTTTTATAAAATCAGAATGTAACTTTATGTTGAACGTTTTTTTTTTTTAATTTTTTTTCAACGTTTTTTTTTTATTTATTTTTGGGACAGAGAGAGACAGAGCATGAACGGGGGAGGGGCAGAGAGAGAGGGAGACGCAGAATCGGAAACAGGCTCCAGGCTCCGAGCCATCAGCCCAGACAGAGCCTGACACGGGGCTCGAACTCACGGACCGCGAGATCGTGACCTGGCTGAAGTCGGACGCTTAACCGACTGCGCCACCCAGGCGCCCCTATGTTGAACATTTAACTCTTACCCCAAACTATTTACTATTCAAATCGAAATTATATTTTAAAAGCCTTTTATAAACTTTTATTTATCTCTTTTAATTGTTTCATGCTTAAAACACTTACAATTTATTAACCACTAAACATGCTTATAATCAGTCAGTAAATTTAAAAAGGATTTTTCCTTAGGAATTAAAGCCCTGTAGCTCTCTGCCTTCTGTATTATGCTCTTACATTGCCAACCATCCATACATAAGCCACCTTCCATCAGAAACAGCTCTCAGCTTGAGTGGAACAAAGCATTCCCAAATTACAAATCTATTAGAACCCATCAAGCATCTACTGCAGGCTTAATAAATGTGTTGGGCCTGGAGGAAAGAAAAATGAACAAATATGACATTGTTTCTTTTCTGCTAGAACTAATAAGCCTCTACCTTTCCTTCCCAATCCCAGTGTTACAACCTCAGCTCTTGCCCTTTTTCCAATATGCTGAACTAATAAAATACTGTAGGAGCTGATATTCCATATCTATCCATCTCTTTTCTAATTCACCAAATCATTATTTCATTAATGACAACTCTGATCATGTTCCTCCCACACCATAAATTCTTCCAGTTTTCCCCATCGTGCACACCAAACTAACACACCCAACCATCCAGCCTGCTCTGACATGCCCTGATATCAGGTGTTCCATCCTGTCTTTGCTACTGCTTCCAGATCAGCCCGAATCCTAGTGAGTGCCTGAGACCTACTTTAAATGCCACCTCCTTTAAGATGGTTCTTCTCAACCCCCAAACTGGAGGTGCTTTTTTTGTCTTCTTGAACCTCTCTTGTGGCACTTAAATAACGCTTGAAAACTTTTGGAAGAAGCAAAAGTTGTATCTGACTCATTTTTGTCCTCATCTGGTCTCAGTCTTGACCCTCAAGCTTTGTCAACATGAATATTTGTGGAAGGGAGTTTTGACCAAACACGCACATAAAAATGAAGTGTCATTAGGTGCTCAGCTCTTTGTTTCTGACTCTGAGAGGAAAGGTAGTGATGACAGGGGAAAGTGGGGAATGCTCAAGCTGGTCCCTGAAGGTGGTTCAATGCATCTGTTGGAGGGTCATGAACAGTTTAGGCTTCTAGAACATCTCTTGAAGAGCATTTTCAACCAGTAGGAAGTTATTGACTCTTCAGGTGTTCTCATATCAGAAGTGAGGAATGAAATTATATATATATATATATATATATATATATATATATATGTTCTAATTCTAAAGTTCTAATTCTTCTTCAAATGTCTTGTGATTTCCCTAGAAGAAGAAGAATTGCTGCTCTAATGCGAAGGACCTTGTGACCAAATAGTCCGTGGAAGGTGCCCATTTGAAAGGTTGGTCTCAGGTCTTTCTGAAGAGATGTTGTGCAAGCCTTAAGAGGGAGTAGCAAGAAAGAAGCCAAATGTGTGTTGCACTGACTATGTGGGAAGCAGGGCAGTGTTTCTGCTGAGGGGGAGGGCCCCAATTTTGGACTGTTGTGTGTGCAGCCTGGCTCTGCCATTTTCTAGCACAGAAACCTCAATTTCCTGTTTTGTGGGTTGGGGATAGTCTTACTTCCTATGCTTGTTGAGTGGCTCCAACAAGATAATCCATGCAAAGCCTGGATACCAGGGCCTGGCACATAGTAGGTACTTGATAATTATCTCAGTAGGTGCCAGTAATTGAACAAAACCATCTCTGGTAGTCCTTACAATTGGGATCAGAAGAAGTAATACCTTTTTTGTGCTGATGGGGAAACCAGTCTCGAGACCCACACACTAACTCCCCCAAAGTCACGTAAATGGTACAGCATGACTTCTCAAGTGTCTCTGAATTTAAAGCCCATGCTTGTTTTTCTTTCCTGAACTGCTTCCTGGTATTGGCCCAGTCTTGGAGCTGGAGGAACCATACCACTTCATACACAGCCTGTACCCTGCTTAGAATTTTGTCAGAATTATTAGGAGATGGATTTACACATGAATACTTTTGATTGAATCAAAAGCTAGCTTAATTTATGCCCTAAAGGAGAAGCCTAAGGCCTTGTACTTATTACAGAGAACTTTTAGAAATCTCAACATATATGTCCTTGTTGGGGGGCCATTTACCCTCCAGCAAGCCAGTTCTCTCACTTGGGGCAGTAAGCCCATGGCCACTGTTGCCACTCAATTTTAACAAATGTGTAGGACTGATGACTTGTGAGTCTGCATTCTTGCTGCCTGCTGGTCTTACTCTCTTATTCTCATTTGTATTTACTCTGGTCCTGAGGTTTTTGTTTGTCTGTTTGACTCTATATTCTTGCAAGCTGCCTTGAAATCTTTTGTAGAATAAGATCGGGTAGAAATAAGTCAGTATATCATAATAAAAGTCCCAGGCCAGAGTTAGGAAAGCACTCAGCCTTTGGTGTAAGGGTCATTCCTTCCCAGTCTACCACTTATGTAGAAATCTATGAAACATCAGCAGGAAGGCTTGTGCTTCCTACTTACAAAGGCCACTATCATGGGTCAAAGATAGCAAGGACGGTAAAGTTTTTGGAAGAGTAGAAGGTAGCTATGTGCCTTGTGATAATGTGGAGAAAGGAAGGACGCTGCCTGCTCCCAGGCCTGGGTGGTCAGGCTCACTGAGGTACAGCCTGGCCTTCACCCGTGAGTGGTGGGCACCAGAGTCTGCGGGGAACTCTCCCTCCCTCCATCCCCCAGCAATTTTGTCTCCGGTGACCACAAACCTCAAGGGTTTGCCACAAACTGCCTTCCCACCCTAAGCACTGGAGTCACTTTTGAGGCCTGGTAGGAATGAATTCATTGGGTGACTGGAGGTTGCACTGCAAGGCATGTCTGTCACCAGGGGCTGGCAGGGAGAGAAAGAGGAGGAAATGGTAGTGGGAGGCAGTAGAATCCTTCCATGCCACGTTGGTCCTTTGAACCCAAGGCAATGTAGGCCAGTAGCAGCCCAAGCAGTGACAGTTATGTGGAGGACAAAACATTGGAGCTGATGACACTGGCACAGTTAGCTACTGTCTTTGTTGAATTGCTTGATGAGACCTTTGAGCGTGGTCAGGTCTGCCTCCAGACGGTCCCTTGGGCTGGCTGCCTTCCTCTCTGGGGACCTCAGCTCCAGTGGGCCACAGAATTTCAACTTGGTTGCACTGCAGGCCTGGGAAGCATTGTTTAAGGTCCATGGGATGTGGGTGCCTCCCAGTTTACTTCTTTTACTCTTTTTTTTTTTTCAAATTAAAATGTGAGCTTAAGACATTAACTCTGAGAGCAGCCTCATTTGAGAAGAATTTTTTTTAAGTCATTTTTTATAGTATTTCCTGCCAGGATAAGATGGGGTTTTTGGCAAGCTTTACAAGTGAGTAAAACCAACTTTGTGATAATATTGATTTTTAAAATCTGGTGGTTGAAGATTATTCCTGTGGAAAAAGAATGACTTCCAGGCCCTGTGAATAAGGCAGGATCCATCATGTCGATTGAGGCATATAAATCTCCTGCAATTTGTTAGAGGTTTTTTGATGCATTGAGGAAATACTCTAAAAATCAACCTGGTGGCATTTCGTTTTGTGTTTCTGTTCCATCTTTTGCCAACCCGTGAACTATGAATTTAGGACACTTTCTCAGAGCCATGAATTTAGGACACCTTCTCAGAGTTTGATGTAGGGTAGCAAACCCTGTGCGGGCCTATGTCAAACGTGGTCATAAAGCAAATGAAAATCTTTCCCACGCGCAATCTGTGGCCTTACTTTGATGCGGGGTCAGGCTGACAGAATGGATGGTGTGGTAGCAGCTGGGGAGCTGGCTGTGCCTCACATGAAACAAAGAGGCCTTGTCCTTCGATCTTGCAAATAGTACGAAAATATCTTGCATAAACTGAAAAAAAAAAAAAAACCCAACTCGGGTAAGCAGTGGAATCCTGCAAGGGGTTTCTTTTTTTCTCTCACATGCACACATACATTATAAAAAAATCATGTGTGGTTTTCCTAAGGCGCACAACCAACTAATTACAATTTTAAAAGCCCTGCTGAATTAACAAGAGTCATATTTTGTTTGCTTTGCAGGAAAACTGCTGCGGTTGCTGCTGCTTTGAGAAGATTTTTGGAAAAATCAGCAGTTCTGATGCCTTGACCCCTGTGATGACGGGTGGCCCTGGGGGGGCGGTGGAGCCGCTGCACTTGAACTCTGAGCACCCAGTTAAGGGGGACACCTAGTCCTGTGGTCCCAGGGGGTGCAGACAAGCCCTGCATCCCTTTCCTCAACTCCCCAGACCCCATGGTAGTGCACAACGGGAAAGATGCTTCCCTGCCATCTTGAGTTTTCAATTTTTAATTTTTGACTTTAGACACTGGGGCAGGGGGTACATTATTTCTGCTCTTTCTCAGCTTATTAGAGCAATCATACCGGAGATTTATTTGAGACATTTAAATCTGGAGGATACATTTAGAGGGAGAAAACTGCTTCCAGTCCTTAAACTATGCCTTTCAAAGGGGGCCATCATATCGCCAGAAAAAAATTCTGTCTTTTGCACCCTTGAGCATTTAGTTTCTCAGACTCTATTATTTTTATTTGGTCTGAAATCAGGTGAATCCAACTGATAAATAATTTACTTTCTGGAACACAAACTGTTTTTGAATCCCGAGGCAAGAGGCATCAGACGTTATATCTTCCATATATCCTGAACTTTCTCCAAGTTCATCAGTTTCTTCTGAGTAGCTGATTCTACTTTCAAATGCGTGACGTGCATTTCACAAGACACTCCCTGCTGTCTTCTGATTGTACATTTGCTTGCATGAAATGCTCTAGTTTTCACAGGTGGAGCAAGAGGTATCTGTTTATGGTTAGTCTTTGGAATTACAACCTTTGGAAAAATGTTGATAGTCACAAGAACTTTCCTCATGCTGCCATTACCAATGAGACATGGGCCGTGTGCATGCCAAGGAAGGACAGTGCTTTGCTTCCAGTGTTGCAATGACTTGGGAAATAGCACTCAGGCTTCTGGGTAAATTCCAGCATTTCTGAAGACCGGTAATCTCACCTATGTGGAGTCTCACATGGCTCAGTGGTTGTGAAGAAAGAACATCCAGAAATCAACGGTGAGGGGAACACTGCTGCTCACTCTTTGGATATGAGAATAACTTCCAGTTGGAAGCTTCTTCTTGCTCCGGAGCTCATGTGGCATTTCATTACAGATATTTAATAATGGACATGAGCCTGACCGTATACAGCACAGAAGGGCATCGGGCCTCTCAAGGGTGAAACGTGCGTCGTTTCTTTACGAAGAGGAGGCCACGCAAAGCCACACTAAATTCCTATTACACATCCAGCATCAAGCTCACTATTCAGCCTCTTAAGTTTTCCTCATATTTCCCATTTCCAAATAACTCCTGTGTTGAGATCAGCTATAATAATGTCTTTATTTTTAGCTGTAAATCATTCTAGGCTCTGGTAGTCACAATAGCAGTGACATGAAATAAGAATGACTTGATGGCCATGTTAGTGAGGGCAGTTTTAATTGGCATTGACTTTTCTCCATTATTGCTCATATGCACCTAGTGGATGCTTATAGCATGCCCATGAATAACTAAATGTGCAATGTTCTTATTCTCATGTGTAAGGTAAAAGGGAAGTAGAGACAGAAGAAAATGTGTAATTTAGTTAGGACCATATGCCAATTTAGTGGTCATGCTAGCTATAAAACTGACTCCTTTCTAGCTTTGCTCTTACATTATGATGCATTTCTTTTTTCCTTTGGCTTATGCATTTATCCAAGGTTGGTTTTCTCCTGTTCCTGTTATGTGACTGTGCTTAAAATGGTTAATTTGGTTTCCTTAAAAAAAACAAACAAACACGTACACACACACACACGCACACACACACACACACACAAAAACACAACAAAGCCTTGTGACTGAAGTGTTATATTACTGTGCTATCTTTAGCTGATGGTATTCATTGAGGCTGGAAAAATACAAGTCAGTGCATGCATTAATACTCAGACCACAGAGAGCTGGCATTCACTCAAATGCTAAATAAGACGCAAGGGTCTGATTTGAAACCCCTCATGGAAGGGCGTTTTCTGTCCTGTGGTGTGGAATCTCTACCAGATAGAGCGGGAGATCTTTTGCATCCAACTCTCATCCTGACTCACGCTGGCAGAGAAGCTTTCACCAGACCCCAACACACGTGGGACAGGCAGCTTAGGCCAAATGAAGGAACGATTTCTTTGACAAATTAATCCACTAATGACCCTGCAGTCAGTGGGTGTGATTTTTTTAAAAAAGAGGTTTAGAAAGGAGACTCTACTTTAAAAACGAATCTCCTTTGAATTTGGAGTTGAATTTCCACATTTGGATGGGGAGGTATCCCCGTGCCAGCGGGGTGCCTTTTATATGAGAGCTGAGGATAGTTTGCATCGCAGAGTTGATTATTACAGTCTACAGTTACAGTGAAATGGGAGATTTTCGGTCTCCTGCTCATCCTGTTCCCTCCCTCCACACCCATGTGTGGCTGCTCCAGCAAGCACTGGTAACTTGGTAGATTGCCACTTTGATGGGAAAGGGGGCTTTGCACAGCAGAGGAATCAAACCAGATGCAAGCATGGACCAGAGAAGCTGAGTCTGGCGAGACTTGGGCTATTGTGATCAATTTTTCCAAGAAGTCATTAGGATTTGATAGGCTGTACTTCTCTCCCACCCACTTAATGGACGTTATGGCTTCACTCACTCGCATTAGGCAGTAGCCATTGCTTTAGAAAATAGAGGAAATTAAAGCACTGATGTGGCACTTCCCACTGCCTAGAGAGAAACAAACCTCACAAAGGATTAAAGAAACAGCATGCCCCTTTTGTAATTTGTAAGACACCAACACTCACCCACAACCTGTTGCTATTTCAAAAAATCAGGGAGAAAAGAGCTCATGCCCTAATTTGTTACATAAAAGCATCTGAAATGGATTCTCACCTGAACTACCTTGGGGAAAGATTTCCAAGTCAAAATTGGGTAATTCTCATGTTTGTTTTTTAGTTACTTTTTGTCTGACTTGACATTATTTTGCTTTCTTTCCTCAAAAATGTAAATAGGCATGCTGCTATTGTTGTGGCATACTTGGATGTGAATGTGTTTTGAAAGATACATGAATTATTACATTTTCACTATTTTTATGGAAACTAGAGTAGAATTTTTTTTCTTGTTTTAAAATCAAAATATGTATTTGATATTAGGGAAATGAGGGTCTTATTCTTTATTTCATTCCTTTATTCTTCCTTCTGCTCCCAGTACCCCCACCCTAGGCATTAGGCAAATGGTGTCAGGATGCCTACATGTGCTTGCTTAGTTAGGATTACAGGCCAGCTGAGGGAACCTCATTTGGAAAGTTCATCTGTGCAAGTGAGGCAAGAGGGCAAAGCAGGGGTCTGAGCAGGCATGCCCAGTGAACTCAGTTCAGCTCTCTATCCACTGGCAAGTTCAGCATGGGTCTAGACTGCATGGCTCACTTCTCAATAGCTGTGATGCTCCCTATTTTGCTTTTGCTTTGTTTTGATTTTTTTTTTTACTTCTTTCTCTTTTTCTTCAGTTAGAATCAAAGTCCATCTTCTTATCCATCACAATGCTCCCCTGAAGCCTTTTTGGGATGAAAATTATATTTCCAAAAGGCAAATGGCTTGCTGTCCTAAAGGAAACTTGAAGCTGGACTATCAGACTATCAGATGCTCAATTTCCAGATGAAGGCAACTTCCTTGCCTTGCACGAAGTCAACAGTTTCTCACATTTGAAGGTCTATGTATGTCTCCTAGATACGTTTCAGTCAGGTGTACTTTCCATAAGTGATCTTTATGTGTGTAGTTTCACCTTCCATGAAGGCTTATAACTCAACCACTACTTATTCAAGAGAGCAGAGAACATCTAATACCTGAGTGTTCCGATCTTGAATTGTATGTATTTTGTATTTGTCCCATCCAATAGATGTCAGTGAGTCCTTTCGATGAAGTTTAGTAGTGTAGATAAGAAATAAAAATGGATTCACAATGTGGTGACTGAATTTGTCATGTATATTTTTTATTTCTGAACATAGTTCAATTCAGCTGTATTTCTTTGCCTTATAAAGATGTATAACAGTCATATATATGTATTATATTGACAAATAAACATGGACTTTATTTATCCTTTGGTTGATGAGCTAAATTATTCAAATAAGTGGACTTGGTAAATGCAGTACAAACTCTTTTTTATGACAAGTTCTGACACGTTAAAAGTCCCATGACATTAAGACCCCATACCTTAAAAGAATAATGCCATGCTATTTATTTGGGGCTCCAGATCCATTTGCACACTGGCCAGCCCCAAGGTGGAGAAAACAACTCTCCCAGTTGAAAACATGGTGATTGCAATGTACCCACAAAGATTTAGGATTTTTGTTCCCTATGAATAGAAAACATTGACTAAGATATATGTAAAGTGTCTAGTATCAGAACACTGTTTAATAAATTAAGGCAATTAGCAATTCAGTCCCTTTAATGTATCTTAGTGAATATTCCTCAGATGCTTGTAAGGCACCTGCTTCAGAAAATCTGCCACTGAAATATCTCAGTATATAATAGCCACCCAGTCATCAGCAGCCACATTGCTTTCTGGGGGCAGCATTGGCCGGAAATGCTGCTGAGACTCTTCAGCATCAAGCATGCCTTTGTGCCTGAGGATGACATTCACACCCATGTCAACATTCATATGTTAGCCCAGCAGTGATCAACACTGAGATACTCAGTGTCAACAAAACCGCCCACCTTTACCTGGCTTGAGACAGACCCACTGAATTTTCTATTGTCTCACACAAAGTAGTCCTATCCCTCTCTTTAGAATGAGCCCCAGGTTCTTCCCCACTCTGACCTCTAGGTGAGGTATTCTGACTTCTTCCCCAAAGTGGGGAAACCTCATTGATCATTTGTGATATTGTGATATTTTAATAAACATATATTTGGTCTTATCCCTGGTTCCTGGCACAGAGCTCCTAAAACCCTTGGAATTTCCTGAGTAGCAAGGATGAGAAGAGTGAGTATCTTTTGTTATTCATCATCAGCCCCTTGTAACCGCACCTGAGTTTATGGCCACTGAGGTCATTCTTGGAGGATGGGGTCGGTTGACAGAGGAACCAGCCAGGTGATTGAAGGTTGGAACTTCCAACCTCCTCTCTCCACCTCCAGGGAGGGGAAAGGAGCTGGGGACTGAGTTAATCACCAACGGCCAATGATTTTATCTATCATGCCTATATAATGGAATGTCTATAAAAACCCCACACAAAGAGGTTTGGAGAGTTTCTGAGCTGGTGAACAAGAACACATCCATGTGCCAGGGGAGTGGTTTACCCCAAACTCCAGAGGGACAGAAGTTTCTGTGCTTATGACCCTTCTGGACCTTGCCCTATGGACCTTCTCATCTGGCTGTTCATTTGTATCCTTTATAATGCCCTTTATAATAAATTGGTAATAATGAGTGAAGTTTTCTCCTGGATTCTGTGAACCATTGTAGCAAATTATTGAGTCTTAGGAAGGGGTTACAGGGAGCTTAGATTTGTAGTCATGTCATACAGAAGTGGGGACTCACCACCTGTGATTGGCCCCTGAACTAGGGGCAGTCTTGTGGGACTGAGCTTTTAACCTGTGAGGTATGTGCAAACTCCAAGTAGTTTGTGCTAGAATTGTTTAATATGAGGAAAACCTCCACACATTCAGTGTCAGAAATGGTATGAGTAGAGATACAGTTTTCCTTTACCCTCCAATATTGGAACAATATAGGTCCCAATGGACATCTCTACCCTTTTACAAAAATAAATCCTCAGTGCTAGAGTTTCAGGGCCTGGGACTCAGAGATAGGAACCAATCATATTCCCACCTCTCCTTGCCCTCTCCTGAAGTAAACTGAGTGGGTCAATCTCCCTCACTTCCTGCACAAAGGGAGGGCACTGAAACCCACTTCATCTTTTCGTTTGAGCACTCCTTGCTCTGAAAGGGGACACCAACCCCACCTCATGATCCACACCCATCAGGAGGATAAGTGGTTCCTGATGCTCCTCCTTCAGTAACTTATTTCTCCTTCTCCTCATACTGGGCTTCTCCAAGAGCTTTTAATTTATGTTCCACAGGCATTGTTGCAGGTACAAATAGGGTCTCATGAAAGGTACTAATCTGTATTTAGTTGGCTCATGGCCTCAACTGCAGAGCTTAGGTCCTCTGAACCCCCTCAAACTCACCCAGTTATTTGTAGAGACGTCTAAAGTATTCTTACACAAGTTTAGAAATGGTATGTCAGGGAGAGTGGCCTCTCCTGGCAGGACACCACCTGAGGGTACCTCCCTGCTGCTGCTCCAGCCCACCCTGAAACAGCTGCTCCTGCCAAGTGCTGCCTCCAGGCTTCCCTCAAGAGGCCAGGACTCCAAGTACCTGGAGACCTCATCACATGAACACTATGTGCACAGTGTCATGAAAGTGCAGAAAATGTTCAGTGCCCTGTCAGTCTCATGCTTCGTGCTGGGACAGACCTAAGCCGTCACAACTTAAGCCTAGTCACCACAGCTATTGGGATCTTCTTGGGAACTCTTACAAGCTTCCAATAGGTAAAGATAAGTGAAGGCAGAAGTCTTCTCCCCCGTAAGCCGACTATTAGATGGTTCCTCAGCCTAGTTCCTGCCCAGAGAAGTTTGAGAATTCAAATCCCTTACCTCTTTGTGCTCCCTCTGCCCATCTTAGTCCAAGCTGGTGGTGCACCTGGTGACGTGAATCTTTTAAAAATTGTATAGGTCACCTGTGAATTTTTATTGGGATTGACTCCATTAGAAAAAACCACCCCCACAGATCTCTTCGAGAATCACTCTTCTCTGCCTTGGACTTCTGAGCCTTTTGAGGAACAACACTCTCAAGCTTCTTAAAAGCCCTATTATTTGACTGAATGATTCTCTGATGTACTGTCTTCAATATTTCTGAGTTCTTAACAGAGGATTTTAAACATTTGGCTTCATGATTGGACCATGTTTTCTTCAGAGTGTCCTGGATTTGATCTTTTTCTTTCCTCTTCCTTTCTTTCCCTTTCTTCCTTCCTCCCTTCCTTCCTTCCTTCCTTTCTTCTTTCTTTCTTTCTTTCTTTCTTTCTTTCTTTCTTTCTCTTTCTTTCCTTTTTTCTTCTTTCTTTCAGATTTTATTTTTTAAAGTGATCTCTACACCCAACATGGGGCTTGAACTCACAACCCTGAGATCAAGAGTCCCATGCCCCAGCCATTTCTTAATTGTAGTACCATTTATTTTCTGGAGAGGCTGAAATTTTTAAGTTCTTCTTTGTTTAGAAGTCCTTTCTTTAGTTACCTCTCTTTTCTCACATTTATCATAAGCAGCAAGAAGAAACCAAGAAATACTCTCAACAGTATCTGGAAATCTCCTTAGCTAAGATCACACAGTTCATTCCATAAGTTTTCTACTTACTATATCAAGTGATAGTGTTGCTAAATTTCTGCCACTATATAAAAAAGATCATTTTCCTCCAGTTTCAAATAGCATTTTCTTCACTTGCCTCCTCAAGCCGTCACTCACAAGCATCTCAAAGGTCATTAGGATTTCATGAAACACTCTTGCAGGCTCTTCAAGCTTTCAAATTCACACTCTCCCCAGAGTCTTCCCAGCTTCTTGCCATGACCTGCTTCCAAAGCCTCTCCCACCTTCCAGGTGTTTGTTACCATACTGTCCTACAGTGTCTGGACAGCACCAGCACAATAGGCTTCCTTAGAAATCTGCAGCTTTACACAACCCCATCTCTGTCTAAAATGTTTGTCCCTATGGGGCGCCTGTGTGGCTCAGTGGGTTAAGTGTCTGACTTTGGCTCAGGTCGTGGTTTGTGAGTTTGAGCCCTGTGTCAGGCTCTGTGCTGACAGCTCAAGCCTGGAGCCTGCTTCAGATTCTGCGTCTTCCTCTTTCTCTGCCCCTCCCCCACTCATGTTCTGTCTCTCACAAATGAATAAAAACATTAAAAAAATAGTACAATGTTTGCCTCTAATCTTGACTACCTGATTCAAAGCCAAATCCTACCATTCTTCCTCCTCCAGGGCAGAGTCCTTATCCCATCCTCTATGTTTCTCATGGTAGTTCTCATATTATTTTCTAACATTCTGCTTTTCTGTTCTGGCTTCGCTCCTTCTGGAAGCTTCTTGAGGTAGGACTTGGGTCCTATTTTTGGCATAATTATTCTTTTCTCCCCAAGTTTCAACAGAGATACTCTTTGAGTGCATGAATCCTTATTTTGTTGGATTTGGAAGTAGACATTTCAACATTATTAGCAAGACTGAATAAACTTTCAAAAATATTTATAACATTTTTCTTTTGGTTTAGAGCATTTTTCTTTTTGTGTTCCTTCCATGTCTCATCAAGCAATTAATGGCAAAAGCATTGAGTATTATGAATAAGTAAGAGTTCATTTTCCATGCGTATTTGTAATGAAAAAAATTTCCTCTACACATATGCTTAAAAATATGTCAATGGAGAGAAAACAATTCAACAAGGATATTCATAATTCTTGTTAATTAATGTCTGAACTTTTTCCCCTGTCAATTACTTCACACACCTGTTCACTGTAAATTGCCTGAGCAATTTTTATAGCATGTTAATATTGCCCAGAACTTGGATGTACACCTGAGGTTTTTCTGAATTTTAATTATTTTCAAATTAATTTTAATATTCTGAATAATTTCAAACTTACCCATATGTTTAATAAAAGTGAACTTTACATATTAAAAATTATGAAGTTTCCCAAAGGTTTCAAAAGACAATGTATGGTTTGCTTTTATACACACTTTAACAGAATTTTTAAAAAATCCTTTCGCCAAAAAGCTTCCTATTTGTCCTAAATCTTATCATTCATAATTAGCAGCTTTTGTCATGTGCAGTGCCTCACAGCTTTCCAAGGTGAAACGCGGCTTTGTTCCCCTGCCAAGCCTACCTTCTAAGCTCCCTATAATCAGATTCCACGGTTCTAGTCAGTTTTTCTGTAATAGCTTTCACTTTCCTTATGTCCCTCTCACCACCTCTTTTGCTCTAGCTTGTGCTATCTTACAAATTTGGCTAACATCCAGATGTTTCTTAAAACATTGAATGTTTGATTAAGGTCCTTTAGAATATTAGGACATTACTAATAGTATAAAGAAGAACAGATCAGATAATAATTGTTTCTAGTATGGCAATCAATTGGGACTCATAATTTTCAAAGTAATAGCCTTTGAATTACAGGATAAGAGGAGATCTTGTTCATATTGGCACAATGAGGTTTCCATTTTCTCATAGTAAGCTGTAAATAGTGTTTACTGTTTAGCCTTTATATAGTAGTTTATATTGCATATAACTTAATAGTTATTTTTATTAGTTATTGGCAGTTACTATGTGGTATTGGTAGCCTACAGAGACAGCTAGGGAAATAAAAAAAATAGGTTTATAAAGATGGGTATATATAGCACACAGACTTTCTGGCTTTAAAAATAGTCTATTGTGTTCTGTATGGGTATATCTCCACATGTGCACATATCTCTAGACTTGTGAACACATGTTCAATTGTCAAAACAATGGAAAAATCAAATTAAGATCAAATAGAAACTCATTTAGTCAATATAAACTTAACTTAGAAGACCAAACTCCTAGGCCAATATTTGTCTAGTCACCATTTCTAATTTCTCTTGGAACCAACAAAACAGGGGCAGATATAATGATAACCACTTGGAAATGGTGAGATACTTCAAGTAATGAGGCACTGAGGATACTTATGTTAGAAATGTGCCCTAAGGCATACATTTAAATAACTGTTGTACTCAAAACAGTCATCCTCTGTAGCTATGCACTTATTCCAATCTTTCTTTTTTCCTTTTTTTTTTTTTTTTTTTTTTTTTGCTTCATGCATGTTTGGAATTCCTCTTCAGGAACCACCCACTGTCCTGTTTTGAAAATGCCTTCATCAAAATAGTATCACTTCTTTAGACCAACAATGGAATCTTTAGCCTCACCACTCAATTTATTCACTAATATGACTTCTGTTTTCAAAAATTATGTAAATCCTTTAAATTCAAAGAATTGCTATCATTGAAGATATTTTTTTAAAAACCATAATAGGTACCCTAGAAATTATTCCATAAAAGTTCTAAAATGGTTTTAAGATATGCTGGTACAATTGGATAGGTGTAACTCTCAAGTTACTTCTGTGATAGTGACCAGACCCACCTGTAATGTAAATGTTAACAGTTATATAAGTTAGGTATAAGCATTGCTTTTCCTGGATCCCCAAGATTTGGTATGTTGTGTTTTAATTTCATTCATCATAAAGTATTTTCTGATTTTATTTGTGATTTCTTCTTGACTTATTGGTCATTTAGGAGTTTGTTTTTTAATTTCCACATATTTGTGAGTTTCCCAAATTTCTGTTACTGATTCCTAATTTAATGCCATTGTGATCAGAGAACATAGTTTGTATAATTTTACTTCTTAGAAATTTCTTGAGGACTTGTTTTATGACCTAACTTATGGTCTATCTTAGAGAATGTTCTGTGGGCATTCTATACAATTAGTATAGAGTGTATATTTTGCTGTGATTGGGTGTGAGACAGAGCAGAGACTGGACTAAGGTCCCTTCAATTCTAACTGCAAAATACAGGATTCCTTGGCTGTCCTCATAAAAAGTAAAGCTAATGCTCTATGCCTCCTGGGTAGTGTATCTTGCAGGAATGAGGAAGCAGGAGGGACTTAGTGAAAGGAGGGACTCTACTATGAAGACTGGAGAAGACAGGACGAAACCGGTCTATGCCAAGATGCCCCCCCCCCCCCGCACTGGCCTTTCACTGACTTGTACCCTTGTTACAATACTAAAAATCGTACCCAAGGGTGGAGATTAACCTGCCGGTTAGACACGCGACACATGAAGAAGCACGACGTTTAAGTGCACAGGAGCCATGAAATCTCCACCTCTTCATGCTTAAATGTCACCCTTTTCCCACCTGGGCCTCTTTAAAGCTCTCCCCCACCTCTCCTTGGGGGCCAGCCTGAAGGACTTTTCCTCTGGGCTCTCTCTCTTGTGCTTGAGCATAAGCCCCAATAAAGCCTTGCCTGGAACTCCTGTTCGGCCTCTTGTCAATTTTCATTGTTTAGAGAGCCCAAGGGCCCAGTTCACTAACAGGTGTTCTATACGTGTTTGTTAGGTGTAGTTGGTTCACACATTCTCAATTCTTCTCTTTCCATTTTGATCTATTCATTACTAAAAGGGGGATATTGAACTCTCCAACTGTTACTGTGAATTATCTATTTCTCCTTTCAATTTTGTAAGTTTATGCTTCATGTATTTTGGGACTCTATTCTTAGGCACATATGTTTATAATTTTTGACTTCCTGATGAATTGTCTCTTTTTTCATTTAAACAAGGTCTTTCTTTGTTGCTGGTAATATTTTTTGCCTTAAAGTCTGTATAATGTGATATTAGCATAGCCACTCCAGCTCTCCTGGTATATCTTTTTCCATGCAAACTAACTTTGAACCCAATGTTTGTCACTTATAGGTACTATGTAGTTATGTTGTGGCTTAAAAAAAAATTAATTCTGCCAGTATCTGCTTTTTAATTGGAGTATTTAACCCAGTTGCATTTAATGTAACTATTGATCAAGTAGGATTTATGCATGTCTTTAGGCTATTTGTTTTCTATATGTCATGTCTTTCTTCCCCTCTATTCCTCTTTCATTCTTTTATTTTGTGTTAAAAAGTATTTTCTAGTGTGCCATTTTAATTCTCTTGTTTTTTTTTTAACTATGTTTTTTAGTTATTTTCTTAGAGATTTTCCTGGGGATTACAATTAACATGTTAAGTTAAAACAATCTACTTTGTATTAATACCAACTTAATTTAAGTAATATATAAAGATTTTCTACAAAATAACCCTATTCTTTCTTCCTTCTTTGTGCTCTTATTATCATACAAATTATATCTTTATATATTATCTTGCCATCAACACAGTTTTATAATTATTGCTCTATGCAGCAGTGTCTTTTAGGTCAGACAAAAGATGTTATATTTACCTATGTTCCTCTACTGGTGCTCTTTCTCTCTTCATACGGACTTAAGTTACTTTCTGTTGTCCATTTCAGCCTAAATGATTCACATTATTATCTAAATTACTTTATTGAGATATTTATTTTACTTTATTGACATACACATGGATTTCCTTTACTATTTCTTGTAGGGAAGGTTGGCTATAAAAGTATTCTCTCAATTTTTGTTTATCTTGGAATTGCTTTTCCTTTTATTTTTGAAGTATAGTTTTCTACATGTAGAATTCTTGGCCAACAGCCTTTTTTCTTCAGCCCTTTAGATACACCATTCCACTGCTTCCTGGCCTCTATGGTTTCTGACCAGAAGTCAGCTGAACTTATTGAGGATCATTTGTACACAAAAAGTTGATTTCTCTTGCTGTTGTCAAGATTCTTTGTCTTTTAGAAGTTGGACTCTGTTTCTAGGTGTGAACTTCTTTTAGTTTATTCTACCTGAAGTCTGTTGAGCATCTTGATGTTTTTCATCAAATTTGGGAAGTGTTTGGTCATTATTCCTTCAAATATATTTTTTTCTGCCCCCCCCCCCCTTTCTCTGTCTCATCTCTCCCTCTGGGTCTCCCACTGAGTATATGATGGCATGCTTAATGGTATCCCACAGGTATCTGAAACTCTGCTCATTTTTCTTCATTTTTTTTTGTCACAAACTTAGATAATGAAATTAATCTATTTTCACTTTTACTGATTCTTTCTTCTACAAATTAAATCTGCTATTGAGCCCTTCTAGTGAAATATTCGCTTCAGTTGTAACTTTTTAGCCATAGAATTACTAATTTTTAAACATAATTTCCATCTCTTTTGATGTCTCTTGTTGATATTCTCTGCTTGGTGAGTCATTACTTTCATATGTTCCTTTAATTCTTTAAACATGATTTCCTTTAATTCTTTGTATAAATTTGTGATAGCTATTAAAAAGCATTTTTAGTAAGCTCTAAAATTTTGCTTTTTCAGAAATTCAGAAAATTTCTATTGATTACTTTTTTTCCTTTATATGTGCCATACTTCTCTTTTTCTTTCAGTGTCTCATGATTTTTTGTTGAAAATTGGACATTTCATTTTTAATTATTTTAAAAAATTTTTAGTGTTTATTTTTTTTGGGGGGGGGGGTAGAGGGCAGAGAAAGGGAGACAAGAATCTGAAGGAGGCTCCAGGCTCTGAGCTGTCAGCGCGGAGCCCAACATGGGGCTTGGGCTTAAACTCACTAACAGTGAGATCATGACCTGAACTGAAGTTGGATGCTTCACTGACTGAGCCCCCAAAATTGGACATTTTAAATAACATAATGTAGTTACTCTGGAAATCAGATTCTTCTCTCCTTGTGCTTTGCCATTGTTGCTTTGTTATTATTGTTGTTGTTGACGATGATGATCTTGTTTAGTCACATTCTTGGACTAATTTTATAAAATCTGTATTCCCTGTTATGAAGTGGCTGCTGAAGTCTCTATTCAATGTAAGCTTAGTGATGAGTTCATAATTAGATAGTGATTTTTATACGTGATTCCAACATAAAGCTGATGGACTCTCTCTGTGTGTTGGGGCACTTCTTTAATGCAACAGAGGTTTAGAACTCTGCCTTAGTCTTCATTTCCTGCTTTGCACAGGGCCTCAAAGTCAGTCAGAGGTAGATAGATTAGAGTCTTCTCAGTTCTTTCCTGGGCATGCACATAGCCCTGCACATGTGCATGGCTTTCTAAATTCCCAGAAATATGTCAGAGTTTCCCCAAACTCCCATGAATATCTCATTCTCCAGGTCTTTCTTTTAAGTTTTTGGCCAGTCTCTTGATTGCCCCAACTGGTAATGCCGACTGAGGCAACTGAGATTTTAAACAATTCTCATTGGTTGTTTTTGACACATGCCCTTGGGATAGAACTTTTCCCACTGAACAAGATCTGAGTCAGTTTAAATAACAAGCCTTGAGTGGGGCGCCTGGGTGGCGCAGTCGGTTAAGCATCCGACTTCAGCCAGGTCACGATCTCGCGGTCCGTGAGTTCGAGCCCCGCGTCAGGCTCTGGGCTGTTGGCTCGGAGCCTGGAGCCTGTTTCCGATTCTGTGTCTCCCTCTCTCTCTGCCCCTCCCCCGTTCATGCTCTGTCTCTCTCTGTCCCAAAAATAAATAAAAAACGTTGAAAAAAAAATTAAAAAAAAAAAAAAATAAATAAATAACAAGCCTTGAAAATGGGGATTTCTCAGGAAGCTGTCACACAGGTCTAATACAATGCTTTCAGGATGAAATTTTTGGGGGAATTTCCAAACTAGCATATACTCCCTAATGACTGCTAAGCTGCTGATTTTCAAGACTACCACAGAACTTTGGAGGAGGCAATAAAAATAGGGCAAGTTAAAATGTTGTAAAGCTAACTGTAATTATGATATTCATCCATTCTTGAATAAATATTCCTCAGATTGTTGTAAACCTTTGATTAATTTCTAGAGTTCTAAAAAAGGTTGATTTGGACCTTTTTGTCAGTTTTGTTTTGTTTTATTGTTTTGTTTCATGTTTTTTTTTTTTATTTTTATTTTTATTTTTTTTAAATTTTTTTTTTTTAACGTTTATTTATTTTTGAGACAGAGAGAGACAGAGCGTGAACAGGGGAGGGGCAGAGAGAGAGGGAGACACAGAATATGAAGCAGGCTCCAGGCTCTGAGCTGTCAGCACAGAGCCTGATGCGGGGCTCGAACTCACAGACCGTGAGATCATGACCTGAGCCGAAGTCGGACGCTTAACCGACTGAGCCACCCAGGTGCCCCTTTTGTTTCATGTTTTTAATGGAGCAGTGGATATCCAGAGGTCCCTTATTCCACCATTCTGGGCTATACGCATTTTGATATTGTGACCTCAGATGTGACAAAAGTTGGTAGCTCTCCTTTCTTTCCCAGACTGTCTTACTGTTAGGGCATGGCCATGTGATCTGATCCTGATTAATGGACAGGAATTATGCCAGAGAAGTGTTTCTCAATCTACAGGTCAAGAAACACCAGGTGTTTTGAATTATTAGTTTTAATTTTCAATCCATTTCAACACTTTTTTTTAATTTCTGAGACAGAGAGAGACAGAGCATGAGCAGGGGAGGGGCAGAGAGAGAGAGGGAGACACAGAATCCGAAGCAGGCTCCAGGCTCCAAGCTGTCAGCACAGAGCCCGACGTGGGGCTTGAACTCACAGACTGGGAAATCATGACCTGAGCCGAAGTCAGACGCTCAACCCACTGAGCCACCCAGGTGCCCCGATTTTCAATCCATTTCAAATTGGTACTTTTGTGAAGTTCAATGAAAAATTACTAATAAAATGAAATAGAAACAAAACATTAAAAATACAGGCCTTAATTTTTCATTGTTAGACTCAAGACATGTAAAATTAGACTTTAATAAATATAAATCAAATAAAAAGAGGACAATTACAAAAATCTATACACATTCTTCATTGAAAAGGTATATATGGGCAATTAGTATAGAAAATAGCTAATATACTCATAATTTTAGCAGATTTATTGATATATAATTAACATACAACAATTCCACAAAACTAAAGTGTACACTTTGATAAGTTTTGACATAGGCTTATACCTGTGAAACTATCACCATAATCAGATAATTAGCATAGCCATCACTCTTCAAAATTTCCTCATGCCTCTTTGTAGGACTTCTTTCCTGCACCTTATATCTCACTCCCACATTCCAATACAAACTTTGATCTGTTTTCTAACAGATCTAAAGGCTAATTAGTTTGCATTTTTTAGAATTCCATATAAATATAGTATATGTCATTTTGTCTGGATTTTTTCATGCAACACAATTACTTTAAGATTCATCCATGTTATATGAATAGTTCATTTATTTATATTGTTGAGCACTAATCCATTTTGTGCAGCCATCTGTTGATAATCATTTGGGTTATATCCAAATTTTGCCTATTACAAATAAAGCTGCTATGAACACTCATGTACTGTACAAGCCTTTCAATGGACATCAAATTTCTTTGTGTGTGTGTGTGTGTGTGTGTGTAAATACTTTGGAGTAGAATGGCTGAATCATATGGCAGAAGAATATTTAACTTACTAAGAAACTACCAAACTGTTTTTTGCATTAATTATGCCATTTGACATTTTCACCAGTTCTTCTACATCTTTGCTAAGGCTTGGTATGGCTAGACCTTTTAATTTTAGCCACTTTAAGTTCCATCTGTATATCTTTGGTGAAGTATCTGATTAGATTTCTTGCCCCTTTTTATTAGGTCATTTGTTTTCTTATCACTGAGTTTTGTGAGTTCTTGTATATTTTGAATGCAGGTCCTCAGTCAGATATGCAATTTGCAAATATTTTATCTTAGTCTATGACTTGCCTTTTTATTCTCTTGACAGTGTCTTTCAAATGGCAGAAATTTTATTTTGTAGTTCATCAATTTGTTCTTATATAGATCATTCTTCTAATGTCATATCCAATATATCTTTATCTAACCCAAAGTCACAAAGATTTTCTTTTTTATTCTCTTCTGTAAGTTTTATTATTTTAAACTTTTCATTAGGTTAATAATGCCTTTGGGGTTAATTTTTGCATATGGTGCAAGGATGGGTAAAAGTTTGTTTGATTGCCAATGGATACCAATTGTTCCCGCACTATTTGTTGGGGGAAAAATCCCTTTTGCATTGGACTGACTTTATGTCTTTGTCTTAAGTCAGATGAACATATATGTGTAGTTTGGACTCTATTCTGTCTCATTGATCTATTTGTCTATCTTGAGTTCAAGACCATGTTATTTTGATCACTGGAGTTTTATAATTAAGTACAGAAATTGGGTATTATTTGTCCTTTTTCTTCTTTCTCAAATTGTTTTGGTTATTCTGGATTCTTTACATTTCCACAAGAATTTTTAATGTGTTTGTTAATTTCTACAAAGAAATTCCACTTGGATTTTAATTGATATTTCACTGAACCTATAAATTAACTTGGAGAGAATTGACATCTTAAAAACACTAAGCCGGGCACCTGGGTGGCTCATTCAGTTAAGTGCCTGACTTCAGTTCAGGTCATGATTTTAGGGTTTGTGAGCCCCATGTTGGACTTCCTGCTGTCAGTGCACAGCCTGCTTGAAATTTTCTGTTTCCTCCTCTCTCTTTCCCTTCCCTGCTCATGCTCTCTCTCTCATTCTCTCTCTCTCAAAAATAAATAACATTAAAAAATAAAAAAAAACACTGAGTCTTCTAACACATGAATATAGTGTATTTTATGCATTTAATTATATCTTCTTTAATTTCTTTTATCAATGTTTTATGGTTTTCAGTGTTCAGGTCTCACTCTTGTCAGATTTTATCCCTAAGTATTTCATGTTTCTTGAAGCTATTGTAAATGCATTTGTAAATATTTAGTTTCTGATTGTTTATTGCTACTCTAAAAATAAAATTGATTTTGCATATTGATCTTATATCCTGCAACCTTAGTGAGCTCAACAATTCTCATAGATTTTTGTATTATCCATTGAATTTTCTGCATAACCAATCATGCTATCTGCAAATAAAAATAATTTTACTTCTTCCTATCCAATCTGGGTATCTTTTATTTCCTTTCATATCTTATTGTACTGGCTAAAACCTCTAGTACAATATTCAATAGAAGTGGTGAGAGCAGACATTGTCTAGTTCCTGGTCTTAGGAAAAAAAGCATTCAAGTTTTCAATATTAAGTGTAATGATAGGTGTAAGTTCTTCATATATACCCTTTATCAGGTTAAGAAAGTTTCCTTCTACTACTAGTTTTATGAGAGTTTTCATCAAGAATGGATATTGGATTTTGTTAAATACTTTCAAGTATTTATATGATCATGTGGCTTTTCCTTTTTAGATTATTAATAGGTGAATTACACTGATCCATTTGTTAGCCAAATATCCATTCCCTAAATAAACCCAACTTGGTCATAATTTATTATCCTTGTATATATTCTTGGAATTAATTTGTTAAAACATTATTTAGGGGCACCTGGGTAGCTCAGTCAGTTAAGCGCCCAGCTCTTGGTTTTGGCTCTGGTCATAACCTCACAGTTCGTAAGTTTGAGCCCATGCTGAGCTCTGCATTGACAGCGTGGAGCCTGCTTGGATTCTCTCTCTCTCTCTCTCTCTCTCTCTCTCTCTCTCTCTCTCTTTCTATGCCTTTCCCCCACTGTCTCTCTGTTTCAAATAAAAAACTTAAACCTTTATTTAGAATTTTTGCATCTATGTTTATGAGAATTATTATTCTTTAGTTTTGTTATAATGTCTTTTGGCTTCAGAGAGATTCTGGCTTCATAGAACAAACTGGGTAGAATTTCTTCATTTCTATATTCCGGAAGAGTTTGTATAAAATATTACTTAAATATTTGGTAGAATTCACCAATGAAGCCATCTTTCTTGGAGTTTTCTTTGTGAGAAGGTTTTTAACTTCAAATTCAATTCAATTTCTGTAATAGATATAGGACTATTCAGAGTTTTTATTTCTTCCTGAGTTAATGTTGGAAGTTAATGTTTTTCAAAGAATTTGCCTATTTCATCTAATTTTGTTGGCATAAAGTTGTTAATAATATTCCCTATGATCCTTTTAACATCTTTGGAATCTATGATGATTTTACCTTTCTCATTCTTGATTTGTGTCTTGTTTCTTTTTTTTCTGATCATACTAACTTGATGTTTATCAATTTTATTGATCTTCTCAAAGAACCAGCTTCTGTTTCATTGGTTTTCTCCATTCATTTTCTATTTTCTATTTCATTTATTTCTTTTATTATCTTCATTATTTTCTTTCTTTTCTTTACTTTGGGTTCAGTTTGCTTCCCTCTGCCCCCAATTTCTTGAGAAGGAAGCTTAAGTCATTGATTTGAAATATTCCTTCTTTTCCAATATAGGCACGTAATATTAATAATTTCCCTATCTGCTGCTTTAGCCATAACCCCAAAGAGGTTTGTGATACAAATTAGAAGCTTCTCAGCTTGTGTTGTAAAATAAAATATCCACCAGGCTCCTGATAGCATTGTATATAGGATCCATTCCATGGGATATTCTTTCAGGCAAAACTGCATTAACTCCCTCATAGCTATGCTTCCTTGGATATAATCCATGGAATATTAGGGTTACTAAGTTTTATGCTGTCATGTGCTATTTTAAAATGAAGTTCCAGGGCGCCTGGTTGGCTCAGTTGGTTAAGCGTCCGACTTCAGCTCAGGTCATGATCTCACGGTTTGTGGGTTTGAGCCCCGCGTCAGGCTCTGTGCTGGCAGCTCAGAGCCTGGAGCCTGCTTCACATTCTGTGACTCCCTCTGTCTCTGCTCCTCCCCTGCTCACACACTGTCTCTCTCTCTCTCAAAAATAAGTAAAGATGAAAATAATTAAAATAAAATAAAATAATAAAATAAAATAAAGTAAAATAAAATAAAGTAAAATAAGGTTCAAATATGCTGCCCAAAGAAGCAGACTGGCTCTAAGACAGAGACAGATCAAGGAGGTTTTCAAGCATTGGTGCTTACGTGTATGAAAAGTTACCTGGCATACCATGTTCATAGCTATCATTATTAATTGAGCAGATATTTTGTGCCTGGAATTGTGCTAAGAGATTTACCTTCATTATCTAATTTAATCTCCATAGTAGTCAGTGTGAAATGTGTCCTGCTATAATACTGATTTTTCCATATAACTGTCTTCTACAGTTAGGTAACTTGTTGAAGGTCATTCAGTGGCCAGGCTGGAGTTTACCCTATGGTCTTTCTAAACCAAAAGCATCAGTGAAATAGTCTATCACATTGTCTCCAATGCCAGTTCATAAGCATGTCCTGACTACATGGATATTGGTCTGGTGAGGATGGCACCAAGTCATTGGGTTAGGGGAGAAACATTGTAAGAGAGCCCATCTGGAAAACTGAAATTCTCTCCCTTGTGAAAAATGCATCTTCTCCTTTGGGGTTACTGAAGAGATGGTGCTTTGACACATATGATTGCAGCGATACTAGCTGTGGTCGTAAAGGTAGTCAGAACATATGTAGCACTTATGGTATCATAAGGAAACTCTCTTTATGCCTATCTTCACTGGCATTCTTTTCTTTCTTTTTTTTGGCATTATTTTCTATTCTCTATGAATTCACACACACTTATATACACACACATACATATACATGTAGTGTTTTAGCCTCAGGGAAACATTTAACAAAGGTTAAACTAAATGATCATGAATTCATATTAAAACATCAGGGTACAGAAGAGTTGGCTTAAGATAGAAATTTGTTTAAAAATAGACACACACACTTAGAGTTTCCTGCATGCTGTTTTACAGCACCTGCCATGAATAGACACAAATCTAAGTGGAAAACAAGAAAGCACATTTCGGACAATCTGATATCCCAGACTTTTTCTTAGGCTAGGTCAGTATTTACCAGATAATTATTTCATTGTAAATGTGTCTATGAGCTTGATTTATTGGATGCTCTTATCTGTTATTTCTGTTTTAAAGTCAATCTGGCCACTCAAAATGAAAATGCTCCTTTACATTTTTACTCTTTAGTCTAGAGCTTTGTTCATATTTGTCAGCCGTTCTGAAACTGTTTAAATTAGTGCAGCTCTTTTTATTGAGTGTCAAATGCTCTCTGGGGATAGGCTGGCCTCTCAGTTACCCAAAGTGTTTAGCCAGGTCCTGGGAATTTGTGATATAGGGAAACACCATTGCTAATAAAAGGTTTCGTTATTAAGAGCTTATCTGAAATCACTTCTCTCGCCTTCTGATTTCCCATCTGTGAGCTGCTTGGGGATTGGTTCTCCTCTTTTGGTAGGACAAGAGTTTGTTCAGGATCTAAGCTTTTTGGAGAATTGAGACATTTCCTCAAAGCTTTAGGGTAAAGTGACCTCCATAGAAAAGGCAGAGCACATTCAGTTGATATTTCAAAAATGGCAGAAACCTGCTCATTATCCCTTATCTCCAAAGAAAAGTTCAAAAAGCACAGAGAATCCCCCAGGTCATTTGGCAAGTATCTGGTCACCCCTGGAGCTCTTATTACACATGTGCATATTCTGTCTACTTACTTCAGGAATAAGGCTAAAATATCAGATTACCTCCAGTGCATCTTGTCTCCCATTTAGGTCTGGAGCTTTCACTGCAAGTGCAAGGCTCGGGACAGGAAGTGTGCCCCTGGCTTGCCTTGGAGGAATTGGATGCCTTTAAAGTGAAGCCATTAAACCTTGTCTACAAGTTTGTTTTTTGTGATGACTTAGTCTAAGTTTTAGGATGAAGGGCACATGGTAACAATCTTGCATCTCCAGTTCTTCCAGTCAGGGACACCCATACCTTTTATAGGGTCATAGGATCAGAAGGCCAATGGCAGCTTGAAAACCTCTCCATATTCACCTTCCAGCCACTGAACAGCACTGAAGGATCACCCAACACATCTCACAGAGTGAGCTGTCTGCCCCACCCTTTTACTGTCTGGAACCACATCCCTCAACTCACCTAAATTCAGTGCAACTGCAGTGGGCAGTTCCAAGTCTGTACAAATGTATGCTCCAGCTGGCTTGCTCCTTTTCAGCTGCAGGACTCTTCCTAAACCATGGAAAGTGGCTTTGTCTAGGTACACACAGCCCTGGAGCAAAATCCCCCTGGGGACCTTCCACCTATGGGAGATGGAAGTCCATGAGAAATCCCTAACTTCCTGTCCTTTGGAGAGAGGATGCTAGGGCACATTCTTCCCAGTTCCTCAGAACCCCCAGGGGAGTTGAGCCCAGTTTCCCACTGCATTAGCCAGCTCAGTAACACAGTCTTGATGGACTTTTCTTCTCTTTTGGTCTTCCTCTCTCCATCCTTCACTCTGCTGACTATTTTCTCTATAAAATACCTGCATCCAAACTCTGTCTCAGGCTCTGCTTGCTTTCTTCTTCTTCTTCTTCTTCTTCTTCTTCTTCTTCTTTTAATGTTTATTTATTTATTTATTTGAGAGAAAGAGAGAGAGAGCAAGAGACAGAATCTCTCTGGGAGAGAGCAGGGGAGGGGCAGAGAGAGGGAGACAGAATCTGAAGTAGGTTCCAGGCTTCTAGTTGTCAGTGCAGAGCCTGACACGGGGCTTGAACTCACAAACCGTGAGATCATGACCTGAGCCAAAGTCAGATGTTTAACTGACTGAACCACCCAGCGCCCCTCAGGTTCTGCTTTCAAAATAACTCAAACTAACAGCTGTCATCCTAATGTCAAGTTTAAGTCTACATGGGAACAAAATGACCAATTAGTTGGCTAGGTCATTACAACTAATTCTCCACTACTCAATAAAGTGGAAGAGAAGGTCAGTTTATTTAAATAAACAATCTATTTGGTTACTTGAATGAATTTGCTTTCGGTTTTTTGAATGAATTGTACTTGGTTTTCACACAACAGGAGCCTGTATGCTGCTTCTCATGAATGCTTTTCCCTACTACATGTTCCTGCATTGGATTTGAAACCTCCTTCAGGATTCTTTCTTACTCAGGACTTACCCCCCTCCACACACACATGTTTTTTAAATATTTATTTTTGAGAGAAAGGGGGGGGAGGGGCAGAGAGAGAGAGTGGGGGACAGAGGATCCAAAGCCGACTCTGTGCTAACAGCAGGGAGCCCGATGCAAGGCTCAGGCTTGAGCTCACAAACCATAAGATCATGACCTGAGACGAAGTCAGTCGCTTAACTGAATGAGCCACCCAGGTGCCCCCAGGACCTGCCCCTTTTGTGCAGCCTGCACTTTCTCTCCCTGTAAGGCTCCTCCACCCCATGTAGAGGTCAGAGCTTTCTGAGAACAGCATGGAGCATCTGGAAACCTCTCTGCCAGCAGCATCTGGTCCCTGAACTCTGTCCCAAAGGGCGGCACACTTTACTCCTGCACTTGTTTGGTTCTCCTGCTGAAAACAGAAAGTTCTCACAATGTAATTGCCCTGTGGGCCAGTGAAAGAAACAGTTATCCCCTTAGAATGTGCGGAGGTGGTAGAGTTGAACCAAGGCTGATCCCTAACCTCGGCCATCTGCCCCACAAGTGGGTGATACTGGCCATGGTGGGAACCAGCAAACACTTGCTTGCCCCAAAGATAATGCTGTAATGATAGTATTAAAATGGATGTCGCATGGAAGACTTAATTTTTTTCTAGCTTAAATGTGGCATTATTTACATACAATAAAATTCAAGCATTTTAAGTGCACACACTGCATGCATCATACACACTGTAGACTACAGTATGATGAATTTGGTACTTTCATATAGCAGCCATCACCATAATAAAGATATGGAACATTTCTATTACCCCCAAAATGTCCTTGTGTCCCCTTACATTTAATCCCCTCTCCTGATCCCAACCCCTGACAACTACTGATACCTTATGTCACTATAGTTTTGCCTTTTGTACACTTTCATATCCATGGAATCAAATAATATATAATTTTTTGGGGAAAGAAGTCAACTTTCTTCATTTAGCAGAATGTTTTGTGATCCTTTCATGTTTCTCCTTGGGTTAGTATTTTGTTCCTTTCGATTGCTCAGTAATTTTTATCCTATGGATATTCCAGACTTTATTATTTTTTTTTTTAACAACTGAAGGGTATTTAAGTTGTTCCAGGTCTTTGTTATCTGAATAATGCTGCTGTGAATGTTGGCATTTGAGTCTTTGTGTGGACATGTGATTCATCTTCTTGGGTAAATACTCAGGCATGGGATTGCTGGGTCATATGGAAGTACCATAACTGCCACATGGGTTTCAAAATGGTTGTACCACTTTGCACCCCTGCTAGTGGTGTATAAGAGTTCTAGATGCTCCCTATCCTCACAAACTTGTGGTGTGCTCAACCTTATTTACTTCAGCCATTTCAGTGGGAGCATAGCACTACCTACCTCAGTGTGGTTTACATTTGCATTTCCTTGATGGATAATAATGTTGAGCACATTGTTATGTGAGTATTGTCCAGATAGTGTTGCTATTCAACAAGTGCTCAGATATTCTTAGGGGATGCACCAAGCCTAAGGCAGATGTTATTACCACTCATTTCCAAATGAAGATCTGAGGCCTATAGTGGCTGCATGAACAACCTAAGTTACTTCTGGCAGAATTGGAAGTGAGGCTTCCTAGAATTGTGCATTCTCTACTAGGCCACATGCTCTCAAATGTTTGGAACAACTGTTATTAAAGGACCTTGAAGATACATTAGCAACCTTAAATTTTGGCAGGCTAGTGGCACATTTTGACAATATTTTGTCATATTTTGACATTAATAGCTGACATCAGCAATTCAACATTTGCCAACTATTTTGTTCTTTTTAGCTCTTGTACTTCTAACCATTTCTACTAGATTTAATAAATGGCAATGTCACATGCTTAATTAGTAAGTGCTGAAAGTTATTTTGCTGTGAAGCATTCTCCTCCATCAGCTTGGCCCATTTGGGGCTTGCAGGAAGGAAGCCTTCCATTTATCCTCTCAGGGTCTAGGGAGCAGGTGGCAAAGACCCCATGTCACTCAATTTTCCCTTCCTTGTTCCTTGATGCCCCAAATACTTTCTGCTCTGGGAGAGGTGGTCTTTGAACTTAGCGCTTAGAGCCCAGTGGGAGAAAATGCCTAATATATGCCTGCTGGCAGAGATTCTATAAAGGGGATCTAGTGACAGGGAATCCTTCAGGACTTAGGGATAAGTGTTGGAGGAGGATGGTGGTGGGGGTGAGGTGTGGGTTTTACCCTCAGGAATAAAAGCAAAGACCTGAAGCTCTTGGGCTTCTCTGGCCAGCCACTGGGAAAAACATATAGAAGCCAGAGATAGAATGTTCCAGATCTCCTAGAAAAGGCAATTAGGAGCGTTGGAACCATGGCTCCATAATTTTCTAGATTTTTTGATTCTCTGTTATCTCCTGTGCTTGTTAATTCTATAACCTCGTCTATTTCACTGTTTTTAAAAATGAATATCCCTAAAATCAAAAGGATGTATAGATTTAATTTTAGGAGCAGTGTAGGAGATGGGCTCTGGGAATTAGCAAATTTTAGGGAAAGTTTTTTTTTAACTATTTTTTAAATGTTTATTTATTTTTGAAGGAGAGAGAGACAGAGGATGCATCGGGGAGGAACAGAGAGAGGGAGACACAGAATCTGAAGGAGGCTCCAGGCTCTGAGCTGTCAGCACAGAACCTGATGCAGGGCTTGAACCCACAAGCTGTGAGATCATGACCTGAGTTGAAACCAAGAGTCAGACAACCTACTGAGCAACCCAGAAGCTCTGGGAAAGAGATTTTTAAAAGGCAGAAGAACTTCCTAATCTTCTAAGATTCCAATAAACATGGACATTCATAAAATAGTGATTAGTTTGCACGTGTGGGTGTTGTCATGCGTGCATGCATGCGTGTTTGTGTGTGTGAGCATGTGTGGGTATGTGTGTTTGCAAGTATGTCTAGATGCACATGTGTGCCTGTGTGTTGGGGGTTGTGGGGAGGAGGGATCAAGTTGAGTGCTCCAGCCAAGGGCATCCTTTTGGTTTTCCACAGTCATTTACTCTACGGAGAGAATTGATTAAATCCATACCTTAAGGGGCGCCTGGGTGGCTCAGTTGGTTAAGCGTCGGACTTCGGCTCAGGTCATGATCTCGCAGTTTGTGTGTTCCAGCTCCGCATTGGGTTCTGTGCTGACAGTTTGGAGACTGGAGCCTGCTTCGGATTCTGTGTCTCCTTCTATCTCTGCCCCTCCCCGACTTGTGCTCTCTCAAAAATAAATAAATGTAAAAAAACTTTTATTTAAATCCATACCTTAAGAGGATTTTTAATGAGTGTGTGAGGGAAGGAAGTATTTGGGTGAAAGGGGGCTCACAAGTCTCTACTTTGTAATGGTGTCAGTTGTTTGTTGATGTGTTTTGTGTTTTTCTTTACTTTCACACTGCCTAAAAAGTCACAATTCTCTTCAAAGGTCAGCTGCTCACTGCACCTAATCAAAGAATCTTTGATCCATTATTTCCTTTTGAAATGTCAATGTCTTGTTGCTGTTGTTCCCGCTGCATATCAGATCAGCCCTGGAGTGCCAGGTGCCATGCATTTGCCGGGCAGTGATCGTGTACCTCATGTGCATGCAAAAGTCAGCTAACAGCTGCTGCCCAGGTCCCATCTGGTGGTTCCCATCCCATCCAGTCTGTCTGGGATGCAGCCTGGGCACTGAGCTCTCCAAAATCTCCCCAAGCGATTCTCATATGTAGCAAGGTTGGGGACTACTCACTGCCAGAAGGAATGGGATTGTTTTTTTGTTTTTTTTCTACTGAGTAACTAACTTGGTTTTTTACAGAGTAACATTACTCAGTTTATTACTCAGGCGGTTTTTACTGAGTCCACTCTTATGGCTTACAGATGGGGAAGCTCTAACCACATCTGGAATTCCACACTGTCCCTAAGAAGACAGTTCCCATGCTTACAGGATCCTTGGTCCTGGAGTTCTCATTCACAGCCCCTCAAGTGGGACCCATAACTGAAGTTTATATTTGCAACTCTTTGCACAAGTAAGGAGTTAATATGGATTTTTCTGTAGGAAACTAAGATGAGTGTTGAGATGTGAAAAAAGATGTGATCCCTTTGTATTATTTTTATCTTGTTTTAAATATTCAAATACCAAAACAGGCTCAACACCAAGCTTTCCAGAGAAGCTGTGCATATCTTCTAACCACAGCAATAGTCTGGGGTTATAATTCTCTGCTACCTACAATAAAATCAGTTCAAGTACAAATAAAAAGTCAGTGATAAAAATGACCAATTTAGAATAATTGTGCTATAGTCACCACTGTCATATAAGCAGTGCCTGAGGAAGTCAGATCACTGGCTATAAACAGGCTATATTTAGATGACTTTCCATCCCAACTCATTCCCAGACCTGGTCAGGGCCACAGCGGCTTCCCACTTGGTCATTTTTGTCTATCAGGGTCTTGTTCCCTTATAATCTGGGGTCCAACCCTTTTCCCAGGCTCCCTTGGAAACCACTGTGTGGTTGCACATCAGCATACAGCTCCAGCCAACCAGGCGGCTACCGGACACTGGACCTCAAGACTAATGAGTTTAGGGTGTCTGGGCTGTGTGAGGTAGTTGTGAGGTCTCGTCTGGAGGCTGCTGCCCTCCGGATGCCACCCAGGCACTGGGTCACATGGGCTCCAAGTTTCCTCAAGTCTTGGGTATCCTCCTTCCCTCCCTCCACCAATTCCTACTTATGGTTAGGTGGGCAGGGTTAGGAGATTGGGGGATGGGTGGGCCAGGAGAAATGGAGAATCCCCATGGAGGCTAGGCCCTGTTATAAGACTGTGCTGAGTAGATCTTGACTAACTAAATTATTCTTGTCTAAGAAATGAAAATAAATCATCTTTCTGTAAAACTCCCAGAGATTGGAATTATCACACTAATCAAAAGAAGGCAGCTCTATCACCTCATATGCCCATCACGATGGCTTCTGTCAAAAAACCAGAAAATAAGTGTTGGGAAGGAGGCAGAGAAATTGGAGCCCTCGTGCACTGTTGGTGGGAATGGGAGATGGTGCAGCTCTTATGGAAAATAAATTAAATATAGTATTTCTATATGATCTAGCAATTCCACTCTGAGGTATACACCCAAAAGAATTGAAAGCAAGGACTTGAAGAGATATTTGTAAGTCATGCTCATAGCAGCATTATTCACAATAGCCAAAAAGTGAAAGCACCCCAGTGTCCACTGACAGATGAAAACGTGGTGTATACACATATGGAATGTTACTCAGGCTTAAAAAGGTAATTCTGACACATGCCAGACAATGGATGAACTTTGAGGACATCAAGCTAAGTGAAATAAGCCAGTCACAAAAGGGCAAATACTGGATGAGTTTCCTAGAGTAGAAACAGGAAGGAGAACGGTGGCTGCCAGGGTCTGAAAGGGCTTGTTTGATAGGTACAGAGCTTCAGATTTGCAAGATGAAAAGGATTCTGTGGTTGGATAGTGGTAATAGTTGCACAGCAATGTGAATGTACTTAATGCCATTGGACCATACACTTAAAAATGCTTAAGATGATAAATCTTATGTCAGTGTATTTACCACAATTTTTTTAAAGAATGCAGCTTGAAAACTAGTGAAAGATGAGCTCTCAATGTGGAGATCATTTCCCACTGAACTGGGGTACCCTGCTACTGTTCCTCTGCTTCATAGAGTCACTCCAACCTTTAATCACCGTGATCGATCTTTCTTCATATGGGTAGGGCCTCTGGTAAGTATTCTGTAGGATCCCAGGTGGGAGTAGTGCCCAGTTTGCAGAGCACAGGTTAAGGCCTTTGCTTATGATTTCTTTGTGTATTTGTTTGGGTTTCAGTTTTCCTAACTGTGATACTTATAACTCTATTAGAAAACAACACTTTCTTCAGACCAATATTTCTATTCATCAGGCACTCAAGTACCATAACATAAACACACAAGACCAGTTTAATGTTTGCCCAAAGTTTACATCATTTGGGGGAGGGGTAGATTTGATCTATAATCTTCTGAGAACTTCCAACTTTGGATCATCATATCTAAATGTAAGTCTATTTTTTTCTACTTTACTGAAGGTAACTTTCATAAAGCTGTTCCCTTGGGGTTCAAAGTGCTTTATAAAAATTATCGTATTAACCTCTTTTCCACACAATTATGAGGTAGAATGAAAACATTAGGATCTTTCAGTTATGAAGAAATAGAGTCAAAGTTTTGAGATTAAACAGCCAGGGGGTGGAAATACCAAAAGGAATATGCCTTCCTGGACTACAATACTCCACCCCAACTTCCAAGTATGCTACAGCGTTTTCCTCAGTCTAGACTGGAGATATTTACAGCAAGTGATTGAAATTTTAATGAAATGCCCTGTTAAAGACAACTTCATCAAACTTGGCTTATATGTTCAACTTCAAGCATGCCATTCTCAAGCAGTATGTAGATGAGTGCAGAAGCCAGGTTTCTGGCTTGGAGAGAAGCTAAATTCTGCGTTTATATTATATATGAAGTTCAGAGTTTGAATAAATTAAACATGAAAACTGGCATTTTTACTTAATGCGAAAGAGGTACAAACTTCCATTCTTTTTAGGGGGTTTCACAAGCGTTTTTGGTCAGTAGTAACCCTCAACAACAGTGATAGAAATGGCTTAAATATTTTGTTTATGAAAAGCAACGTTTTAAAATACCCTAGAAAGTTTGGACTTCTTTGGTGAGCTCTGAACTACTCAGAAGTTCTACTATCTGGGGACAAAAAAAAAAAAAAAAAAAACACACACACACACAAATTGAAACCGTACAAAAATGAGGTTTTTCTATTATGCTTCCTCCTGGATTTAATGTTTCCTGGGGAATTCTTTTCATTGTACAATTATGGTTTGGTATCTACGGGGTTAGTGGTAAAACTCATCTGCATTGTGTGGAAACCCAGCCGGGCCTGCTCCGGAGATTGCAGCCACTTTCCGGGTTCTAGCTCAGACTGGCCACCAGAGGGCAGTGTCGTCATTCACTAGTCGCGCGCCCCTTTGCTCCCGCGCCCTCTGGGGTTGCCAGACCCTTTCCAGCCTCCAGTGCTTAGCATACACTCCATTATTATTTTTTGATTTATAAAGCGCCATTTCTCCGCAGATTCTCCCCTCCCACCCCAGCTGCTTCAGAGAAAGCTCTCAGAAGCATTAACGAGCAAGGAGAGCAACCCCTGCAAAGTGTAAGGTGGTCTGATAGAGGCACGCAGGTGAACATCTGGAAAGAAATCTGTTGACAGTAGGGCCCTAGTGGCAAAGGCACTGGCCAGGGGATGGGGGGCCGGAGGTCAGCAGCAGGGTGACACGTGTCCACAGCAAGCAGGGAAAACAGCTCTATCCACTGGGGCGCATGCATGAATTTGTTCCCATAAAAGAGTGAAGACCAACTTTGGACATTAGCAATCAAAACATTCCAAGCCAAGACCTGCTGGGCCTGAATCAGTCCTTGTTGTCAGTCCAGCACTGTGACTGGCAACGGAAGAGCCCAGCTCAATCTGCCTCAATCTGCAGGGAGCTAAATGTGCTTCTCATTGTTTAGGGAACTGATGCAGATGAACTCTCTGAGTTGGGACCAGGGATGCTGGGAGCAGACTCTGGGAACTGCTGAGCCTTGAGAGAGCACCCTGAACAGGGCTGAGGTTACAGATGGAGCCTTGGTGTAAGAATAGCTGAAAGAAACGATAAAATATCTTGTACCGGGACATCGGAAAGGGGGGACATCATTAATGGGGCAACTCAGACAGGAGGGTGTTGATGAGATGGCAACAAAAATAAAGAACCTTGATACAAATGACACGGCTCATGGAGTGCAAGGGCCACAGCAAAATGGCAAGAGCTGGCAGGTGCCTGTGCATCTCTAGGACAGCCTGAGCACATGTTTATTTTGTTTTAAGACTCTTGGTTCATCAAATATGCTGGTTGGTACCTATTTTGTTTTAAGCAGTTCTCCCAATATTCTAGCAAAGTAGGCATTGTGTTCACCATTCTACAGAGGAAGAAATTGAAGGTCAGATATTCAGGGTCACATGGCCAGTGAGATAAATACCAGAACGGGGCAAAGCCCTGCAGCTCTCAGACTGACCAGGTCCCATTGCTATACTTTGCTGGCTTCCTAAGAAAAACCGGATGCGTGTGCATCCAGAGAAGTGAGCGAGCATGTCCACACAGAACCTCAAAAGGATGTTGCCTTTATCCTACAAGTGTTCCTGCCAGCTGAGAGGAGAGAGGCACCCAGAGCTGCTCTTCTGGCAGTTCAGAGTGTAGCAGACTGTGGCGTCAGACTGTGGGTAAGACACTGGGCCAGGTGAGTCTCCTCCGGCTTACTCTTCACCTTCTTACAGCACCCTGCCTTTGGGCATGGAGGGTGGTTTGAGAAGCCACAGCCCAGAGGGGCAGAGAGGAGATCCTTTTTTTTTTTAACGTTTATTATTGAGAGACAAAGAGAGAACAGAGCATGAGCATGGGAGGGACAGAGAGAGGAGTAGACACAGAATCCGAAGGAAGCTCCAGGCTCTGAGCTGTCAGCACAGTGCCCAATGTGGGGCTCGAACTCACAAACCCAGTGAGATCATTGACCTGAGCCGAAGTCAGACGCCCAACCGACTGAGCCACCCAGGCACCCTGAGGAGATCCTTTTTAAGTACACATTCCCTTGGAAGAAGGTCACAAGCTATTGTCACAAGGCCCCACAGCAGTGTGCACATTTGGTTAAGGAAAGGGGACAAATTAATAGATAGGAAAAATGCTTCTCTGGACATGACTGCCTTGGGACAAATACCTTTAGAGTAACTTGTTCTTTCAGTTTATTGTTATTTTTATTTATCTTTTAATGTATTTTTATTTTTTTATTTTAAATAGAGAGAGAGTGCACATGAGTGGGGGAGAGGGGCAGAGAGAGAGAGAGAGAGAGAGAGAGAGAGAGAGATTGTGTGTGTGAGAGAGAGAGAGGAAGAGAAACCCAAGCAAGCTCTACCCTTACCTCGGAGCCTGACTCGGGACTCAATCCCATGACCCGAGCTGAAATCAAGAATCAGATGCTCAACCTACTGAGCCACCCTGGCACGCCTCAGATTATTGTTATGTTTAAAAACAAGACCAACATTCTGCTTTGGATAGAAAATCCCTCTCTGCTACAAAATTGTAAGTCCTGGGAAAAGTCCCTAACTGGTTGATGTCACAGTAAAACAACTGCATGTTCATTGCAGTGGCAAATGGTGAGCATAGGATGCAAACAAGGAGAGAAAGATTGA
Organism: Panthera uncia; assembly: GCF_023721935.1. Classification (NCBI taxonomy): domain Eukaryota; kingdom Metazoa; phylum Chordata; class Mammalia; order Carnivora; family Felidae; genus Panthera; species Panthera uncia. The sequence continues at coordinate 24,419,733 of NW_026057581.1, forward strand.
GGCCCTGGGAGGAAGGAGATGGGAAGATGGAGAGGCTGGAACCCCCAGGGCAGCCAGGTCATATTCTCGGCTTAGCTGAGTAGGGGAAGGAGGCGAGGAAGATCTGGAAGGATTTGCTGATGAAGTTATTGGTGAGCCGAGAGTAGATTACCAGCTCTCAGGAGAAATCTAAACTAAAGATGGAAAAGACAGAAAAGCTGGCCAGGGGGATTTGTCTCCAGCTAACCTGCCAACTTTTGGAAAAGGATGGATTACAACGAATGGAGAAGAGGAGCAAGTAAAGAACAAAGAGAGGACGCCTACTGTAGAGGTAGAGGGTCCTGTGCTGAGCCTGGGTTCCTGGTTTTGACTCTCCCTAACATCATCCCTCAACAATGAGCCCCTGGCAGAGCAGGGCATGCTGGCCTATTTTTGTCACACACATTTGTGTAACCTGTTCAAAAGCTCCAGGATGCCAAGTTAAAATGGAGATGGGTTTGAGTCACTGCTGCCTCTGGCTTGGGTACACTGTGGGCTAGATGGCCAGGCCTGGGGTGAGGTCGCATGGGTGGGGGTCTGCAGAGTTGCTGTGGCTTCAAACACCTTCTCTAGGGGCTGAATCTCAGTTTGGCTGTGATAGCTAAAATCTGAATGGGTGGATACTGACATTAGCCTCTGATTTCAACAGCTGTGCTTTTCACAGTCCCCTTCCCTTTCCCTTTCTCCCCCTGCCAATGTCTTGGAGGCATTAAGAAGTGAGGTAGAAAGTCCCCCTTCTCTGAGTTTCCTGTGGAAAATTGTGATGGAGATGGTCAGTTTCCAATAAAGTCAACACCTTCCATGAAACATGACTTGACCCAAACAAGTTGTTTTACAGTGTTAAAATAAAAAAAAAAATTACTGCTTTCTGAGCCCTATTCTAGATGTTTCACATATCATAACTTACCTACTTTAAGCTTCAAAGAATCCTAGGAGGTAGATACCATTATCCCCATCATGCAGATGTGGAAACTGAGGCCCTCGGTAGTTCTATGTGATTCACTCAAGGTTCCAGCTGGTCGTGGTAGATTTGGGATTTGAAGTTAGTTCTTTAACTTAGACCCCTGGGTATCTCTTCCTCATTCCCACTATGTTTGTTGTTGTTGTTGCTGTTCTTATTGAAAATGGCTTTATAGGTTTTGTAAAATAAAGTGTGAGAAATCACCTCAAGTACCACCATCCAAGGATGACCAGAAACATTTTAATAAGTATCCTTCAAGACATCTGTCTTTTGCTTTAATTTTAAGACAAGTTTGTCAATACCCAGGCTATTCCTACTTGAAAATTGGTCACAACACAATGAATTGAGTCAAAGCAGGTGGCTTTTGGTCTTCAGATTTGTCTAACTGGGTGGGCCTCTGTTTTTTGTCAAGGGGAGTGCCTTCCTGGCTGCAGAATTTCCTCACCCCCAAGCCCTGGTGTCTGCTCCTCCACCTCTGTAAAGGCTTGGTTTTAATGCCTGTGCTTCACCAGCTCCTAATGGTGTCCTCGAATTCCCCCAATGTCAACTTGGTCAGCGTCTTCTCTTTTTTTAAGTTTATTTATTTTTGAGAGAGAGAGAGAGAGAGAGTACATACACGAGTGAGGGAGGGGCAGAGAAAGCGAGAGCAAGAGAGAGAGAGAATCCACACCATCTGAGTGGAGCCTAACTCGGGGCTTGAACCCACCCAGAGATCATGACCTGAGTGGAAACCAAGAGTAGGACCCTCAACCCACTGAGCCATCAGGCGCTGCATCTTGGTCTGCTTCTAAGATGGGTAATATTACACCTTCTGCCTCTAGGGGGCAGGATTCCATGGACATGGTGGTGGAGATCACAATGGGTATCTCCTGTATTCTTCCTTGATCTTCCAGGCAAGGGACCTTTGGGAATTTCCTCTGGACAACAGGGCTACAGTAAAAGATACCATTCAACCTGGGCTTAGACTGGACAAGCTCTCTGTTAAGGATTTGGGTTTTTTGAGTTTGTTTATTTATTTTTGAGAGAGAGAGAGAGAGAGAGGAGAGAGAGAGAGAGAGAGAGAGAGAGAGAGAGAGAGAGAGAGAGA